>NC_135803.1:88024057-88324057 GCF_964213995.1 Mustelus asterias | reverse complement strand
TTTGTTGGTTAAAAAGAAAAAGGAGGCTTATGTTCGGATGAGACGTGAGCACTCGGGTAGTGCACTAGAAAGCTTTAGATTGGCTAAGAGGGAGTTGAAGAGCGAGCTTAGAAGGGCTAAAAGGGGACATGAGAAGACTTTGGCGGATAGGGTTAAAGTGAATCCTAAGGCGTTCTATAGGTATGTCAAGAACAGAAGGTTGGTTAGGGCAAGTTTAGGGCCAGTTATAGATGGCAGAGGGAAGTTATGTGTGGAACCGGAGGAGATTGGTGAAGCATTGAACCAATATTTCTCTTCGGTGTTCACGCAAGGGGACATGAATATAGCTGAGGAGGACACTGGGTTGCAAGGGAGTAGAATAGACAGTATTACAGTTGATAAGGAGGATGTGCAGGATATTCTGGAGGGTCTGAAAATAGATAAATCCCCTGGTCCGGATGGGATTTATCCAAGGATTCTCTGGGAGGCAAGAGAAGTGATTGCAGAGCCTCTGGCTCTGATCTTCAGGTCGTCGTTGGCCTCTGGTATAGTACCAGAAGATTGGAGGTTAGCGAATGTTGTCCCATTGTTTAAGAAGGGGAACAGAGACTTCCCCGGGAATTATAGACCGGTGAGTCTCACTTCTGTTGTCGGCAAGATGTTGGAAAAAATTATAAGGGATAGGATTTATAGTTATTTGGAGAGTAATGAATTGATAGGTGATAGTCAGCATGGTTTTGTGGCAGGTAGGTCGTGCCTTACTAACCTTATTGAGTTTTTTGAGAAAGTGACCAAGGAGGTGGATGGGGACAAGGCAGTGGACGTGGTATATATGGATTTTAGTAAGGCGTTTGATAAGGTTCACCATGGTAGGCTTCTGCAGAAAATGCAGATGTATGGGATTGGGGGTGATCTAGGAAATTGGATCAGGAATTGGCTAGCGGATAGGAAACAGAGGGTGGTGGTTGATAGTAAATATTCATCATGGAGTGCGGTTACAAGTGGTGTACCTCAGGGATCTGTTTTGGGGCCACTGCTGTTTGTAATATTTATTAATGATCTGGATGAGGGTATAGTTGGGTGGATTAGCAAATTTGCTGATGACACCAAAGTCGGTGGTGTGGTAGACAGTGAGGAAGGGTGTCGTAGTTTGCAGGAAGACTTAGACAGGTTGCAAAGTTGGGCCGAGAGGTGGCGGATGGAGTTTAATGCGGAGAAGTGTGAGGTAATTCACTTTGGTAGGAATAACAGATGTGTTGAGTATAGGGCTAACGGGAGGACTTTGAATAGTGTGGAGGAGCAGAGGGATCTAGGTGTATGTGTGCATAGATCCCTGAAAGTTGGGAATCAAGTAGATAAGGTTGTTAAGAAGGCATATGGTGTCTTGGCGTTTATTGGTAGGGGGATTGAATTTAGGAGTCGTAGCGTTATGTTGCAACTGTACACAACTCTGGTGCGGCCGCACTTGGAGTACTGTGTGCAGTTCTGGTCCCCACATTACAGGAAGGATGTGGAGGCTTTGGAGAGGGTGCAGAGGAGGTTTACCAGGATGTTGCCTGGTATGGAGGGGAGATCCTATGAGGAGAGGCTGAGGGATTTGGGATTGTTTTCGCTGGAAAGGCGGCGGCTAAGAGGGGATCTTATTGAAACATATAAGATGATTAGAGGTTTAGATAGGGTGGATAGTGATAGCCTTTTTCCTCTGATGGAGAAATCCAGCACGAGGGGGCATGGCTTTAAATTGAGGGGGGGTAGTTATAGAACCGATGTCAGGGGTAGGTTCTTTACCCAGAGGGTGGTGAGGGATTGGAATGCCCTGCCAGCATCAGTAGTAAATGCGCCTAGTTTGGGGGCGTTTAAGAGATCCGTAGATAGGTTCATGGACGAAAAGAAATTGGTTTAGGTTGGAGGGTCACAGTTTTTTTTTTTAACTGGTCGGTGCAACATCGTGGGCCGAAGGGCCTGTTCTGCGCTGTAATGTTCTATGTTCTATGTTCTAAGATGGAAAGCGATGGTGAGCAGGATCAGGTCAGTCAACCGCCTGGTTGACATATATTAAAATATGTCCAAAACTTTACCAAAATCTGATGAAAAAGATACAGAAGCCTTTTTCGTTTCCTTTGAGGAATTGGCTACACAGATGAAATGGCCAGAGGAGGTGTGGGTGATGTTAATTCAGACCAGGTTGGTAGGTAGGGCTACTGAGTCATAGAGTCATAGAGGTTTACAGCATGGAAACAGGCCCTTCGGCAAAACTTGTCCATGCCGCCCCTTTTTTTTAAAGCCCTAAGCCAGTCCCAATTGCCCGCATTTGGCCCATATCCCTCTATACCCATCTTACCCAATTAACTGTCTAAATGGTTTTTAAAAGACAAAATTGTACCCGCCTCTACCACGACCTTTGGCAGCTTGTTCCAGACACTCACCACCCTCTGTGTGAAGAAATTGCCCCTCTGGACACTTTTGTATCTCTCCCCTCCCTCCATAAACCTATGCCCTCTAGTTTTAGACTTCCCTGCCTTTGGGAAAAGATACTGACTGTCAAGCTGATTTATGCCCCTCATTATTTTATAGACCTCTATAAGATCACCCCTAAGCCTCCTACGCTCCAGAGGAAAAAGTCCCAGTCTATCCAGCCACTCCTTATAACTCAAACCCTCAGGTCCTGGTAGCATCCTAGTAAATCTTTTCTGCACTCTTTCTAGTTTAATAATATCCTTTCTATATTAGGGTGACCGGACTGTACACAGTATTCCAAGTGTGGCCTCACCAATGTCTTGTACAACTTCAACAAGACGTCCCAACTCCTGTATTCAATGTTCTGACCAATGAAACCAAGCATGCTGAATACCTTCTTCACCACCCTATCCATCTGTGACTCCACTTTCAAGGATATGAGTCTGGACCCCTAGATCTCTTTGCTCTGTAACTCTCCCCAACGCCCTACCATTAACTGAGTAAGTCCTGCCCTGGTTCAATCTACCAAAATTTATCTAAATTAAACTCCATCTGCCATTCGTCAATCCACTGGCCCAATTGATCAAGATCCCGTTGCAATCCGAGATAACCTTCTTCACTGTCCACTATGCCACCAATCTTGGTGTCATCTGCAAACTTACTAACCATGCCTATTATATTCTCGTCCAAATCATTAATATAAATGACAAATAACAGTGGACCCAGCACTGTTAAGAACAAAGAAGAAAGAACAATACAGCACAGGAACAGGCCCTTTGGCCCTCCAAGCCCGCGCCGCTCCCTGGTCCAAACTAGACCATTCTTTTGTATCCCTCCATTCCCACTGTGTCCGCCTCCACCACCTTGCCCGCAGTGCATTCCAGGCCCCCACCACCCTCTGTGTAAAATACGTCCTTCTGATATCCGTGTTAAACCTCCCCCCCCTCACCTTGAATCTATGACCCCTCGTGAACATCACCACCAATCTGGGAAAAAGCTTCCCACCGTTCATCCTATCTATGCCTTTCATAATTTTATACACCTCTATTAGGTCACCCCTCATCCTCCGTCTTTCCAGTGAGAACAACCCCAGTTTACCCAATCTCTCCTCATAACTAAGCCCTTCAATACCAGGCAACATCCTGCTAAACCTCCTCTGCACTCTCTCTAAAGCCTCCACGTCCTTCCGGTAGTGTGGCGACCAGAACTGGGCGCAGTATTCCAAATGCGGCCGAACCAACGTCCTATACAACTGCAACATCAGACCCCAACCTTTATACTCTATGCCCCGTCCTATAAAGGCAAGCATGCCATATGCCTTATTCACTACCTTCTCCACCTGTGACGTCACCTTCAAGGATCTGCGGACTTGCACACCCAGGTCCCTCTGCGTATCTACACCCTTTATGGTTCTGCCATTTATCGTATAGCTCCCCCCTACGTTAGTTCTACCAAAATGCATCACTTCGCATTTATCTGGATTGAACTCCATCTGCCATTTCTTTGCCCAAATTTCCAGCCTATCTATATCCTTCTGTAGCCTCTGACAATGTTCCTCACTATCTGCAAGTCCTGCCATTTTCATGTCGTCCGCAAACTTACTGATCACCCCAGTTACACCTTCTTCCAGATCGTTTATATAAATCACAAACAGCAGAGGTCCCAATACAGAGCCCTGTTGAACACCTAGTCACAGGCATCCAGCCAGAAAAAGACCCTTCCACTACCACCCTCTGTCTTCTGTGACCAAGCCAGTTCTCCACCCATCTAGCCACCTCCTCCTTTATCCCATGAGATCCAACCTTTTGCACCAACCTACCAAGAGGGACTTTGTCAAACGCTTTACTAAAGTCCATATAGACGACATCCACGGCCCTTCCCTCGTCAACCATTCTAGTCACTTCTTCAAAAAACTCCACCAGGTTAGTGAGGCAGGACCTCCCTCTCACAAAACCATGCTGACGATCGTTAATGAGTTTATTCCTTTCTAAATGCGCATACATCCTATCTCTAAGAATCTTCTCCAACAACTTCCCTACCACGGATGTCAAGCTCACCAGCCTATAATTTCCCGAGTTATCCTTCCTACCCTTCTTAAATAACGGGACCACATTAGCTATCCTCCAATCCTCTGGGACCTCATCTGTGTCCCGTGACGAGACAAAGATTTGCGTCCGAGGCCCAGCGATTTCATCTCTCGTCTCCCTGAGCAGCCTGGGATAAATTCCATCAGGCCCTGGGGATTTGTCAGTCTTTATATTCCCTAAAAAACCTAACACTTCCTCCCTTGTAATGGAGATTTTCTCTAACGGGTCAACACTCCCCTCTGAGACTCTCCCAGTCAACACATCCCTCTCCTTTGAATCATAGAAACCCTACAGTGCAGAAGGAGGCCATTCGGCCCATCGAGTCTGCACCGTCCACAATCCCACCCAGGCCCTACCCCCACATATTTTACCCGCTAATCCCTCTAACCTACACATCCCAGGACTCTAAGGGGCAATTTTTTTTTTAACCTGGCCAATCAACCTAACCCGCACATCTTTGGACTGTGGGAGGAAACCGGAGCACCCGGAGGAAACCCACGCAGACACGAGGAGAATGTGCAAACTCCACACAGACAGTGACCCGAGCCGGGAATCGAACACGGGACCCTGGAGCTGTGAAGCAGCAGTGTTAACCACTGTGCTACCGTGCCGCCCTTTGTGAATACCTGAGGCACACCACTGGACACAGGCCTCCAGTTTGACAAACAAGCCTCTGGCTTCTGTCATCAAGCCAATTTTGTATCCATTTAGCTACCTCACCTGGATCCTGTGATATTTAACCTTATGCAACAACCTACCATGCGGTACTTAGTCAAAGGCCTTGCTGAAGTCCATGTAGACAACATCAACTGCACTGCCCTCATCTACCTTCTTGGTTATCCCTTTAAAAAACTCAATCAAATTTGTGAGACATGATTTTCCACTCACAAAGCCATGCTGACTGTTCCTAATCAGTCCTTGTGTCTCTAAATGTCAGTAGATCCTGTATTTCAAAATACCTTCCAACAACTTACCCACCACAGATGTGAGGCTCACTGGCCTGTAGTTCCCAGGCTTTTCCCTGCAGCCCTTTTTAAACAAAGGCACAACATTTGCCACTCTCCAATCTTCAGGCACCTCACCCGTGACTATCGATGATTCAAATATCTCTGCTAGAGGACCTGCAATGGGGCGTTTGAGGTGTTTGACTGAGATGTTTGCAGCGTTGTCAGAGGAGGTGTCAGGAAAATGTGAAGAAGTAAAAAGGGCTATTTTGAGTGCCTATGAATTGGCATCAGAAGCACATAGACAATGGTTCAAAAATGTAAGGAAGGAACCAGGTTGAGTTTGAAAGATTAAGCAGAGCGACTTCAACAGATGGGTGAGAGCATTAAAGATAAAAAAGATGTAGGAGGCTATTAGAGATATTAGTCTGATGGAGGAGTTTAAAAACTCACTTTCAGAAGTGATAAGAACTCATGATGAGGAACAGAAAGTTGAAACAACGAGAAGAGCTGCAGAGTAGAATAAGATGGTAGATGAATACACATTAGTGTATAAATTGAAATCTAGCTTCTGACAGCAATTTCATTCCATGAGGGATAGAAATTGAGAAAGAGGGAGAACCTTCAATGAAAAACAAAAAGTAGATCACACTGGGAACAATTTGTCACATGTGAAAAAAGGAACCCATATGTCCATGGAAAAAGAGGTGAAAGACCTCAGGTATTTTCATTGAAATAAAGTGGGACACACAAGGGGGAAGTGCTGGGGGTTTAAGAAAGGCACTAGGAAAAAGGATGTGGTAAAAGATTCTCAACCAGTGACATTAGTTAAAACAGTGAAGGAAGTCTCAAGTGAATTCGAGGAGATGAAGAAGAGTACACAGCCGAGGCATGGGCTGGATAGTAAGATAGTGCCCGATCTTTTCAAAGACTTCACCTGTGTGGGTAAGGTTTACTCAGGTAGAACAGGGGGAGTAGGTAAAGAAGTTAAAATATTGAGAGATACGGGAGTCTGTCTCTAATTGTAATAGATGAAAATATTTGTACTCATTCTGAAATATTGCCCAAGAGAGTGGTAATCTGTGGAATAAATGGAGAGTAGTCGTCGTGTTCCTCTGTGTAACATAAGGCTAGAAAGTCCAATCCAGTCTGGGGAAGTGATAGTGAGCGTGATGAAAAACTTGGCTATTCCAGGAATACAGTTTATCCTTGGAAACGATTTAGCTGGATCACAGATAGGAGTGATTGTAGCCCATTGTAGTGGAAAAGCCAAAAGAAAATAGGGAACTGAGGAGTTAAAAGAAAAATACTCTGGAATTTTTCCAGACTGTATGATGACAAGATCCCACAGCCATAAGTTAAAACAGAAAGGGAGAACAAAAGAGAGAAATAAAGGAGTTGAGGTCCAGTTAGCTGATACTGTTTGATGAGATGGTAAATGAAAAACCTAAGCAGGTCGAGAATCAAGCAGAAATAGTTTTGAAAGATCAATGGAGTTACAATAGAAAGATGAGACGATAAAGGATTTATATCATAAAGCCTATACCGAAAAGGAAGGTATTCCAGAATGCCATTACCTTAAGGATAAAATCTGAAGGCAGAAATGGAGACCTTGGCAGGTTAGTGCAGATGAGAAATGGGCGGAAGTTCACCAGATTGTGTTGCTGGTAGAATACAGACAGGAAGTATTGTGGGTCGCACATGAACTACCTGTAGGAGGTCATCTAGGAGTGAGGAAGATTCAGGCCAAGATACAGAAGCATTTTTATTGGCCTGGATTACATAAAGATGTGGTTGAATTTTGGCATACCTGTCATACGTGTCAGATGGTAGGAAGGCCACAGGCAGTGATAAAACCAGCACCTTTGATGCCAATTCCCGCATTTGAAGAACCTTTCACACGGGTTCTAATTGATTGTGTAGGTCCCCTCCCAAAAACGAAAAGAGGGAACCAGTATTTGCTAACTGTAATGGATGTGTCCACCAGGTTTCGAGAGGCAATTCCTTTACTCAGTTTACTCCATTTGAATTGATATTCAGACACAAAGTAAGAGAAGCTGTAAAATTAATTAAGGATAAGTTGGTAGGTTCAAAGTCCAAAATCTCACAGTTGGATTATGTATCTGAGGTGAGAGAAAGATTAAACAGAGTGGGTGAAATAGCTCGACAACATTTGAAGGTGGCCCAGCATCTAATGAAACAAGAAGCAGATTAAAAAGTCCTGAAGGAATGGTATAGGGCAGCGAGCTATCTGTCCCAGAAACAGAGACTGAATTTAAAGACTTTTTACAGTGCTATGAGGACCTGTGTAGAAATAGAATGGGGAGGACTAATGCCATAGTACATGAGGTTGATGTAGGGAATGCTGTTCCAATAAAACAATATCCCTATTGGCTTAATCCTCTCAAAGCAGCACAGGTTCAGAAGGAAGTGAAAGCAATGCTGCAAGAAGACATTATAGAGCCGAGTCAAAGCGAATGGAATTCGCCGATTGTGTTGGTCCCCAAACCTGATGGTACTCAACGATTCTGCATAGATTATTGGAAGGTAAGCGCTGTGACTAAATCTGATTCATACCCAATTTCAAGGCTAGAGGATTGTGTGAAAAATGTAGGACAAGCTACTTACATCACAAAGTTGGACTTTGCAGTTCTTGGCAAGTACCTTTATCAGAGAGGGCAAAAGAAATTTCTGCTTTTGTAACCCCAAATGGGCTTTATCAAATTAAGTAATGCCCTTTGGAATGAAAAACACACCAGCCACTTTTCAAAGGCTTATGAATTGTATTGTCTACATAGATGACTTAGTGATCTTTAGTCATTCATGGAAAGATCACATGGAGCATTTGGCAGCACTCTTTGAAAGATTATGGAAGGTAAAGTTGGTCAAAAACTTGGCAAAAACAGGATTTGCGAAGGCTGAAGTGACATTCTTAGGACACAACATTGGATACAGACAGATGACACCGAGAAACGTGAAGACAAAGGCCATCGAGGAATTTCCAAAACCATCCTTGAAGAAGCAAGTGCTATGATTTTTAGGATTGAGCGGATTGTACAGGAAATTTGTACCAAACTTTAGTAGCTTGGTGGCACCGTTGATGAATTTGTTAAAAAAGAACATGAAATTTCGGTGGACGGAACAACACCAAGGAGGCATTTGAGAATTTGAAAGCAGTGTTAACCACTGCATCTGTTTTAGCCACACCAACTTTTTTGAAACTTCTAAGTCGCCATCGATGCCAGTGATGTAGGTGTTGGAGCTGTGTTGTTACAGGAGGATGATTGTGGAATTGAAAGGCCAATCGGTTATTTTTCAAAAAAACTCAATATCCACCAGACAAAATATTCCACAATTGAAAAGGAGCTATTGAATTTGATAACAGCCTTACAACATGTGGTAAACCACTGTTATCTGTTGTGGTTAACCACTGTTAGTTCGTATCTATTATTACCTGTATCTGTGGCACATCCCTGTTGGCTCCGCCCAAGACTCCTCCCCCTGGTCTGGGTATAAAGGCGATGGCTCCTCCCTCTAGCCTTTAGTACGGACCAGATCTCCGACAGGGATGGCTCCAAGTTCTTGTTAATAAAAGCCTATTTGTCTTGCATACAACTAGTCTTTGCTTGATTGATGGTGCATCAATTTTATTAACAAGATTTTTAAAATGGAGCAGATGTTAAAACCCGACAGATTGAATCTGGATCCTCAAACTGTAGGAGCGTCAAACACGTTTGATCACTGGCTGAAATGCTTCGAAAACTACATCGACGCCTCCGCTGCTGTCCGTACGGATGCCGACAAACTACGAGTGCTCCACGGCCGGGTAAGTGACGTAGTATATTCTATGATTCGGGACGTGGAAAATTACAGGGACGCTATCGAACTTTTAAAGGGCCAGTATAACAAACGGCCTAATGAAGTCTACGCGAGACATCTCGTAGCTACGCGCAGACGGCAGCCAGGAGAATCGGTTGACCAATTCCTGCGCGCGTTGCGACTGCTTGGCCGGAACTGCAACTGCAAGACTGTGACTGCCACCCAATACACAGAGGACTTAATCAGGGATGCCTTTGTCACGGGCATCGGGACGACCTATATCCGACAACGGCTACTGGAACAGTAAAGAAAACGGTGGAACTGGCCGAATCCTTAGAGGTGACCTCCCAATATCTCCAGGCCTACTCACCTGACCACATGGGCGCATCGTGGACACCGCAGCCGTCGCTACCTCTGTACTCGGGAGGGCCACAGACCTACGCCGCACCACGTCTCACCGGTGATCTGACCGCTGCAGCAGCCTCTGGAGGCCCGAAGTGCTACTTCTGTGGCCTGGGTAAGCACCCCCGACAACGCTGCCCGGCAAGGGAGTTGTTCTGCTCCGCGTGTGGGAAGAAGGGACACTATGCTAAAGTCTGCCGTAAGTCCACCTCCAAATCCACGAGCGTGGCATGTGACCCGCGGGGGCTGCCATCTTGGACGACTTCGGCCACGAGCGACCAGCAGGGTCCGCCATCTCCTACCTCATCAGCCCCCTATGGCTAGCTGCAGGTTACCCTGGACCAGTCCAAGCCTCATCGACTCGCCAAGTCCATGATGGACATTGAGGTAAACGGGCACAGGGAGCATTGTTTGTTTGACAGTGGGAGTACGGAGAGCTTCATTCACCCTGATACGGTGCGTTGATACGCCCTTTCCGTGCGGCCCATCAGGCAAACGATCTCCATAGCATCGCAGTCCCGCTCTGTAAATGTCCTCGGGTGCTGCGTGGTGACCCTGAAGGTGCGGGGCACACTATACGACAACTTCAGGCTCCTCGTGCTGCTACATCTCTGCGCTGCTGTACTCCTGGGGCTAGATTTCATGACCCATCTGAAGAGTGTCACTATACAGTATAATGGGCCTTTTCCCCCGCTCTCCGTCTGCAATCAGCGGCATCTAAATTGCCCACCGCGCACCACCTGCAGTCTCTTGACCCTTAAAATCGCCCCTCCCTCCTTGTTTGCGAATCTCACTCTTGACTGCAAGTCCATCGCCACCAAGAGCAGGCTGTATAGTGCTGGAGACAGGGCCTTTATCAGGTCCGAAGTCCAGAGGCTCCTCAAGGAAGGGATCAGCGAGGCCAGTACCAGCCCCTGGAGAGCACAAGTGGTAGTCGTTAAGACTGGGGAGAAACACAGATTGGTCATTAACTACAGTCAGACCATTAATCGATACATGCAGCTGGACGCGTACCCTCTCCCCCCCATATCTGATATGGTCAATCAGATTGCACAATATCGGGTGTTCTCCACCATTGACTTGAAGTCGGCAAATCACCAGCTCCCTATCCGCCCGGAGGACCGCCAATATACGGCGTTCGAGGCGGATGGTCGCCTTTACCACTTCCTTAGGGTCCCTTTTGGCGTCACCAACGGGGTCTCGGTTTTCCAGCGCGAAATGGACTGAATGGTAGACCAGAACGGGCTGCGGGCCACCTTCCCGTACCTGGATAACGTCACCATCTGTGGCCATGACCAGCAGGACCACGATGCCAACCTCCACAGATTCCTGCACACGGCTAGCCTCCTCATTCTATGATTTCTATGATTTCTTAACCTGACCTACAATAAGGAGAAGTGCGTGTTACCGTACACACCACATCGCCATCCTCGGGTACGTAGTGGAGAATGGGGTCATCGGCCCTGATCCCGACCGTATGCGTCCCCTCCTGGAACTTCCCCTCCCCACTAGCCTCAAAGCACTGAGAAGATGCCTGGGCTTCTTCTCGTACTATGCACAGTGGGTCCCCAACTATGCGGATAAAGCCCGTCCGCTCATAAAATCCACCTCTTTTCCCTTGACGGCAGAGGCCCGTCTGGCCTTCGACCGCATCAAAGCTGACATCGCGAAGGCCACGATGCACGCTATAGACGAATCCATCCCGTTCCAGGTGGAGAGCGATGCGTCTGACTTTGCCCTCGCCACCACCCTTAACCAGGCGGGCAGACCCATGGCCTTCTTTTCACAAGACCCCAAAACTCGACACTCCTCTGTTGAAAAGGAGGCCCAAGCCATAGTGGAAGCTGTACGGCACTGACGCCACTATTTAGCTGGTAAACGGTTCACCCTACTCATGGACCAACAATCCGTTGCCTTCATGTTCAACAATACGCAGCGGGGCAAGATCAAGAACGATAAGATATTGCGGTGGAGGATCGAACTCTCCACCTACAATTACGATATCTTGTATCGGCCCGGGAAGCTCAATGAGCCACTTGACGCCCTGTCCCGTGGAATATGTGCCAATGCGCAGGTGGACCGGTTACAGGCTCTCCACAACGACCTCTGCCACCCGGGGGTCACCAGGTTTTTTCACTTCATTAGAGCCCGTAACCTGCCCTACTCCATTGAGGATGTCAGGTCTATAACTCGAAATTGCCAGGTCTGCGCGGAATGCAAGCCGCATTTCTACCAACCAGACAGGGCACACCTCATAAAAGCCACCCGCCCCTTCGAACGCCTAAGCATTGAATTCAAAGGCCCCCTCCCCTCATCTGATCACAACATATATTTCCTCAATGTCATTGACGAGTATTCATGTTTCCCCTTCGCGACTCCCTGCCCAGATATGTCCTCGGCCACGGTCATCAGGGCCCTGTGCAGCCTCTTCACCCTGTTCGGTTTCCCCAGCTATATCCATAGCGACCGGGATCCTCCTTCATGAGTGATGAACTGTGACGGTACCTGCTCTCCAAAGGTATAGCCTCGAGTAGGACTACTAGCTACAACCCCCGGGGAAACGGACAGGTGGAGAGAGAGAACGCAATAGTCTGGAAGACCGTTTTACTAGCGCTACGGTCTAAAGGCCTTCCAGTCACCCGCTGGCAAGAGGTCCTACCGGAGGCACTACACTCCATTAGGTCCCTCCTGTGCACGGCAACCAATGCTACCCCCCATGAACGGATGTTCGTGTTCCCCAGGAAGTCTTCCTCAGGGACTTTACTACCATCATGGCTGGCATACCCGGGCCCTGTCCTGCTTCGACCCCCTGGTCGAAAGGGTTCAACTCCTCCACGCCAACCCCCAGTACACCTATGTGCCGCACTTCGATGGGCGGGAGGACACGGTATCTATCCGTGACCTAGCATCCGCAGGTGACTCAGGGACCACTATGGCCCCCAACCCCTCACCCCCAATCCCCAACTTTGTCCCTACCACATCAGAACCACTATTCACTCCTCTCACCCCCGTATACAGCTCGCCTGAGCCCCAGGAGTCGTCACCATGCACTCGACGATTGGACGAGACTACGGATGACAACAATGTCCTGGCGCTTGAAACAACACCACGACCTGAACCTACATCAGAACCGGCACTACGGCGGTCGCAGCGGCAGAGCAAGCCCCCGGATAGACTGAACCTGTAAATATTGTACATATTGTTCATTCTGCCTCACCTCCGACGGACTCTTTTTTTTAAACAGGGGGTGAATGTGGTAAACCACTGTTATCTGTTGTGGTTAATTACTGTTAGTTAGTATTTATTATTACCTGTATATGTGGCACATCCCTGTTGGCTCCGCCCAAGACTCCTCCCCCTGGTCCGGGTATAAAGGCGATGGCTCCTCCCCCTAGCTTTCAGTACAGACCAGATCTCCGACAGGGATGGCTCCAAGTTCTTGTTAATAAAAGCCTATTTGTCTTGCAAACTAGTCTTTGTTTGATTGATGGTGCATCACAACATTTTAATGTTTATATTACAAACAACACATCAGAGACGATTGTGTATACCGATCACAATACTTAGACATTTCTAGAAAGATTCAAGGACAAGAACACCAGACTATTTCATTGGAGTCTTATGTTAGAAGCATTTAATTTATAGATTGTACATGTTATGGGTAGTGAAAATATTATTGTGGATGCTGTACCGCAAGTTTAAAAGAGAGAAATAAAATGACGCCATCTTTTCAAGATGATGGTTCATTTTTTTTCTTAAAGGGAGGTGTTGTGAAGTTGGTGTTTGTAAAATTGTAAAACAATTGTAAAATGCTAAGAGGTGAAAGTATTGCATAGTCCCTTTAAAAGGGTAGTTTTAAAAAGATGCAGGTGTATATGGTGCCAGTACACAGACTGAAACATTGGAGCAAAGGCCAAACAGCAGGGTTGCCTTGGTAACAGGCTTCAGGCATTTGAATGTTTGAATTTTGTCCAATCAGTTTAAATTAGGCACTTAGCTATCAGCAACCTATTAGATTTGAAATTGATGTTTTGGTTACCTGAGAACCAATCATTTTGTGGGAAATATTGATATGTTATCAGGGTATAAGAGACAGTGAGACAAACAGGGAGAGCACCTGTCACAACTCTCAGACAGAGAACTGCTGGCTCCCACAGCCTCACTTATGTCTTGAAAGAAAGCCTCATTTTGATAGTGAAGATAGCAAAGAAGACAGAAGATTCCAGAAGACGTCAAACCTGGTTGCAATTTAGAGAGTGACTAAAAATTCTATTTTTTGTTAATAAGTGGGAATTGTATTTATCTAAACAGCATTCCATTAGAATGGCATTTTGTTTGGTTTGTTGTTCACTCTTGGTTAGATAAATAAACTGATACTTGTTGATTTTACAGAGGGAGTCTCAGTTGGTTATTTTGATTTTACCACTAAAAGTTACTGGAGAGCAGTTCGCACTACTTCTCAGACACTTTTAACAGATTATGAGGTGAGGTACTCCTCTTTGAGTGGTTAGGTGTTAGTTTTCAGAGAGGGGATCTACCTCCGCTTCATAATACTATGAAGGCCAACATACCATTTGCCTTCTTTACTGCCTGCTGTACCTGCGCACTTACTTTCAGCAACTGATGCATGAAGACACCAAGGTCTTGCTCTCTCAATTTATACCCATTCAAGTAATAATCTGTCTTCCCACTATTGCTACCAAAGAGGATAACTGTAACGACTTTAATCAGGCCGCTGAGGTTGGCCTGTTTGAATATGAACTCCCTGATTAAGGGCCAAATTGATGGGCCAATCAGGGAGCTTCTTGCTCTGTATTTAACCAGGAGTGTCCGTTCCTCTGGGACTCCTTGTGCAGACTGCTAACTGAAAGCACTCTGTCTGCAGTTGTCCGACTTGTAAATAAAGGAATTTTGGTGAAGGGACTTCTGTCTCCGAGGAATTATTACAATAACTTCACATTTATCCACATTAAACTGGATCTGCCATGCACATGCCCACACACTCAGCCTGTCCAAATCATGTTGAAGCATCTCTGCATCCTCCTCACAGCTCACCTCCCCACCCAACTTTGTATCATTTGCAAATTTGGAGATAATACATTCAGGTCTCTCTTCCAAATCATTAATGTATAATGTAAACATTTGGGATCCTAGCACAGATCCCTGTGGAACCTGACTAGTCACTGATACCAATCATAAAAAGATCCATTTATGCCAACTGTTTGCTTCCTATCTGCTAACCAGCTTTCCATCCATCTCAAGATATTACCTGCAATCCCATGCGTTTTAACTTTACATAGTAGTCTGTTCTGTGAGACCTTATCGCAAGCCTTCTGAAAGTCTAAATAAACCACATCCACTTGTTCTCCTCGATCAATTCTTCTAGTTACATCTTCAAAGCATTTCAATAAATTTGTCAAGCATGATTTCTCTCCTGTAAATCAATGCTGACTTTGTCTGATTGTACCACTGCCTTCCAAATGCCGACTTATGAAATCCTTCATAATAGACTCTCGTAGCTTTCCCAGTCCTGATAGGCTCACAGGTTTATAGTTTCCTGTTTTCCCTCTACCTCCCTTTTTGAATATTGGGCTAACATTAGCTACCCTCCAATCTGTAGGAACTATCCCAGCGTCCAAATAATTTTGGAAAATGACCTCCAATGGATCTACTATTTCTAAGGCCACTTCCTTAAATATTCTGTGATGAAGATTATCAGGATCTGGCGATTTATCCACCTTCAATCACATCAATTTGCCCAAAACCATGCCTCTACTAATGCTGATTTCCTTCAGCTCCTCACTAAAACATGTTTCTCTCAGCAGTTCTGGTATAGTGTTCATGTCTTCCTTTGTGAAAACTTAAGCAAAGTACACATTTAATTCCTCAGCCATTTCTTTATTCCCTGCTATGAATTCTCCCATTTCTGACTGTAAAGGGCCTACATTCGTTTTTGTCAATCTTTTTCTTTTTACGTACTTTAGAAACTTTTACAGTCAGTTTTCATGTTCCCTGTTAGCTTACTTTCATACTCCAATTTTCCCTTCTTAATCAATCCCTTGGTCCTTCTTTGCTGAATTTTAAACTGCTCCCAATCCTCAGGCCTATTGCTTTTTCTTGCCGATTTGTATGCTTCTTCCTTGAATCTCTAATTTCCCTTGTAAGCCATGGTTTGGCCACAATCCCCTTACCACTCTTGCGCCAAACAGGAATAAACAATTTTGGAGTTCATCTATTTGTTCCTTAAATGCCTGCCATTGCCTGTCCACTGTCTTTCTTTTCAATAATGTTTCCCAGTTCATCATGGCCAATTCATGCCTCATACCATCATAGTTACCTTTATGAGATTCAAGACCCTGATCTCAGAATCAACGACATCACTATCCACCTTGACAAATAATTCTCCCATTTTATGATCACTTGACCCCAAGGGTTTTCTGACAACTAGATTGCCAATTAATCCTTTCTGATTGCACAACACCCAGTCCAAGATGGCCTGGTTCTTTGTTGTTTCCTCAACGTATTGCTCCAGAAAACCATTCCATATGCACTCCAGAAATTCCTCCTCTATTGTACTGTGACTAATTTGACTCTCCGAATCTATATGCAGATTAAAGTCGCCCATAATCACAGATGTTCCTTTAACACATGCATCTCTGATTTCCTGTCTAATGCTTTTTCCAACATTACCACCACAGTTTGATAGTCTGAATCCCACCCCCACCGATGTTTTTGCTCGTTGTTTCTTAACTTGACCCATACTGATTGCACATCATCTATACTAATATCTTTCCTCAATATTGTATCCATATAATCTTTAATCAACAATGCAACTCCACCACCTTTTCCTTTCCGTCTGTCCTTTTCTAAACACTGAATAGCCCACAATGTTTAGTTCCCATCCTTGCTCACCTTGGAGCCATATCTCCATCGTGCCAACTATATAATAGCCCTTTATATCTATTTGTGCAACTAATTCATCCATTTTGTTTCGAATGCTCCAAGCCTTCAGGTACAAAAACTTAAGGTGGGAAGTTTTAACATTTCTTTTTCCTTTCCTATTATTTTTTACTCAGTCCTATCTGACTCTGGCCCTTGATTTCTCTGCCTATCACTTTCCTTATTCTCCATGCTGTCCTTTCCTCTTGTGCTTAATTCCCCTGCTCTGAATCCTTGCAAATGTTTCCATCCCACACTATATTAGTTTAAACCCTCCCCAACTACTCTAGCAAGTACCCCCCACCTCCCCTCCCCCCAAGACATCAGTCCCGATCCTGCTCAGGTGTAACCAGTTTTGGTTTGCAACTTTCCCTCGCTTCTTGTGTTAACCACAGATGGTGGGTCCTCCTTTAGAGTTTAAGAATATACTTATCCTAAGTATTCTGAAATATCCCCTTAAATGTCTGCTGCTGCTGCTGTGCTGAATTGCCCCCAGCTTGGTATCCGACTTCATCTAGCTCAGCTTTCATGCCCACATAGTTACCCTTATTTAAGTTTAAAATACCAGTCCTAGGCCCATTCTTTTCCCTTTCAAACTCAGTGTAAAATTCAATCATATAGTGGTCGCTGCTGCCGAGGGGTGCCTATGCTCTGAGGCCATTAATCAATCCTGTCTCATTGCACAACACTAAGTCTCACATTATCTGTTGCTCTAAGAAACTAACTTAAAAGCATTCTATGAATCCCTCATCCAGGCTATTACTGCCAATCTGATTATTTCAGTTTATATGGAGATTAAAGTCACCTGTAGATTATTCCTGTCCCTTTATCACAGGAACCCAATATTTTGTCTTGTGTACTTTGTCCTGCATTGTAGTTACTGTGAAGAGGTCTGCAGACCACTCCCACTCATGACTTATTTCCCCTACTACTTCTCATCTCCACCCAAACTGATTCTACATCCTGATCTCCTGAACTGAGGTCATTTTTGGCCATTGCATCAATACCATCCTTGATTAACAGTGCTATCTCTCCACCTTTACCAAACTTCCTGTTCTTTTTGAATGTCACATACTCCTCAATATTTAGGGCCCAATCCATTACAGGTCTCTGTAATGGCTATCAGATCATATTTATTTACTTCAATGTGTCCTATAAATTTGTTTACCTTGTTATGAATGCTACACACAGTCTGATACAGAACTATATTCTGTCATTGTGCCTCTTTGTAGCCTGTTGGTTCAGTTGCTAGACGGTGAGCATTTTAATCCAAGTGTCATTGGATCAAATTAAATTGGGAATCACATTTACTGAAATGTCCTGAATGTATATCTTCATCACTGACTGAATCATCAAAAGCAGTCTTTCCAAAGAAAACAATTGAAAATGATAGACTGCAGCTACAGGAACTTGCACTTGGTTGAGAACTGGGGAGACATAGAATAGGGTAACTGGAACTTCATTGTTAGTCTCTGTCAAGCCAACTTTTTTGTTATAAAGAAAGTCGTGCCAGTCGTACACCGACTGCAACTGAGCATGAACAAGAAGTGCGCCCCCATCCCTTCAGCATTGCAGAGCAATTAAACATAGGCTAGTTTAAGGCAGCAAAATCCCTTTAAGAGAGGAGGCGTGTCTCTTTGAGAGGAGACGTGTTCCTTTAAGACGCTGCGTGGCCGCGCGGACCGCAATGAGGGGAGGTGCGCGCGCAGTCGGAGCTCAGCGGGGGAAGAGAGGGACAGAGAGCCGCCATAATCGACATCATGTACCGCGCTCTCTACACCTTCCACTCGGCGGAGCCGCACTCACTGCACTTCACCGCCGGGGAGAGCTTCGTCATTTTGGAGCGGAGCAACCAACACTGGTGGTTAGCGTCCAAGAGCAGCACCGGGGAGGTGGGCTACATTCCCGCCTCCTACATCCAGAGAGACCAGGTGAGGGAGAGCCCGGCCCTGGGGGGGGGAGGAGGGGAGGAAAGCACGGCCCGGCGCGGGCGGGGGGGGGGGGGGGGAGAAGAGGAGGGTAAGGCCCGGGGGGGGGGAGGGAGAGGAGGGTAAGGCCCGGGGGGGGGGGGAGGGAGAGGAGGGTAAGGCCCGGGGGCGGGGGGGGGGGGGGGGGGAGGGAGAGGAGGGTAAGGCCTGGGGGGGGGAGGGAGAGGAGGGTAAGGCCCGGGGGGGGAGGAGGGTAAGGCCCGGGGGGGAGGAGGGTAAGGCCCGGGGGGGGGGGGGGGGAAGGGAGGGAGGGTAAGGCCTGGGGGGGGGGGGGGTAAGGCCTGGGGGGGGGGGGGGGAAGGGAGGGGGGGGGGGGGGGAAGGGAGGGGGGGGGGGGGGAAGGGAGGGGGGGGGGGGGGAAGGGAGGGGGGGGGGGGGAAGGGAGGGGGGGGGGGGGAAGGGAGGGGGGGGGGGGGGGAAGGGAGGGGGGGGGGGGGGGGAAGGGAGGGGGGGGGGGAAGGGAGGGGGGGGGGGAAGGGAGGGAGGGGGGGGGAGGGAGGGAGGGTAAGGCCTGGGGGGGGGGGGAAGGGAGGGTAAGGCCTGGGGGGTGGGGGGGGGGAAGGGAGGGAGGGTAAGGCCTGGGGGGTGGGGGGGGGGGGGAAAGGGAGGGAGGGTAAGGCCTGGGGGGTGGGGGGGGGGGGGAAAGGGAGGGAGGGTAAGGCCTGGGGGGTGGGGGGTGGGGGGGGGGAAAGGGAGGGAGGGTAAGGCCTGGGGGGTGGGGGGTGGGGGGGGGGAAAGGGAGGGAGGGTAAGGCCTGGGGGGTGGGGGGGGGGGAAAGGGAGGGAGGGTAAGGCCTGGGGGGTGGGGGGGGGGAAAGGGAGGGAGGGTAAGGCCTGGGGGGTGGGGGGGGGGGAAAGGGAGGGAGGGTAAGGCCTGGGGGGTGGGGGGGGGGGGAAAAGGGAGGGAGGGTAAGGCCTGGGGGGTGGGGGGGGGGGAAAGGGAGGGAGGGTAAGGCCTGGGGGGTGGGGGGGGGAAAGGGAGGGAGGGTAAGGCCTGGGGGGTGGGGGGGGGGGGAAAGGGAGGGAGGGTAAGGCCTGGGGGGTGGGGGGGGGGGGAAAAGGGAGGGAGGGTAAGGCCTGGGGGGTGGGGGGGGGGGAAAGGGAGGGAGGGTAAGGCCTGGGGGGTGGGGGGGGGGGGAAAGGGAGGGAGGGTAAGGCCTGGGGGGGGGGAAAGGGAGGGAGGGGAGGGCCTGGGGGGGGGGAAGGGAGGGAGGGTAAGGCCTGGGGGGGGGGGGGGAAGGGAGGGAGGGTAAGGCCTGGGGGGGGGGGGGGTAAGGCCTGGGGGGGGGGGGGAAGGGAGGGGGGGTAAGGCCTGGGGGGGGGGGGGGAGGGAGGGAGGGTAAGGCCTGGGGGGGGGGGGAAGGGAGGGAGGGTAAGGCCTGGGGGGGGGGAAGGAAGGGAGGGTAAGGCCTGGGGGGGGGGGGAGGGAGGGTAAGGCCTGGGGGGGGGGGGGGGGAGGAGGGTAAGGCCGGGGGGGGGGGGAGGGTAAGGCCCGGGGGGGGGGGGAGAAGGAGGGTAAGGCCTGGGGGGGGCGGGGGAGAGGAGGAGGGTAAGGCCCGGGGGGGGGGGGAAAGGGAGGGAGGGTAAGGCCTGGGGGGGGGGGGGGAGAGAAGGAGGGTAAGGCCTGGGGGGGCGGGGGAGAGGAGGAGGGTAAGGCCCGGGGGGGAGGAGGGTAAGGCCCGGGGGGGAGGAGGGTAAGGCCGGGGGGGGGGGGGGAGGGTAAGGCCTGGGGGGGGGAGGGTAAGGCCTGGGGGGGGGGGGGTAAGGCCCCAGGGGGGGTTGGGAGAGGGGAGGAGGGTAAGGCCTGGGGGGGGGGGAAGGAGGAGGGTAAGGCCTTGGGGTGGGGGGGGGGGGAAGAGAGGGGAGGAAGGTAAGATCTGGGGGGGGCGAGAAGAGGGGAGGAGGGCAAGGCCCGGGGGGGGGGGGGGGGGAGGAGGGTAATGCCTGGTGGGAGGGGAGGAAGGTAAGACCTGGGGGGGGAAAGAGGGGAGGAGGGCAAGGCCCGCCGGGGGGGGGAGGGGAGGAGGGTAATGCCTGGTGGGAGGGGAGGAAGGTAAGACCTGGGGGGGGAAAGAGGGGAGGAGGGCAAGGCCCGCCGGGGGGGGGAGGGGAGGAGGGTAATGCCTGGGGGGGAGGGGGAGGGTAAGGCCTGGGGGGGGGGGGGCGGGGGGGGGAGAGAGAGAGGAGGGTAAGGCCCGGGGAGGGGGGGAGGAGGGTAAGGCCCGGGGGGGAGGGGTGGGTGGGGAGGTCCGGGTGGGGGGAGGAGGAAGGAAGGGCCCAGTCGGGCTAAAGGATGGGGGTGGGGGGTTAGAGGAGGGAGGGCCTCGGGGTGGAGCGGGGGAGGAAAGGCCTGGGGTGGGGGAGGGGTCCCGGGGAGGGGGTGGGGAGAGGGAGGAAGGGCCCGGTATCAGTATTCCGCAGAGCGCGGCACCGCCCCCCTCACTGCAGACAAGGTTGCTTCTGCCGGCTCCTGGGCCAGGGGGACAAGGTGTCTCACAATACTAGGGGAGGAAGTAGGTGTTTGCAAGGGTGGGGTGGGGGATTGGTGGGTGGGAGCGGTGGGCACGAGCGAGCCAAGGGGTAGTGGGGGGGGGGCAGAGGAAGGAAGGGCACGGGGGATGGTGGAGGAAGGAAGGTTGGGGGAGGGGGGGGGGGGAAGAGGAGGGAGGGCCTGGGTGGTAGGGGGGGGAGGTGGGAGTGGTGGGCGCGAGCGGGGGGGGTGGGGTGGTGGGCGCGAGCGGGGGGGTGGGGTGGTGGGCGCGAGCGGGGGGGTGGGGTGGTGGGCGCGAGCGGGGGGTGGGGTGGTGGGCGCGAGCGGGGGGGTGGGGTGGTGGGCGCGAGCGGGGGGGTGGGGTGGTGGGCGCGAGCGGGGGGGGGTTGGGGTGGTGGGCGCGAGCGGGGGGGGGTGGGGTGGTGGGCGCGAGCGGGGGGGGGGGTGGGGTGGTGGGCGCGAGCGGGGGGGGTGGGGTGGTGGGCGCGAGCGGGGGGGGGTGGGGTGGTGGGCGCGAGCGGGGGGGGGTGGGGTGGTGGGCGCGAGCGGGGGGGGGTGGGGTGGTGGGCGCGAGCGGGGGGGGGTGGGGTGGTGGGGTGGTGGGGTGGTGGGCGCGAGCGGGGGGGGTGGGGTGGTGGGCGCGAGCGGGGGGGGTGGGGTGGTGGGCGCGAGCGGGGGGGTGGGGTGGTGGGCGCGAGCGGGGGGGGGTGGTGTGGTGGGCGCGAGCGGGGGGGGGTGGGGTGGTGGGCGCGAGCGGGGGGGGGTGGGGTGGTGGGCGCGAGCGGGGGGGGTGGGGTGGTGGGCGCGAGCGGGGGGGGTGGGGTGGTGGGGTGGTGGGCGCGAGCGGGGGGGGTGGGGTGGTGGGCGCGAGAGGGGTGTGGGAGGCGCGAGAGGGGTGTGGGAGGCGGGGGCATGAGCGGTGGTGGGCGAGAGCGGGGGTGGGTGAGTGGTGCGGGGGGGAGGGGTGGGCGCGAACGGGGGGGAGGGAGTGTGGTGGGCGCGGGGGGAAGGGAGTGTGGTGGGCGCGAGCGGGGGTGAGTGGTGGGCATGAGCGGGCGTGGGTGAGTGGTGGGCGCGAGCGGGGGTGGGTGAGTTGTTTGCGGGGGGTGGGTGGTGGGCACAGGTGGGGGAGGGGGGCGAGTGTGTGGTGGGCGCGAGCAGGGGGTGGGTGAGTGGTGGGCACGAGCGGTGGGTGGGTGGAGGGCACAGGTGGGGGAGGGGGCGAGTGTGTGGTGGGCGGGGGTGAGTGGTGGGCACAGGTGGGGAGGGGGCGAGTGTGGTGAGCGGGGGTGAGTGGTGGGCACAGGTGGGGGAGGGGGCGAGTGTGTGGTGGGAGTGGGCGTGAGTGGGGGGGTGAGTGTGGTGGGCGTGAGTGGGGGGAGTGGGCGTGAGCGGGGGTGGGGGGAGTGGTGGGCGGGGGGGAGCGGTGGGCGCGTGGCGGTGCACGTGTGGTGGAGTCAGTGAGGTGGGCGCGAAGGGAAGGGGAGCAGGAAATGAAGTGAGCAGATTCAGGTGGGTGCTGCCAAGGCTTGGGTAGAGGGAGTGGCCCAGGGAGCAGGCAATTGTTGCCCAGGTATTGTCTTGGGTTGGGTGTTTTTTTTTGGAATGATGTTGGGGCTGTTACGACAGAACTGTGTTAATAATCTTGTTGGTGATATGTGGTTCCTGTACTGGTAATGCCCATTGGACACCTTGAACTCAGCTAGATAATTTGTCTCTCAGGCTGATCTGAAATTATTTTATTAGTGTGGAAGAGCAGTAATGCCAAACATGGCATGTGTTGTACTTGCCTTTTGCACAATTAAAAGAAAGCTGGCAGCCATCAGAGATACTTTTTATTGTCTGCAACAGAGTTTTGAACACTTATATTGGTTATTAAACAGTGTTCTGATGCTGTCTGAAATGTTCTATTTGTGACATTGTTTTTGACTTTTACATGTGATCCTGTGAGCAGTGTAATTGAGAGTCATGTTGAGAGAATGAACAATGATGAAACGCACGTGGGGATCATACTTAATGCTGTTTAAATCTTAAATAGTACGTCACAGGATCAATACAGTCGGGTTTAAGCCTTCCACTCACACACAACTGTCCATTTGCCATTTGGATTTGCAGCAAACTTCTTCACTGTGTGCCTTTCAAAAAACTTTGATCACGACTTGTGGTATTCTAAACTTAAATACAGTCTGCTCACATCTTCCAACTGAGAAAGCGTGTGGGTGTCCAATCAATATCTTGTGCTCAGTATTTCACTGCAGTGCCAGAAATGACGTTGCTATTAACCGTGTTGTTTAGCATTTGTGAAATGCTTTACCCAGAACTCACTTGTGCGAACAGTGCTTGTCAATTATAGTACTCGCACTGATGTAAATGAAAAGCCTTTAATGTACTGTCACCGGTGTGATATCCTAACAACAGCTCAGTATATTGTTAGAAGTGGAAGTGGGCTATTTACATTATTATAGAATGATTCCCTGTGATTCTAAGTGACCCTGGTTCAATTATATTTCT
Organism: Mustelus asterias; assembly: GCF_964213995.1. Lineage (NCBI taxonomy): Eukaryota > Metazoa > Chordata > Chondrichthyes > Carcharhiniformes > Triakidae > Mustelus > Mustelus asterias. The sequence continues at coordinate 88,300,441 of NC_135803.1, read as the reverse complement.
GCTGTAGTGGCTCTTGACACTGATGCAGAGTTCAGTGTGATTGTAGGAAGAGTGAAATTAAAGACACTGCCTAGTTCATTTTCAACGATCTGATCGATTTAGCTGCTGATTGGGCATTTGTTCCAGTTGATGACCTGTACTAAAAGATTGATGACTAAATTGATAATGTGATACTGCAAGGGTTCTTTAATGGCAACATGCTGTAACTGTTAAGTACTGGCTACATCTGAACATCCACCTTCTGTTTTGGAATGGTGAACTTGAAGCTAATAGCACTTCTAAAATGTTGTGCTTGAATCCCTATTCTAACATAGAACCACTGTTCTGTCAATCCATACAAATCAGTTGAAGCTGGAAATAGCATGTTCAGCATGTTTTTTTTTTCCGTATTTACCCGCATTTTGCAAGTTAATAATCTTGCTTTGGTAGTTGCTGGCTTTCAAAACAAAATGCAGTTTTTCCTGACTTTTTCAATTCTGTTCATTTAAAAACTTTGATTGTGTTCCATTTTCAATGTCTGGCTGACATTTTTCTGTATAAATGTCATTTGCTGGAGTTTGATGCCATGATCCTGTGATTGTTTTGTCTTGAAATAGTAAAGGTAAATATTCAGATCAGCTTGGTTTAAAAAAAAATCAAGTTTTTTTAAAAAGTAAAAAGCAAATTGGTTGTCCATTTGAAAGCTGGGTGTAAATCTCTCGAGTTAATGTTTCAAATTGATTGGGATCTCCTTTTCTGTTTGACATCTGCAGTAATCCCGTATTGCACTGAGGATATCTCACTGGTGACAGTGAGTTGGCCATAACTCACAAATGCTGTGGGCACGAGTGAGTTATGGTGGTCCTTTGCACGAGTGAGCTGCATATGCTTGGAACTCTGAGCTCACTGGTGAGGTATGCTGCATTATTCTATGGGAGTGAACGAGCCCTTCAATCTTCACACACCTTTTCAATTCAGATCCTTAATGCACATAATAGGGCCCACCAGGTGCTGTTATACAATTGTTCATTTGTATGGTTGGTGATCTCTCTTCTTTGGTCAAATGTTTTAATATCAGTAAATAGTGCCAGCATTGTTCACTCTCTTAGAATTTAAACCAAAAAAATTCCAGATGGTGGTGACTTTAAATTTTGACCAAAATTCAAAGTATGTAATGGTTAAAACTTTAAAGTGGGGGTAAGAGATGTTTTCTACTTTTTAATTCAATCTTATCTAAATAGAAGTAGCCAGTCAGCCGGCTCATGATATTTGTTAATTCGAGGAGGAGAAATCCTTAATCTTGAGGCATAAAACCTTAAATTCTTCCATTCATCTTACTGAATGGCACATTTCCCCCCCCCCCCCCCCCCATCTACAGATGGGATAACTGGCTGCCACGGTATCTTTTATCAACTAATAGCTGGCTGGACTTTTTAAAATAAAAGTAAAGTAATGAAAATTTGATCACCTGGGGTTACCAGGCAACTGTGAATTTCAACCCCTGCTTTAATGTTAAATGTGTGCATGTCACATGTATTTGACCAGCGTATTGGCTATTTATTGCATGTTTTGAATTGATTTATTTTGTCAATATTCTAGTTCTGTTGTGTGGGCATCTAGTAATTTGTTAAAACGTCCTTTTTTAACTTTTCTTTAAAATGAGAGTGCCGTTTTCCATCTACATATCTTCATCTTTTGTTTTTGTTGGATATTTTTCCACTTCCAACTTCAAGCAGATTGATAGTTACTTTAAATTGACATTGATAACTATTTCCTAGAAGTGAGGGACTGCTTACTTTTGACTTCCCATATGATGACTGTTACAGGGCCCTGACCCTGGATACCTCTCTCAAATCAGGAGGTCTGGTGTCTAGGCTTCTTTGGTGTGCACGAAAGACCCAGAATTCATGAATGCCAGTGGCATCAGTGAGTTGTAAGGGTCTTGCCTTGCAAGAGCAAGAATTGTGCCAGTGTGCTGTCATTGGCAGTGTATTATTCATTGCGATTGTCAATCTGGTCAGCTTGAAAATCCTAGAAATAAACATAGAACATGTTGGGGATGAAGTATTGAGGTTCTGATAATGAATTGGTTATTAACAAATTTGCTTGGCAGTTTAAAAACCACTTTGTTGCTTTCCATAGTGTGAAGGAAGTATTTAGAAAATTGCAGTGGTTCATTTAAAAGTCCAGTGAATATAGGGATTTGTGTGGGAGAAAGCAGGACGATATACCTGCCATGGTTCCTCGTGATGTGACACACTCACATAGATTCACTTATTAAACAAATCCCTTTTTTTTCTGAGAACAGAGTTGAGGGCATTTAGAACTTCTCTCAATTTTGCTAATTCACGATAATGGCAGCGTGTCTTGCCTATGATTAAAGATTGAAGTGATGGGGATAACTAGTGTCCTTCCATCTTTTAAAACTTAAAAATGGAGGAACGAACATGAATTTGCTTTCTAATGAAAAGTGAACAATACCTCTTGTAGCATAGATAAGGTTGTGTATCTGTCATGAAGTGATTTTCCTATTTTATCTGGAAACTGAGAATAACGTGTTATTGTGTAGTTTACAAAGAACTGTTTGAGGCAGATGATACTCCATACCAGTGGTTCCTGTCATTGTGGTGCATTCCTTTAGATATTTGTTCTATCGTGTGACTATTTTGTCTAATGTGGTGCTCTATGGGACAGTTGGCAGAATTGTGGGCAGGACAACCTCACATAATGCAGAGACAGTGTGTTGCATGTTTGGGAGCAGGTTCAAAATGTCTTGTACTGTTGGGGATTCTCATGTTTTTCAAAATTGCTTTGTGTGTTTTGCACTGCTGTTGTGGAATATTGCTTGCTATTGAAAACACAGGTGTAAGCTTGTGGTCAAGATTTCAATGTTCTGCGTTATAAACTAGTCCTGTGCATCAGAGCTCTTAGTTTCTACGTGACGTGATGGAGCTCAACATGTTGGGATTTGACTGCTAACATTGATTGTGTAACTGGGAAAGCAGCGCATGGTGATTGTTATAAAAACAGGATCTTTTAAACCCATTTATCAGTTCTTGAGAATCGTTTTTTATTTGAATACAAGCTTTGCTCACCCATGATTTCTGCTACTGCCGGGATTTGTTATGAGAGGTTTTCTCTTGAAACTTCAAGGCTTGGGCTTTAACTACACTTGGTGCTGTATTACATTGCTGTTCTTGATCTTTTTAACTGGATATTGGCCTATCAACCATTTATATGAGCATCTAGTGAGTAGTTGAAGCATACACATCCCAGATTCAAATCCTGGAGTGAGTAATTTAACTTCAGCTATGGCAGCAGTACAATTGTATAAAAGCAAAATACTGTGGATGCTGGAAATCTGAAATAAAAACTGAAAATGCTAGAATAACTCAGCTCTGGCAGCATCGGAGGAGAGAGAAATCAGAGTTAAAGTTTCGAGTCCAATATGACTCTTCAGGGTGGGATTCTTTCAAGGAAGAATCCTATTGGACTTGAAATGTTAATTTGGTTTCACTCTTCACAGAAGCAGCTAGATCTGCTGAGTTTATCCAGCATTTTCTCTTTTTATTTTAAGTCAATGCATTCAGGTTGGGAGGAAATTGTTGAGGGAGAGAATCATTTTGCTGTGAATGTTAATTGTTGGTAATGCTGGTGAGCAACCGTCAGAACTGTAAAGGCAAACCTCTTTTTGTGAGATTGAGTAAAAAAGCAGTTGTATTTGGGCTTCTCTTGTATTGCTGAAGGTGAACTTTAGTTTCTGAGTTGACTTACTTTACCAGTAAAGCGGATAATGAAGCCTTGTCTTGTGTATCAAGAGCATACACTCAATTTTTGAAGTGTTTTTGGCCAACAGAGTAATGTTTGCTCCATCACTGATTGCATAAAGACAAGGACAGGCCGTCATGATGATTTACACCTTTCGCAAAATGGATCCTGCATTTCTAAGGAGTTATTTAAATAAATAAAGAACTTGCAGTTATGTAGCTTCTAATTAAATGTTGCTGATTATCTTAGTGAGCTTTATATTGAAAAAAGAATAAAAGATGCTCTTGTAGATACAATATGAAGGATGTTATTTGATTTTGATATTAAAAATGTTTATATTTAGTCATTTGCCACCCACACTGCTCTCCCGTCATTATCTGACTCGCAGCACAGGATTCGCTTCATAGACTGAGAAAATAGTGAATCCTAGATCTGATGGATTTAAATGACTTGTGTAAATGTGCTGTGGGAACTGATCCCTTATGGCTGTGTTCTAGAGCCATTTCTGTGTATGATCCAGTGTAGAACGGTAAATCACTCACCAGAAGGAAAACTATTTAAGATATAATAATGAGGCTAGAAGTGAACTTCTTGAAATTTACAGTTGCTATGGTAGATAAGCCTCAGTAGCATTTGAGTCAAGGTTTAGTTATAAATTCTAATTTGGTAGTAAATTGCAGAATGATTTTAGTAGGGTGGGGGTGGTAGTTGTGTTCCTGTTTATTTCTTCAGGCACTTACCTCTGTTCCCTGCCTGTGAAAAGGAACGGATGAATTTTTGCACATAGCAATGCGAGTAGGCCATTTCGCCCATCAAAACTTGTTCCTCGAATCTATTTGGTCATGGCTGATCTGTAGCTCACGTATTTCCCCACCTTTGTTCCATATATCCAGATATTTTATTGTTAGACTGTACAATTACAGATGTAAATCTTCATACTTGGCCACAAATCTAAGTGGATGAGAACAATGTATATGCCTTTGTTCTAATGTTTTATCTATGATTTTGACTCCGGGGTGAGAGTTTAGTTGGCACCCTATTCCAATTCTGTTACTTTGCTTGTCGTTCAAGCCTATGCGCTGGTATAGCACATTTTGAAACGTTGAAATGAGAATATATCTATCTTGTAATCGTCCTCTTGAAATGTGGGTCATATGGCGACATCTGGGATTGCTCAGGGTGGGTTGTGTCATAGTTGAGTTTTGATGTGGCCTGATTGTCGAAACAAAGCTAGAAATAAAAAGTAAGTGCGCTCTAATAATCAATACGTTTTGTACAGCAGTAATTTTGAGCTTTTGAACAAGCTGTAGAGGGCAACTTTGGAAACCTCAGGCTGATCAGAAATTAATATTTCTGTTTTTGACTGCATTTGTAGAGGCATTTTCTTATTTTCAATTAGTATTTTTTATTTTGCATAATTTAGATATTCAAATTGCATGCAAGTGGCCCATTTATGCTCTCATAAGGTAAAAAATGTTCAGTTATTTTGGAATTGTAAATTTTGGGTGGTAAATATGTGCCTTAAACCTTGGGGAGAAAGATTAGTAGGAAAATCCACCACAATGTAATGTAGAAAAATGGAATACGTTTTCACTTGTAAATTTCATTTAATAATTATCCTGATATCTTTACATTAATGCTAACTGTAAATCTCTTGAATTTTTTTAAATCAATGCTGCTGTTTGTCTAAATTGGGCCCAACTAATGCTGCAGGATATGACAAATGTAAAGTGGTCTTACAAATACCTAAGTAATAAAACATTTAATTGTAGTCCTAATGCATTTGTGAATACAGCTCTTGGTTAAGGTTGAATGCAAGCTGCCATGCATTTCCCATGAGTTAGTGTGTTGTAGATTTCCTGTATTCATGGAGGGAATATATTTGTGTTCTTGGGAGGGAGTGACAAAGGGGCATATGTGCATGTCAGGGTGATATTTTGCGTTTTGGCCTCCTGGTGTATGTACAGAGTAGGCGAGGCAGCATTTGCACTGACAGAAATACAAACACTTCCTGAAGAATTCTTTTGTAGTCACGAGTACTTGCTGTTTTTTCCTGCCTGCTAACTATCACCAAAAGAGTTGCCCCCCCCCCCCCCCCCACCCTCCCCCCATGTATTTTATTTTGAAAAGCAGCCTACGGTCAGCTTTAAATCAATCAGGGCTCCGAAACTGTGGTCTTTAGTTTTCAATCTTTTTTTGGTGGTCTTGGGGACTTGAGGAAGCTTTGCGGCTACAGTGGGGAAAAGACTACTGAAGCATGTGAGAATCGACAGATGTATTCGTTCACAAGATGGGCAACTTTGGAGGAACTCAGCAAGGCTGTGGAAGGACCAGCTGGTTTTGATGTGCAGTTGTGACGCTAAAAGGGTGCAAGTTAAGTTTTGAAAGGTAAGAGGAAAATAATATATAGTGTGTTTTTAAATGTGTTTTTATTCCTTTCAATAAAATTTATACAGTACTGTGGGGTAGTAAAGGCTTTGAAGGAGACATGAAAAGAAGTATTCAATGTAGGCTTTTGAATTTTCAGTGAACATTGTCAAGCTTGACATTTAGGATGGAAATATATGTTTGAGAAATTTCACAAAACAATTCATTATTGTAGGGCAACAGTAGAGACGGGCAGCAATTAATTAACAGTAATGAAGTACACATAGGAGTAATATGTTATTGTGCAAAGGCCGCAAAGCATTGTGATGAAATTGAACATATGATTTGTGAAGGCGGTTCAGTGTGTTTGTATGATTGAATAATGGAGAATTAGTTGTTGATTGGATAAAGACAGCCAACAAGATATTTTTAGTTTATTTCTATTACAGAAGTATAAGGAATGGGGCTGTGCTTTTTGAATATGTTTTAGTTTCCACAATTGCTAACTCTTATAGTATCTTTGTAATATTTGCTATTGCCAGCAATCCATTCCATTAATTCCAATGGTACCGAAGAGCCCCAGTGTCTCGGAATTACCAAAACATGGTTAAGTTGACATATGGATGGTTCAAATTTCGCAGCTTCCCTAGAATGAGTGTGTCTTAAGTAATTACGCTTCTTATTTAACTAATTGAATGATTTGGAATTGAAGCATTAGCAAAGATGATGCTAAAAAGTGTGTTCTAAATTTAAAAACCTCCATAGATATTTAAATATTAAAGGAAAAGCCAAACGATGAAACCAGTCAAATGATTTAAAAGCTTTTATTGTTCACAGAAGCAGAAAGGATAAAAACACATTTAAAATTTATCATTCTTTTATTTAAGCATTTCGTATTTTATTTTTAACTTCATGTTTCACATTTTTCCAGTTTGGATGGACATGCAATGCATCGCTCTATTTTAGAATTGTTTCACCGTAAAACTACAAGATCACCTGAGGTAATAATTTTGATTTTTTAAAAAAATGTTTTTAACAACTTTGTTTTAAAAATGATCACTTGAAATGCAATCTCCTCATCTTTCCTTTGCAGAATGCTGAAGGGGATTTTGCTAATGGCCATGAGATTGATGAAGATGATGACAAAGGAACTGAAAACTATACCAATTGTTTGGATGACGAACTGAAGGAAACCTCTGACCTTGATTTTGGAGCAATGAGAAAATGTAAAGGAAGTAACTGTGGAATCAAGTCATGGATTCAAATGGATCCACGATTGTTCTGTTTTCTATATGATGAGCAACAGAACAAGTGCTATTGCAAGTAAGCATAACTATTTAACAAGTGGATATTATTGAAAATTCCTTGATGAATTGCACGCAAATTTTTTTTTGTGTTCTATTTTAGAGTCTGTGTTGATAATAGCATTACTGACACTGAGTGGACAAGTGGTAGGTCTCAACCGCAAGGTGGGTGGAAAAAAGATTACTTGCTTCGCCACCTGGCCAGTAGGGAACATCTTCAGGCACTGTCCGTTCCATTAAATGCAGCTAACTGGGAGAAGGCATTGTTTACTGATGCTCTGAACAGTGACTCCAAAGAGGATGTTGTCCACCTCCTCAGAAATGTTCTTTGGCTAATCAAGGAACAGTTGCCCATATCCAAAGCTAAAAGCTTACACAGGTAAAGACTGTTTCTGCAGATTCTTGTTCTTTTGTGCTGTTTGCATCTCTTTCTGACAATATTTTTTTTATTTTAGGTTAATTGAGAGCCATGGTGTGTCATTGGGTAGACGCCACAGAAGTAAAAATTATAGCTGGCAGTTTGTTGCAGCTCTTAATGAACCTGTTGAGGCAGAAAACTTAATAGCATTAAAACAAGCCAGAGTTCATTCTCTGATTGTTGATGAGAGTTCAGATATTGCTACTGAAAAGCACCTGATGATGTACACAAAATTTCTTGCTAAGGTAAGACTTTTAATTTACATACACTGGGTGGAGGAAGGGGGAAATGATGATGCCAAATGGATATCTGTCCAGCAGAAGGCTAACAACAAACTTGACTGCTGTTGTCAATGAAAGTATTTTTTCAGAGAGACATTCACAGCGTTGCAATGTCATTATGATTCTATCATGGTTCCTCTTTCTGTGGATTTTAACCAACTTGATTGAATTTTGTGAATTGTCTTTTGGAAGTAGAGCAGAGTGAAGATTTGTGACTTGTTTGTTTTCAGCACTGAGTTCTGCAAAGCATATCCACAATTTTTAGATAAACATAAACTATTTGGTTTAGATTCCTTACCAAAATGGTGCTGCTTGTATGAAAGTGATGTGGATTGTAAATGAGACAGTATTGAACTGAATTCCAGTGATGTTTATTGGAGTTGTATCGAATTTTATTTGTAACATATTCTCTCTTTGGATTTTCCCTGGCCTTATGGAGATGCCAGTATTGATATTTGCTCGTGAAGTTCTATTTTTCACTGGTGGTGTTGTGCTTTTGCTGTTTTGTTATTTTTTTTTCTCTTTCTCTCTGTCTCTGTCTCTCTCTCTCTTTTTCCTCCCCCCCCCCCCCCCCCCCCCCCCCCTGCACAGCTCCCTCCCCCCCCCCCCCCCCCCCCTGCACAGCTCCCTCCTCCTCCCCCCCCCCCCCCCCCCCCATTCAATTTCCCCCTCTGGACACTATTGCTGCTGCACATGCGCTGGCCCTTCCCCACCCCTGCTGTGTCTTACCTCGTTGTTGCTTCCACCCTCTCCATTTGTAACAGGTTGTATTGGTATGTGGGATTGCGAAAACATATTTAATATCATCCCTTGCATTGAATAAAGTTGAACAAAAGCTAAGTTTATTATCCAGAAACTGCACATAGGACTGGATCACAGAATTGTTACAGCCTATATTGTGCCCAATAACCTCAACTTAAACCTGGCAAGTTACTACCATTTCTGTCACTGAAATGCACCTTAAAATTGTATGCATATGACTTCTGCAATAGTTTTTCCCTTTTCTGTGTGGGTGGTAGCTGGTGAACTTGATACCAGGCCTCTTGTCACAGTTTGAATTGGATTGTCTTTGTTTCTCTCTCTCCCTTCAGATATTGTGGATAAGTTGCAAATTTGTTTTACAGGAAGCCACAGGCTTCATTGTCAAACATACATGAATTCCACATTTGTGGGAATTTCATAGTTTTCTGAGTACTTTCTATCCAGGGAATTTATAGCTGTAACATTAAATTTGAAAGGAGTCACGAGGTGAAGATGGATGTGAAGTTCCAGCTGACCTGTTCACACTGAGCTTACTTCTGTTACATTAACCCCTCCCTCACTGTATCTTGAACCATCCTTGGCAGACCATTCCATATACATTTGTCACTGAGACACGATGTTCTTTCTGATAGGTTCAAACATTTCTTCCTCAAATTGGCTCATATTCTTTGGAAATAAAATTGTAAAAGGGCCATCTCTTTTTAAGACAATTGCCATCACAACACTGGATATATCCTTAAGGGACAATTCTTGCTCCTGTATGGCCTCCCCTTGAAGCACCAGTTCTTTTTTCCCAGCCTAGATAAATATTTGCCTTGTGTAAGAGCTAATTGCAGCACAGTCGACATTTCTTTGAATTATTTGTTGAATTGTTACTGTTTTAAAAACTTTTAAAAATCGTTTATCCACAAGTTTTGTGTCTTTGTTAGTGGTTAGCAAGTTGGCCATGGGTTATGATGCATTCAGATGTTCCACCAAATGCTTGTGTTTAAAGTTGTCATGTCAGAACATGATCTGGTGGTTTGTAACCACCTTTGCCTGTGCCAGATGGGATGATCTTTGGTTGCAGGATGCTTCATGATGATTTATCTCCTTAGCTCCACCCATCATTGTGATTCTAGGCTAGTCTTGAAGATCTAATCATATGGTTTCATTAAGAAATACATAGAGGTTTCAACACAACAGCAGACCATTTGGCTCAGCCAGTCTGTGATGGCATTTATTCACCTGAGCAACTGGTCCTTAATACAGTTAACCACTGTTTCCATTTTCCCATACTTTCTGCCTTAACCCCTAAATTGGGAAATGAATTCTATAATCCAACAACTGTGTAAAACATTCCTCCTGCTATCTGTTCTATAACTCTTCTACTTAATCTTTTACTTCTGGTTCCTCATTCTTGACCACTTAACTAACGTAAAGTCTGTTTCTATCTACCTTGTTTTATCCTTTCATAATTTTAAGCACTTAGCATGTTACCCAAAATTTTGCATTGTTCTAGCCTGTCAACATATTTGCATTTCCTCATTCCAAGAGTGTCAACATTTTTTGACAATTTGAATTCTTGTAAGTCCATTTAGACTGACTACCAGGGTCATCTTGTACCACTTTGCGTTCATAATCAATCTGCTCAATGCCTTCTCTGGTGTTGCATATCCCATTCCCCAGAGGAACAAAATCTGCTTGTTTATTCCACCTGGTGCTATTTTGGGAGCCATTCTTTCTTTCAGTATAAGGTAGATATCTGATCTAGTGATGCTGAGCACCGATTGTGATCGTCCTGTTATTGATCAAAGCAAGCTGGTTAAAGATACAGTAGGATGCTGAGAGGAAGGAGATGACGTTTGAGTGAGATAATCGCTGGGTGGAATCGTTCTTGGTGCAGACTCAATGGGCCAAATGGCCTCTTTCTGCACTGTAGGGATTCTATGATTCTATGAATTCAATTGAAGTTTGAGTTGATCTGCTTGGTGGATAGGGCAGATTCTGTGGATGTTATCTAATAAAGACTTCTAGAAATGTAAGATTTTCAGAAGGCGTTATTAACCAAGATAATGCTTTGTATAGCATGCAGGAAAAAATACTTTTCTCTGCATACCAATACATGTGACAATAATAAATCAAATCAAATTAAGATATGTCCATTCAAAAGTCTGATGGCAGCGGGAAAGAAGTTGTTCTTAAGTCAGTTGGTACGTGACCTCAGACTTTTGTACCACCTTCTCGATGGAAGAGAGAATGTCCAGGGTGTATGAGGCCCTTGATTATGCTGGCTGCTTTTCCGTGGCAATGGAAAGTGTGGACAGAGTCAATGGATGGGAGGCTGGTTTGTGTGATGGACTGGGCTACGTTCACAACCTTTTGTAGTTTCATGTGGTCTTGGTCAGAGCAGAACTTAAATAAGGGAAACTATATTTTGTGCAACAGTAGTGGACTCGTCAACATTAAGGGCATTTAAAGGGTCATTGGATAAACATATGGATGATATTGGAATAGTGTAGGTTAGATGGGCTTTAGATTGGTTTCACAGGTCGGCACAACATTGAGGGCCGAAGGGCCTGTACTGTGCTGTAATGTTTGATGTTCTACATTTGAATTGGAGGAAAACTTATGTTGAATGGAAGGTGGGAAACGAGTGTTGGCTAAAGGGAATGATATCTGATATTTGAAGTGGTTTTTGTCTTTGTTTTCTTGACTGGGGCCTTGGCTATAGAATCATAGGAATTCCTGCCATGCAGAAGAGGCCATTTGAGTCTGCACTGACTCTGATGGAGTATCTTACCCAGCGCTGTCACTGTAACCACACCATTTCCCACACATGACTGATCCATCTAACCTACATATCTTGGGACATTAAGGGGCATATTAGCATGGCCAAACCACCTAATCTGCACATCTTTGGAGCATAGCAAGAAACTGGTCCACATGGAGGAAACCCACGCAGACACGAGGCAAATGTGTCAGTCGCCCAAGGGCTGGAATTGAACCTGGGTCCCTGGAGCTGAGGCAGCAGTGCCAACCACTGTCACCGTACTGCCACATGTATATCAGTCACTTCGATGGAAAAAATAGAGAATTTTGTGTTGATGGTGGGTGGAGGGAGTGAATTGGGTGCCAGTCAAGCAGGCTGCTTTGTCCTGCATTGTGTCAAGCTTCTGAGTGTTGACCTGCAGTTGTCCAGGCAAGTGGAGAATATTTCATTACATTCCTGACTGTAGTTTAAGGGGAACATGCACAATGGTTAGCACTGCTGCTTCACAGCACCAGGAACCTGGGTTCAGTTCTGCTCGTAAGTAACTGTGTGGAGTTTGCACCTACTCTGTCTGCATAGGTTTCCTCCAGGTACTCTGGTTTCCTCCCACAGTCCAGAGATGTGCAGGTTAGGTTGATTGGCCATGAATTGTCCCTTTAGTGTCAGGGGGATTAGCAGGGAAAATACCTGGGCTTATGGGGATAGGGCCTAGGTGGGATTGTGGTCGGTGTGGACTCGATGGGCTGAATGGCAGCCAAGGATTCGATGAAATGATTGAGGTGTATAAGATTGACGGGTAAGGACACTGAATAGAAAGCAGATGTTCCCTTGGTCGAGGGGTCATTCACTAGGGGGCATAGTTTTCGGGTAAGGGGCAGGAGATTTGGAGGGGATTTGAGAAAATCCTTTTCCACTTAAAGGGTTATGGGAACCTGGAATGCACTGCCTGGGAAGGTAATGGAAGCCAAAATCTTTCAACCTTTTAAAAAGTATTTGGATGAGCATTTGAAACGTCATAACATTAAGTGCTGGAAAACAGGATTAGCGTGACTTGTAGTTATTGTCGGTGCAGACTCGATGGGCTGAAGGACCTTTTCTGCTCTGTATAATTCTATGACTCTGACTAAACTGTTCAGTTTAATGTCTTTTTTGGGCTTTGTAGAAGTGTGATACAACTGAGTGGCCTGCTAGGCCATTTCAGTGGGCATTTAACAATCTGTCACATTGCTGTGGATCTGTGGGAAGGATGTGTAGGTTGGGTGGATTAGCCATGGTAAACGGGTTACAGCGATAGAGCATGGTGGGCCTGGGTACGATGCTTTTTTTGGAGAGTTGGTGGAAGACTTGATGGGCTGAATGGCCTACTTCTGGACAGTAAGGATTCTATGGTTCTATAGATGGCAGATTTCCTTCCCTAAAGGACATGAGTGAATCAGATGAGTCTTTATGACAGTGGTTAAATTCCAGCAGCTGCTGCAAATTTGAAACTGATGCATTTGCCCGGACTTTGACTAGTCCAGTGACTTTACCACTATGTCACCACCTCCCCTTGCAAGTTTGCAGTTGATCCTAAGTTAGGAGGAACCACAACTGTAGATGCAAGTAGAAGATTACAGAAGGGACAAAGAGTAGGCAAAACTGCAGCAGATAGAATTAACTGGAGGGGAAGAGTGAGGCTGAACTGAATTGTTTCCTGGGCTTGAATACAAAAATCAAATCTGACATTCCAGTGCGGTACTAAGGGAGTACTTTCACTGTTGGAGCTGCTGTCTTTTTGGGTGGATGTAAAAGATATGGTGCTATGTATCCCTCAAAGTCACAAAAGCAGATTATCTGGTTATCTCAGTTTGCTGTCAGCAAACCTTTTGCTGTGTTTCCTAGTGTTGCGATAGTGACTACATTTTAGAAATACCTCATTGACTGTAAAGTGCTTTGAGTTGTCTGGTGATTGTGAGAAGTGATAAATCAATGCAAGGCTTTCTTGAGGGATTAAATTTGGGGCGGCACAGTGGTTAGCATTGCTGCCTCACAGTGCCAGGGACCTGGGTTCAATTCCGGCCTCGAGTCACTGTGTGGAGTTTGCATGTTCTCCCTGTGTCTGCATGGGTTTCCTCCGGGTGCTCTGGTTTCCTCCCACAGTCCAGAGATGTGCAGGTTAGGTGGTTTGGCCATGCCAAATTGACGCTTGTGTCAGGGGAATTAGCAGGGTAAATATGTGGGGTTATGGGAAAAGGCCCTGGGTGGGATTGTGGTCGAATGGCCTCCTTCTGCACTGTAGGGATTCCATGATTCTTCTAAGGTAGTGACAGAAACAGTGTATTTTCTTGAGTTTGGAAGTTGGAGAGCTATCTAATCAAGGTGTTCAATATAGTGGATACAAATGACTTTCCCCAGGTGGGGGAATCTAGAACAAGGGGGAGCAATCTTAAATTTGTATTCACTTGTATTGCTAGTCTTGTCCATATCCAATTGTAATGAAAAGGTGATGTGCTGTTTTAAACTACTTCAGTCTGTGTGATGGAGGTGGAAGCAAAATTGAATGTAATTTTTTCCCCATCCAGAACTTCCAGAATTCATCTATTTGTTTTTGAATAGACAGCACCATGGCTCTCTGTTAAATAAAGTGAGGCTCGATCTTAGTTCTCCATCAGGACAAATCACTGAATGCAAAAACTGATGTTATGAGTTACACACAGGTCCAAGAATCTGTTGCATATATTGACATGTACATAGGCACCACCCTCCATGCTTATGCTCGAGAGCGAACTTATGAACACACGAATTAGGAGCAGGAATGGGCCATTTGGCCCCTTGAGCCTGCTCTGCTATTTAATGAGATCTTTGCTGATCTGATTGTAGCCTCTATTTTCCCTGCCCAACCCTTTGCTTCCCCCATCAACCAACAATCTATCTAACTCCGTGTTACAAACCTTAAATGACCCTGCTTTCACCCCTTTCTGGGGAAGAGAATTTCACAGGCTACCAACCTTCCAAAAATAAGCTCTCCTCCTCTCCGCCTTATATAGGAGACTCATTATTTTAAAACTATGTCCCTTTGTTCTAGACTCCCCCACAAGGGGAAACATCCTGTAAAATCTACCCTGTAAAATCCTTTCAGGATCTATGTTTCAATAAGATCACTCTTTGTTTTTCTAAACTCAAATGGTTGCAGGCCCAACCTGCCCAGCTTTTCCCCAGAATCAGTTCAGTGAACCTTCTGTGAACTCCTAATGCAATTATGTCCTCCAAATAAGCACACCAAAATGCTACAGTTTTCTAAATGTGGTCTCACCAATGCCTGATATAACTGTGGAAAAGCTTCCCCACTTTTATATTCCATTCCTCCTGCAATAAACAGCAATATTCCATTTGCCTTCCTAATCATTACTGTACCTGCATATTAACCTTTCCTGATTCATGTACCAGGACATCCAGATCCCTCTGTACCACTGACTTCTGCAATCTCTTTCCATTTAGATAACATGATGCTTTTGTCCTGCCAATGTGGACAAATTCACATTTCACACATTTATTCTCCATCTGCCAATTTTTTGGCCATTCACTTAACCTATGTATACTCCTTTGCAGACTCTTTATGATCTCTTCACAACTTACTCTCCTACCTATTTTTGTGTCATCAGCAAATTTAACAACCCATACATTCGGTCTTTTAATCCAAGTACATTGTTGTAGATTGTAAATAGTTGAGGCTCCATCACTGAACCCTGTGGCACTCCACTTGTTACGTCTTTCCAACCCAAAAATGACCCATTTATGCCTACTCTGCTTCCTGTTAACTAATCTAGCTTCTGTGCACGCTAATATGTTAGCCTCCTGCACCGTTTTGTGCAATGACCTTTGATATGGAATCTTGTCAAATGCTTTCTGGACATCTAAGTACAGCACACCCACAGGTTCCCATTTATTCGTATTGTTTGTTGCTTTTTTAAAAACTAGTAAATTAGTCAAGTAATTTCCCTTTTGTAAGACCATGTTGACTCAGCCTGATTGGATCCATAATCGATTCCAGCATTTTCTGTATGACAGACGTTAGGCCGATAGTTTCCTGCTTTCTGTCTCCCACCTTTCTTGAGTAGAGGAGTCATATTCACTATTTTTTATTCTGATGGCACCTTCCCAGAATCGAGGGAATTTTGGAAAAGTAAACCAATACATCTACTATCTCAGCAGCCACTTTTAAGATGTTGGGGTGAAGTTCATCAGGACCTGGGGACTTGTCATCTTTCAGTTCGGAAAAATTTTCTCTTTTTTCAGTAACTGCCAGTTACAATAATTGCTTCAAGTTCCTCTGTCCCTTTCACCTTGCAATAATTTACAATTATCTTTGGGACATTATTTGTATCTTCTGCAGTGAAGGCATGCAAATTATCTATTCAATTCATCCATCATTTCTTTTTCATTAATTCCCCAGTAGAGACCAACACCCACTTCAGTTACTCTTTTTTTTCATTTTTAGATCCCTGTAGAAACTCTTATTATTTTCTTATTTCTAACTAGCTTTATGTCTCCTAATGGCAGCTTGTGATTTGTATCCAGGTTTCTCCATGTTTTTCTGTTCCTTTATTCATCTGGGACACAAAACATTTGAACAGTGGAGGAATGTATTGCGTATGGCCTTGGTTTCCATGTGGAGGCACAGTGGTGACGCTTCATTCATTTGACTCTCTTATTGCTACTCATCAGCAGTGTAAACTGGAAATGAAAGTCATCTTGGAGTCAACGTCAACGTTAACTTGGGGCTTCTCTCCCCACGGATGCTGCCAGACCTGTTGAGGTTTTGCAGCATTTTCTGTTTATTTCAGACTTTCAGTCTGCACTGTGTTTTACTGTTATGTTAGCATTCATCCTTCTGTTCTGATTTGCTTTTTTTTTTGGGACGTGTAACAGTTTGCTAAAATCCTGAAACAAATTCATTCCCATTAAGTAAAGT
Organism: Mustelus asterias; assembly: GCF_964213995.1. NCBI lineage: Eukaryota > Metazoa > Chordata > Chondrichthyes > Carcharhiniformes > Triakidae > Mustelus > Mustelus asterias. Next base: position 88,283,859 of record NC_135803.1, on the reverse strand, counting down.
TATATTGGCATTGGAGGCATATCAGAGAAGGTTCACTAGGTCGATCCCTGGAATGGGGGGGGATTTTCTTATGAGGTTGAGTAGGGTGGACCTGTATTTGTTGGAATGTAGAAGAATGAGAGGCGACCTTATTGAAACATATCGCATTGTCAGGGAGCTTGACAGGGTAGATGCTGAGAGGTTGTTTCCGCTAGTGGGAAAGCCTAGGACCAGAGAGCATAATCTCAAAATAAGGGGTCACCCATTTAAGACACAGGTGAGGACGAATTGCCTCGGAGGGAAGTGAATCTGTGGAATTCTTTACTACAGAGGGCTGTAGAGGCTGGGTCATTAAGTATGTTCAAGGCTGAGACAGACAGATTTTTAATTATTCAGGGAATCGAGAGTTATGGGGATAAGGTGGGTAAGTGGAGTTGCGGGTTATCATAACTGATCAATCACGATCTTGTTGAATGGTGGAGCAGACTCGACAGGCTGAATGACCACCTTCTGCTCCTATGTGGTATGGTTTAATAAGGCTGATATCTTGACGTTTTATGATCCTCTTGGCTTTGATTTGTGGAGAGCACGTTTTTGATCTTTTGATTTGCAATATAGCCTGGTTAAATTATTTCCATTTCCTAACTGATCTCCAGGCAAACATAGGTAGGTCTTTCAACCTCTCAGACCTGCTGTGCCATTCATTTGCATCATGGCGGACTTCATCTCTATTTACCTAGCTTAGCTTTAGATCCCTTGATTCCTTTCCCTAGCGATGATCTATTCGTTTCAGTCTTGACAATTCCAGTTGTCCCAATATCCAGTGTACTGGGAGGAGAGAATTCCAGGTTTCTCCTATCATTTTGTGTGGGGACAAAGGTTTTCTGATTTCACTCCTAACTGGCCTAAACTCCATTTTTTTTTTTGCCCCTTGTTCTTGATTTCCCCCACCGGAGGAGTTACTTTCTTTGTACCTATCCAATCTAACATTTTAAATATCTCTTATCGGGGGAGAGTTATCCCTCCTACCTTTCATACTCCAGGCAAGTTTATACAATTTCTTTTCATAATTTAGCACTTAAGTTCCAATGTCATTCTGATGAATCCTGCTTCATCCACAGCCAGTAGGTCCATCCTGAGGTGAGGTGTCCAAACTGAACACAGCACTCGAGATGGGGTCTGACCAAGACACTCTGCGGCTGAAACATCACTTCCTCCCATTTGTATTCCAGCTCCCTTGGAATAAAAGCTAACTTTCTGTTTAACTTTTACTTTTTGCACCTGTCAGTTATTTTGGGAAGGCCAACTATAACTGAATTAGGCAAGAATTGGAGAATATGGATTGGGAATGGCTGTTTGAGGGTAAATCCACATTTGACATGGAAGTCTTTTAAAGACCAGTTGATAGTGCAGGATTATGTTCCTGTGAAAATGAAGGACAGGAATGGCAAGATTCGGGACCTTGGATGATGGGGGAAATTTTCAGCTTAAGTCAACAAAAAAAGGAAGCATGCATACAGTCCGGGCAACTAGAAACAAATGAGGCCCTTGAAGAATATAGAGAAAGCAGGAAGGAGCTCAAATGGGAGTTAGGAGGGCTATAAGGGGCCATGCAATATCATTGGCCAACAGGGTTAAGGAGAATCCCAAGGCAGTTTATATGTATGTTAAGAACAAGAGGGTATCTAAGGAAAGAGTAGGCCCCTCGAGGATGAAGGAGGGAGGTTATGTCTGGAACCAGTGGAAGTGCATGAGATCTTATCGGTATTCACCAAAGAGAGGGGCATGAGGAATGTTGAGGTTAGGGAAGGGTGTGTGAAAACTCTCAGGCAGGTCAACATCATGAAGGAGGAAGTGTTGGGTGTCTTAAAATGCATCAAGGTAGACAAGTCCCTAGGGCCAGGTGGGATCTATGCCAAGATACTGTGGGAGGCAAGGGACAAATTAGCTGGCGCCTTAACGGATATCTTTGCATCCTCTTTGGCCAAGGTGAGGTTCCAGAGGACTGGAGAATGGACAATGTTGTTCTTTTGTTTAAGGAGGGAAACGGAGATAATCCAGGTAATTACAGGCTGGTGGGTCTGAAGTCAGTGTTGGGGAAGCTAATGGAGATGATACTCAGATGGGATTTATTTGCATCTGGAGGAAAATGTAGGTGGTAGAACATAGAAAAGCTACAGCACAAACAGGCCCTTCAGCCCACAACTTGCGCTGAACAATTTCCTTGCCTTCTAGGCTAATCTATAACCCTCTATCTTACTAACCTCCATTTCAGTAAGGCATTTGACAAAGTCCCACATGGCAGGTTGGTTAAGAAGGTTAAGGCTCATGGGATACAAGGAGAAGTGGCTAGATGTGTGCAGAACTGGCTTGGCCATAGGAGACAGAGGGTAGTGGTCGAAGGGTCTTTTTCCGGCTGGAGGTCTGTGACCAGTGGTGTTCCGCAGGGCTCTGTACTGGGGCCTCTGCTATTTGTGATATATATAAATGATTTGGAAGAAGGTGTAACTGGTGTAATCAGCAAGTTTGCGGATGACACGAAGATGGCTGGACTTGCGGATAGCGAAGAGCATTTTCGGGCAATACAGCAGGATATAGATAGGCTGGAAAATTGGGTGGAGAGATGGCAGATGGAGTTTAATCCGGATAAATGCGAAGTGTTGCATTTTGGAAGAAATAATGTAGGGAGGAGTTATACAATAAATGGCAGAGTCATCAGGAGTATAGAAACACAGAGGGACCTAGGTGTGCAAGTCCACAAATCCTTGAAAGTGGCAGCACAGGTGGAGAAGGTGGTGAAGAAGGCATATGGTATGCTTGCCTTTATAGGACGGGGTATAGAGTATAAAAGCTGGAGTCTGATGATGCAGCTGTATAGAACGCTGGTTAGGCCACATTTGGAGTACTGCGTCCAGTTCTGGTCGCCGCACTACCAGAAGGACGTGGAGGCGTTAGAGTGCAGAGAAGGTTTACCAGAATGTTGCCTGGTTATGTTCTAGCTATGAGGAGAGATTGGGTAAACTGGGGTTGTTCTCCTTGGAAAGACGGAGAATGAGGGGAGATCTAATAGAGGTATACAAGATTATGAAGGGTATAGATAGGGTGAACAGTGGGAAGCTTTTTCCCAGGTCGGAGGTGACGATCACGAGGGGTCACGGGCTCAAGGTGAGAGGGGTGAAGTATAACTCAGATATCAGAGGGACGTTTTTTACACAGAGGGTGGTGGGGGCCTGGAATGCGCTGCCAAGTAGGGTGGTGGAGGCAGGCACGCTGACATCGTTTAAGACTTACCTGGATAGTCACATGAGCAGCCTGGGAATGGAGGGATGCAAACGATTGGTCTAGTTGGACCAATGAGCGGCACAGGCTTGGAGGGCCGAAGGGCCTGTTTCCTGTGCTGTACTGTTCTTTGTTCTTTGAACCTATCCAAAAGACTCAATCGAATCTGCTTCCACCACCACTACCGGCAGCAGATTCCACGCACCCACCACCCTCCGAGTGAAAAACTTACCCCTAACATCTGCTCTATACCTACTCCCGAGCACCCTAAACCTGTGGCCTCTCGTGACAACCATTTCAGCCCTGGGTAAAAGCCTCTGAGAATCCACTTTATCAATACCTCTCAACATCTTATACACCTCTATCAGGTCACCTCTCATCCTCTGATTAGTAAGTGTGTGGATAACACAGAAATTGACAGAGTTGCAGATAGTGACAAGGATTGGAATCAGATTCCCTACAGTGCAGAAGGAGGCCTTCAACACATGGGGTCTGCACCGGCCACAATCCCACCCAGGCCTGGTAACCCCATGTATTTATCCTGCTAATCCCCTGACACTAAGGTGTATTTCTCTTGGCCAATCCACCTAATCTGCACATCTTTGGATTGTCAAAGGATACAGCAGAATATAGATAGATTGCAGACTTGGGCAGAGCAGTGGCAGATGGAGTTTAATCTGGACAATTGCGAGGTGATGCATTTTAGAAGATTAAATTCGGGTGCGAATAATACAGTAATTGGCAGAACCCTTAGGAACGTTGACATACAGAGGGATCTGGGCGTGCTGGACCATGGATCCCTGAAAGTGGCAGATAAGGTAGTCAAGAAGGCATACAGCATGCTTGCCTTCATTGGCCAGGGTATAGAGTATAAAAGTTGGCAAGTTATGTTACAGCTGTATAAAACTTTAATTAGACTGCATTTGGAATATTGCGTTCAGTTCTGGTCACCACACTGCCAGAAGGATGCGAATGCTTTGGAGACGGTGTGAAGAAGGTTTACCAGGATGTTGCCTGGTTTGGAGGGTTTTGGGTATAACGAGAGGTTGGATAAATCATAGAATCTTACAGTGCAGAAGAGGCTATTCGGCCCATCGAATCTGCACTGACCACAATCCCACCCAGGCCCTATCCCCATAACCCCATGCATTTACCCTAGCTAGTCCGTCTGACATTAAGGGACAATTTTAGCATGGCCAATCCACCTAATCCATACATCTTTGGCCCATGGGAGGAAACTGGAGTACCCGGAGGAAACCATGCAGACACAGGGAGAACGTGCAAACTCCTCACAGAACTTGGGTTGCTTTTGCTGGAAAGATGGAGGCTGAGGGGTGACCTGAAAGTCTACAAAATTGAGGCGCATAGATAGGGTGGAGAGTCAGAGGTTTTTTCCCCAGAGTGGAAGGGTTGACTAGAAGAGGGCACAGATTTAAGGTGAGAGGTGGTAAGTTAGGGGAGATGTGCAGGGAAAGTTTTTCAGAGGGTGGTAGGTGCCTGGAACTCTGCCAGTGGAGGTGGTGGAAGCAGGCACATTAGCAGCATTCAAGGTGTATCTTGATAGACACATGAACAGAGGCATAGAAACTGCATATTGATGCAGGCCTGGTAGGCTGAAGGGCCTGTCCTGTGCTATATTGTTTTTTGTACTTGAATTTTGAAAGCTCTGTTCCTAATTCCTCACCATTTTGAAAATATTCTCATTTAACTTCCTTGGGTCCACACTGGGTGATTTCACATTTGCACACATTAAGTTCCATCTGTCCCAGATTTGCCTGTTTACTTAATCTAAGTCCCTTCATAACTTCCTGCATCTATCCATGCTACTTGCTGTCCCGACTAATTCAGTCGTCCAATACTGAAATTTAATTTTACTTTTTGAATTTGACTTAGAACTTTGAAAACTGTAAAATAAGCTGGAAGTTTGTCAAGGTTTACCGAAGCTGCTGGCGCGGCATGGTGGCACAGTGGTTCGCACTGCTTCCTCACAGCACCAGGGACTCGTGTTCAATTCGGCTTGGGTCACTATCTGTGTGGAGTTTGCATGTTCTCCCTGTGTCTGTGTGGGTTTCCTCCAGGTGCTCCGGTTTCCTTGCACAGTCCAAAGATGTGCAGGTTAGGTGAATTGGCTGTGCTAAATTCTCCCTCTGTGTACCCGAGCAGGCGCCGGAGTGTGGCAACTAGGGGATTTTCACAGTACCTTCATCGCAGTGCGAATGTAAGCCTAATTGTGACTAATAAATAACTTTATTTTACTGTCTGTGAGTGTGCACTCTCTGATGTCTGAATATGTGTACAAAGAACAAAGACAATTACAGCACAGGAATAGGCCCTTCAGCCTTCCAAGCCAGCACCGACCATGTCTGACTGAACTAAAAGCCCCTATTCTTCCAGGGACAATATCCCTCTATATCCATCTTATTCATGTATTTGTCAAGATGCCCCTTAAAAGTCACTAACATATCTGCTTCCACTACCTCCCCCGGCAGCGAGTTCCAGGCACCCACCACCCTCTGTTTTAAAAACTTGCCTCGTACATCTCCTTTTAAACCTTGCCCCTTAAACCTATGCCCCCTTGTAATTGACTCTTCCACCTTGGGAAAAAGCTTCTGATTATCCACTCTGTCCATGCCCCTCATAATCAGGTCACCCCTCAACCTCCGTCGTTTCAATGAGAACAAACCAAGTTTCTCCAATCTCTCCTCATAGCTAATGCCCTCCAGATCAGGCAACATCTTGGTAAATGTTTTTTGTATCCTGTCCAAAGCCTCCACATCTTTTTACTGTTACTGTTAGCAGAAAACTGAGGGAGCACTAGTAACTTGCATGTGGCTCAAAAAAGCCATAGAGTATCTGCTGACGCATAGTGGTTGCAAAGAGTGTTTGTAAATGGAGTTGGTAAGTTTGGAATTTGATGAGAAGCAATTTTGATGTGGGGAGAAGGAGGTGGTTCTTCAGTACTTGGGTTGGTTCGTGGCAGTAGGGGAAAAATCAAGTGTCAATGATCGTTGCATCATAAGGTTTAGGTTGGTCATTTGGCTATGTTAGAGGACCAGGAGCAATCCAGAATAAAATAATCGCAGGAGGGTTAATTTCAGTGGAGTGAGAATGGATCTAGCTTGCATAAATTGGAATCAAAGATTGGCAGAAAAAACTCAAGACGATGAGCTGTCTTTAAAGCAGATATGCTTTGAGTACAGTAGTGTTGCATTCCCACAAGGATGAACCAAATGAATGACAAAAGAGGGTAATATGGAGCAGCTACAGTGTGTGTATGACGTGAGGTTGATGACACGAGTGAAAACCAGCCTGAAGGTATAGAAAGTTCAGAGGGGAAGCGGAAAAATAAATTAACATGAGAAGAGACTGGTAGCTAACATAAAAGGGAATGCAAAAGTCTTGTTTAGCCAAATAATTAGGGTACAGGGCACAATTTCAAAGTTTGCAGATGAAAGTTTGCACTAGTCACTCGTTTGCAGAAGTCACTAGTTTGGCCTCAGAGTATTGTGTCCAGTTATGGACACCACACCGTAGGAAGGGTGTGAAGATATTGGAAAGAGTTCGAAGAAGATGCATGGGAATGGTTCCAAGGAGAAGGAATTTCAGTTATGAGGATAGATTGGTTTGATTTATTATTGTCACATGTATTAACATAGTGAAAAGTATTGTTTTTTGCATGCTCTACAGAAAAAGCATACCGTTCACAGAGAAGGAAACGAGTGCAGAATGTAGTGTTACAGTCATAGCTAGGGTGTAGAGAAAGAGCAACTTAATGCAAGGTAAGTCCATTCAAAGGCTGACAGCAGGGAAGAAGCTGTTCTTGAGTCGGTTGGTACGTGACCTCAGACTTTTGTGTCTTTTTCCCAACAGAAGAAGGTGAAAGAGAGAATGTCCTGGGTGCATGGGGCCCTTAATTATGCTGGCTGCTTTGCCGAGGCAGCGGGAAGTGTAGACAGTGTCAATGGATGGGAGGCTGATTTGCGTTGGGCTACATTCACGACTTTTTGTCGTTTCTTGCAGTCTTGGTCAGAGCACGAGCCATACCAAGTTGTGATACAACCAGAAAGAATGCTTTCTATGGTGCATCTGTAAAAGTTGGTGAGTGTCGTAGCTGACATACCAAATTTCCTTAGTCTTAGAAAGTAGAAGCGTTGGTGGGCTTTTTTAACTATTTCCTCGGGTGGATGTAGCTGTTACTAGGGGGCATAACTATACGGTTTGTGGTGGAAGATAAAGGAGGGATGTCTGAGGTAGGTTCTTTACTCAGTGGTTGGGTGTGGAATGGACTGCCTGCTGTGATAGTGGAGTTGGACACTTTAGGAAATTTCAAGCGGTTATTGGATAGGCACATGGAGCACACCAGAATGATCGGGAGTGGGATAGCTTGATCTTGGTTTCGGAAAAGGTTCGGCACAATATAGTGGGCCGAAGGGCCTGTACTGTTCTATGTATGGTGTTGGCATGGGGGGGGAGACCAGGGCAGGTTGTTAGTGATCTGGACACCTAAAACCTTGAAGCTCTCAACCCTTTTTACTTTGTCCCCATTGAGTAGACGGGCATGTTCTCCTTTACGCTTCCTGAAGTCAATGACCATATCCTTTTGTTTTGTTGACATTGAGGGAGAGATTATTGTTGCCACACAAGTTCACCAGATTCTCTATCTCATGACGAGACACTCTGTCTCGTCATTGTTTGAGATCTGACCCACTATGGTGCTGTCGTCATCAAACTTGAAAATCGAATTGAAAAGGATGTTAGGTGTATAAGGAGTATAACAGGGGTCTGAGAAGACCCTTGTGGGGCACCGCTGTTGAGGATGATCATGGATCATGTTGCCTATCGTTACTGATTGTGGTCTGAGATGGAAAGTTCAGGATCCAGTCGCAGAAGGAGGTGCCGAGGCGCAGGCCACGGAGTTTGGAGATGAGTTTCGTGGGAATAATAGTGTTGAAGGCTGAGCTGTAGTCAATGCATAGGTGTCCTTGTTATCTAGGTGTTCCAGGGTTGAGTGCAGGGCCAGGGAGATGGCATCTGCTATGGACCTGTTGCGGCGATAGGCAAACTGTAGTGGATCGAGGTAGTCCGGGAGGCTAGAATTGATTCGTGCCATGACTAGTCTTTTGAAGCACTTCATAATGATGGATGTCAGAACCACTGGCTGATGGTTATTAAGGCACGCTGCTTGGTTTTTCTTGGATACTGGGACGGTGCTCATCGTTTTGAAGCAGATAGGGATCTCAGATTGTTGTAAAGAGAGGCTGAAGATGTCTGCGAATACTCCCACCAGCTGAGTGCTCGTCCAGGTACCCCATCCGGGCCAATCGCTTTCTGTGGGTTGACTTTTGAGAAAGCTGTTCTGGCATCTACAATGGTGACCCCAGATACAGGTTCGTCCAGGGTAGAGGGCATGCTCTCGCTGACCTGTTGCTCAAAACAGGTGTAGAATGCATTGAGCTCATCAAGGTGGGGGTGCATTTGAGCCAGTGATTTTACATAACTTCATCTTGTAGCCTGTTATGTCTTGCAGACCTTGCCATAGTCGGCGAGGGTCGATGTGGCTAGCCTGGGACTCTAGCTTGGTCTGGTACTGTCTTTTGGCATCTTTGATGGATCTTTGACGTTAGTACTGTTTTCTTGAGAGTAAGAAGTTTGAGAGTTTGAGAGGAGATTTGTAGAGGTATTCAAAATCATGAAGGATCTGGACTGTTCCCACATGTGAAAGGATTGAGAACGAGAGGACACAGATTTTAAAGTAATTAGTAAAAGAAGCAAAAGTGATATGAGGAGAAATTATTTTATGCAGTGAGTGGTTAGGGTTTGGGAACCACTGCCTGAGAATCTGATGCAGGCAGGATCAATTGAAGAATTCAAAGGGAATTAGTTATCTGAAAAGTAGGAATATATGTGGTTACAGGGAGAAGGCCGGATGAAAGCTCTAGATGAGTTACTCATTCGGAGAGCCGGTGCAGACACAATGGGCCAAATGACCACCTCTGAGCCATAACAATTCTTGGTTCTGTGACCATGGCCTTCTATTTCATCCTCCCATGCTTGTGTAGTTTCCCCTGAAGTGCATCTGTGCCATTCACTCCAGTCATTCTTATCACACTCTGGGTAATGAATCTTCTCAATTCCCTATTGGATTTCTTGGTGTCTATCTTCTATCGATGACCTCTGGTTATACTCCTGCACAGAAGTGTATCCACTCTGTCGAAAACCATCATAATTTTAAAGATGTCTATTAGCTCACCCATCAGCCTTTCTTTTTCGACAGAAAAGAAACCCAACCTGTCGCTCCTTCTTTGATATGTATACGCACATATTTCTGGTATCATCCTTGAATCTTCTGCACCTATGCCAGTGCCTCTAAATCGTGTATATAATATGGTGCTCGTGTGTGGTCTAATCAAGGTACATTATCTTGATATTAGTCAACAGAAATCAATGGGACTGGGATCTGATAAATCCCTTGCGCCTGATGGCCTACCTCTTCGGGCTCAAAGACGTAACTTGATTTTCCAGAATTCCTTCAATTCTGGAATGGTCCTAGTGATTTGGAAGGTAGCAAATGTAACATCACCGTTGAAAAAAGGAGGGAGAGAAAAACTGGGAACTGGGACAGATTTAGTCTGTCACAAATCGTTGGAAAAATTCTGGAATCCATTATTAGGAAACATAGAAAATAGGAGCTTTGGCCCTTCAAGCCTGCTCCAATATTCATTATGATCACGGCTGATCATCAATAGCCTGATTTTCCCCCCATATCCTCACCCACCCCCAACACACGCACCCCCATGTGTACATGCATCCACACAAATAGTGATAGGCACAGAAAATTAGATGACTGTGCAAAGTTGGCATGGTTTTATGGGAAAGCGAACTTGTGTTTGACAGATCTACTGGAGATTTTTGTGGGTGAACGTAGTTGGATGTATCAAGGAAGAATCGTATATTTGGATTTTCAAAAAAGATTCCCTAAGGTGCCACATAAAAGGTTTTGTTGAAAAAATAAGGGTTTATGGGGGTTGGGGGTAACTATTAGCATGCATAGAGGACAGGAAATTGAGTAGGAATAAATAGGAATATTTCAGATTGATAGGTTGTTGATAGAGTGCCATAAAAGTCAGTGCTGTACCCTCTGCTATTTCCACTCTATTTCAATGACTTGGATGAAGTGACCAAGTTTAAGGTATTCATTTGCTGATGATCCAGAGCTTCCTGGGAAACGAGCCGCAAGTCCACAAAGGGTTATAGATAGGTTGAGAAAGTGGATAGGAAGGTGGCGGATGGAATATACTGTGAGGAAATGAGAGTTTTCACTTGTTGGAAAATAAGACTTTTAAAATCAAAATGATTAAATATAGGCATTCAAAAGGAATTGGGCGTTCTTGTACAAAGAAACATCATAAATCAGATAAAGTTTACAATATTGGGAAGGCAACAAAAGTAGAAAATGATGGAAATGCTCAGGTAGTCTGGCAGCATTTGTGGACATAGAAACTGAACATTTCAGGTCGAGACACTCTCCGAACTGGAAAAAGGTTATAAAGTGTAACCGGTTTGAAGTAGAAAAATGGGGAAGGATGGAAAAAGGGCAAAAGTGAAGGTCTGCTGGGTTGGAAAACTTTGAGAGCAAAGGAAAACACATCAAAGCAACTGGTCTCTGAACCTCAAAGCTGCTAATTTATACCTGTTGTTTTCTTTGTGCCAATTTAAATACTGTGGTGTCTGGGAAATTAATGCTTTCCTTGTGTGTTGTGTCTTTAAGTTTAATGGAAGTAACTCAAGAAAATCTTGAAGAGCCTTCAAAAAACATTATTTTGATTCCTGATCCAGTGTGCTCCCCATTTCTTGCTATCATATGAAGTGAATCAAATTGGCTAAAAGCTTCAGTGGGATCCTAGCAAGGAAGCCTTGTATTTCAATATCTGTGCCTTTCCCATATTCTTATTTCTCCTGTGTTAGCCTCTAAGGACCCTATATTTTACTGTTGCTACTTTCCTCCTAAATCTGTGGAGAAGCTGTGACAATATGTTTTTTACATTTCTTGCTGATTGATTCTTATTCTAGACTCTCCTATCAGTTTTTTGGTGGCTTCTTAAACTCAGTCCTTTGGTTTTCTGCTTTTCATTACATTATAATCCACTTTTAATGTAATACTACCCTTGAATGGATCACTTTTCTGGTGGGAGTTTTTGTTTCTGTGGAATATATATTCATAGAATTATTAAGTTTTTAAAAAATGTTTGTCTTTGTTGATCTACCATTATGCCTTTCAACTTTTTCTAATTTACCTTTGCCAACTTGCCCCTCATACCTCTACACCTAGAAGGTATAGAGGTGTCCCACACAACACCTAGAAACCTTCATGGTTTGACACCAAATTCAAATTAACGTTGAAAAAGTGAAATTCAGGCCGTGAGCACCTTCCTTCAAGGGCAGTGATGGGCAGTACCACTTCATCACTGACTACAAAATCTGGTTATGTTCCTATCCTCCTTCCATGTTAAGGAATTAATGTTCAGCTTTAGGGCAGCATGGTGACAGTGGTTAGCATTGCTGCTTTGCAGCGCCAGAGACCTGGGTTCCGATTTCTGGCTTGGTTCACTGTCTGTGTGAAGTTTGCATGTTCCCCCCCATGTCTGCATGGGTTTCCTCCCACATTCTGAAAGACGTGCTGGTTGGGTGCATTGACCTGAACAGGTATCGGACTGTGGCGACTAGGGGAATTTCACAGAAACTTCATTGCGGTGTTAATGTAAGCCTTGTGACTAATAAATAAACTTTAACTTTAGAAGAATTACTGCCCAAACTGTCAAACCCATCATTCAACTGGAGACAATACAGGGAACTTGGGAGCCCTGCTTGAGCAACAGTACGTAGTTTTCAGTCATGGTCTAAAACCATAGCTTCTTGATTTGATAGTCAAAACACGTCCATAGATAAGTCACTGTTGTAAGATCCAAAGTATTTCTCGAGACTTAAAGACAGCTTGGACCTCTGCTGAAATACCTTGTAACTAAAATGCTGTCTTTGTTTTTCATTTCACTGGAATTGAACTGAAGCTCCAGCCTTCAAGCTGAAGCTTACTTAAGACGCAGAAGTAGGCGGCACAGTGGTTAGCACTACTGTCTGATAGTGCCAGGGACCCGGGTTTGATTTCAACCTTGGGTGACTGTCTGTCTGGTGTTTGCATGTTCTCCTTGTCTGCATGGGTTTCCTCCGGATGCTCTGGTTTCGTCCCACGCAGAGACGGAGAATGTACAAACTTCATGCAGTCACCTAAGGCTGGAATTGAACCCTGGGTCTATAGCGACTCTCCCCCTACTCTTGCACGTCCTCTCGAATTATACCCTTTAGTTTATAGTGTATCCCCATGTTCTTCCCACCAAAATAAATCATGTCACATTTCTCTGCATTGACCGTCATCTATCACCTATCTACCCACTCCTCCAATTTATCTGTCACTTTGAAGTTTTACACAGTTCTCTTCACAGTTCACAATGGTTCCAGGTTTTGTGTCATCCGCAAACTTTGAAATTGTGCCCTATGTACCAAGACCTAGGTCAATATATATCAGGAAAAGCAAGGCTCCCAACACTGACCCCGGGAACTCCACTGCCTCTAGCCTGTTCATCATTACTCTCTCTTTCCTATCACTCGACCAACTCCGTATCGCTACTGTCCCTTTTACTCCAGAAACTAGAACTTTTGCCCACAAGTCTGTGTTGCACTGTATTAAATGTCTTTTGAAAGACCATGTACAACACATTAATCTCATCGACTCTTTCTGTTACCTCTTTTAAAAAAAAAAATCCAAATTTGTTAAACATGATTTTCTCTAGAGATTTGTGCTGGCTTTCTTTAACCTGCATTTGTCCATATCACAATTTTCTTAATATTCCTTGGCCTTGGTTCTTTTCTTCTTTTAAGTGGATTCAATTTCCAGTTTGAATTTTACCATTTCCATCTTTACAATATTTTAGCAGACAGAGAGGTTGTTGAAATGGATGTACATGCCTTTGTCCCGATTTAAGAAGCTGCCAAAATTGTATTTGCATTTCAGTCGTTAAATGTGTACTTAACCTCACCTCTTGACTTTTTTCCCTTCAGTTCTTCCTGATAAAGTATTACCTGGCAATTATTATAAGTGCCATTATATTTATTCTTTAATAACTATCCAGAATTTGATATAATTGGTTTGCGAACTGTGTCCACTGCTATATAAAACTGCAGTCACTAAATAGTAGTGCACAGTTTTTTAAAATTTAGTATACTTGGTGTTACCAGAGCAGCCAAAGAGTGCATTTTTGTATGTGGTTTTGTTTGACCTGGGTATTATCCCACATTGGCATGTATTCCAGAAACAATGCACACACATGAAAGAGAGGGAAATCTTTTGTGCTTTCATGTCTTTTGTGCTAGTTTTGAAACTGGGAACCTTTTTCCTACCTCATGGTAAATTACTTCAGCTAGTCAGCTATTTTTCTTTTTGAAAGATTCTCACTAGTACCTGGAGCTACCCTAATGATGATGATTCTGGGTAAGACTTGCATGCTCTACTGCTCGACTTCAATTGCAACCAGACGTTACTTTGAATTTGTTCAACCTTTTCCAGTTTGGATACTGACTGTTTCGCATCCATGTTATTTTGAAGTTCCATTTCTATTAGGTTGAGTGTACAACTTGTCATTTGAGCAATTCTATAAGTGAATGGGGACTTGAATTAACTGGCCTTCACTCATGACAATGTACGTAACAATGTATTTAATAATTGGACAAGGATGTGTTCCTGTCCTGACAGTACACTCCTAAATTTATTTTTCATATACTAATGGTACATTTCTTGGCCTCCTGTTTAAAGTTGTGATTCCTAAAGCTTTTCTGTTCGAGTTAAAACCGTAGGCAAACATGAAAGGAAGACTAGTCTCTTTCTAAATTTGGATTAAAGATGTTTGCAGAACTAATGATTGACTAATGTAAATATGATCACCTTTGCCTGATTTATCCAGAACTAAGAACAACTTACAGGTTTCAGACCAGTAAGATCTGTAAACTCTGAACAATTGGCTGGGAAATGACCAGGAACAGATCAGACATGAATGTTTTTAAAAACAAGTTATTTTCACTCTTCTGTGAGTGAAAGAACTTGTAAAGTTTTTTTTCCCCTTCTCTTTCATATTTTGTTTCATGAATTTCTGGCTCCTGAACAAGTCTTGAGCAGAAGTTTGCAGGTCTTGCCACTTCCTATGAACCTGCCTGGGATGCTTGTCATTTTATCGGTTTAACAAGGAGAGAAATACTACTTACGGTTCTTTGTTGTAAATGAAATTGATTAATATCTTTTATGAAAAGAGGAACTGCTTTGATTAAAATGTACAGATTTTCCCTTCCCATTTGAAAGTGCAGAGCAACCAAGTAGCAGGATTTTCTTAGAACCCAAGTAAGACTTTCTTTGACCTTTCAGTTGACCTCTAACATACCTGAGCATAGCAACAGCCTGCCTATGTTCTGGATTGACTGGTTGAATAATTTTGTGCCACTAGATAGTTGAAATCATTTCCTAAACTGCTTTCCAAACTTTTTAGAATAACTGAATATTGGGAGTAGAATTCAACTGCTGCTAAAACCTCTGCCCAGAGTGCCTTGAGTTTAGGGAACCAGATTAGTCATGCAAAATAGCTTGGACAATTTTCTCAAAAAGTAATAGCTCTGAATATGTCTAAACAGTACCTGAGTGAGGGTAGCTGCTGAGTTAGCTGTAGTAGCTCTACTGCTGTCTTAGTTGAGCTTTAGATGCAAAGCATTTCATCGAACAAAATTCATTTGCAGCTGTTGAAATTGGTCCATTGAAGTGTAATGAATTTGGGGTGTTGGAAATAAGCATTGGATTTATTTCACTATATAACAGGCGTAAATGAAACTTTTGCATTGTTTTGCATGTTGTGTTTTAAAATAATAGCATATGTACCATCTTGGGTAAGTGGTTCTGTTCATTTTTATACAGACTGAGCTACAGGTGAAATTTATAAAGCTGCTGTATCTGGATGGTAAAGCTGATGCTCTATCTCTTTACAAATCTATAAAGAAGTTCTATGTTGAGCACCAAATCTGTCTACAGTCTATGGCCATGATAACAACAAATGGTTCCGCCATTATGATGGGATCGAAAGGGGGTCTTCATGTCAAGCTTAAGGTAAAGTAATATTCTTCCAGTTTTGATCATGATGGAATTCCATTTAGTTGCATAGGGATTATTGTTTGATAATTAGCAAATTATTGAAAGTTTTGATTCTAGTGATAAGTACATGTAATCTTTTGACTCTAAAAATGAGACTTCTGTGTCGCCAGAGTTTTATGATGCATCTTACTCATCCGAGATATAACATAGTTTTCAATCTGTTCAATTTGCAACTATGACCTACTGTAGGAAGGATGCAATTGTCAGAAAAATCGGGTGTAAAAAGTAATTGATATGATTCAAAAACCATCAAATTGCAAGTGTGTAGAGGTGACAAAATAAGTAAAACCTACATTTAGTATTTAACACCATTTTGTCCAATATTTTTTCATAACACCACTTTCCAGTATATAGTTCTCGAGTCTTAATAGCATTTCTTGTGCTTAGTATCCATATCTAAAGGTATGGTAGTGGAATGGTTATGTTATTGGACTAGTAATCCAGAGGTCTGGGCTAACAATCCAGAGGTATGCATTCAGTTCTCACTGTGGCAGTTTGTTAATTTAAATTAAGTTTATCAGACATGTATGGAATAAAAATCTAGTATCCATGTTGGTGGTGATGGAGCCATCAGATTGTTACAAAAACCTAACTATTCATTAATGGCCTTTAACGTAGAAAACATACAACATAGGAACAGGAGGAGGCATTTGGCCCTTCGAGCCTGCTGTGCCATTTATTACAATCGTGGCTGATCACCCAACTCAATAGTCTAATCCTGCTTTTTTCCCCCCATAACCTTTGATCCCATTTGCCCCAAGTGCTATATCTAGCCGCCTCTTGAATACGTTCAATTTTTTGGCATCAACTACTTCCTGTGGTAATGAATTACACAGGCTCACCACTCTTTGGATGAAGAAATGTCGTCTCACCTCCGTTCTAAATGGTCTACCCTGAATCCTCAGACTATGACCCCTAGTTCTGGACTCCCCCGTCATTGGGAATATCCTCCCTGCATCTACCCTGTCTAATCATGTTAGAATTTCATAAGTTTCTATGAGACCCTCCCTCATTTGTCTGAACTCCAGCGAAAACAATCCTAACCTAGTCAATCTCTCCTCGTACATCAGTCCCACCATCCCCGGAATCAGCCTGGGAAACCTTCGCTGCACTCCCTCGAGAGCAAGAACATCCTTCCTCAGAAAAAAGACCAAAACAGCGCACGACACTCTCGGTGTGGCCTCACACATCCCTGCTCCAGTACTCGAAACCTCTCGCAATGAAGGCCAACATGCCATTTGCCGCCTTTACCGCCTGCTGCACCTGCATGCTTACCTTCAGTGACTGATGCACAAGGACACCCAGGTCCTGCTGCACACTCCCCTCTCCCAATTTACAGCCATTCAAGTAGTAGCCTGCCACCTTGTTTTTGCTTCCAAAATGAAAAACTTCGCACTTATCCAAATTATACAGCATCAGCCATTGATTTACCCACTCACCCAACCTGTCCAGATCATTCTGAAGGATCTCTGAATCCTCATCACAGTTCACCCTTCCACCCAACTTGGCATCATCTGCAAACTTTTGAGATGTTGCATTTTGTTCCCTCATCCAAATCATTAATATATATATTGTGAATAGCTGGAGTTCCAGCACCGATCTCTGTGGCACCCCACTAGTTGCTGCCTGCCAATTTGAAAAGTACCCATGAATTCCTAATCTTTGTTTCCTCTCTGACGACCAGTTTTCTATCCATCTCAATACACTTCCCCAACCCCATGCACGTTAATCTTGCTTCCTTTCTTTAAGGAAGGAAACCTGCTGTTCTCTTCTGACTCAGCTTATATGTGACTCTATACCCATGGCAATGTCTCCATAAATGCGTTTTTAAATGGCTACAAATAAGTATAATAAGAATATCGTTGACTGACCCAGCCTTGACCTCTACATTGGGTTGGATAAAGCAAAAGGAACATCCAATTCGGTCCACCTCAATAGCATCTGGAAACCTGTGCCAAAGTTAGGAGAGCTGTCCTGTAAACCATTGAAGCAACAACATAATCAAACTCATTATGAAAAATTTCACACTCCTCAACCTCCTATCCCACTGGCAAGATTGATCCAGTGGAGGCAACACAGTGATGTATTGATTTTGGACCCCATGGAGTCTCATGCATCAGTCAAACATGGACAATGATAACTGCTGATTACCACTATTTACCCTCAACTGACTAATCTGAACTCCTACGTGTTGTATATCAGTTGGAAGAAGTAAGGGTAGGCATGTATTCTCTCTGTGGGAGATTTCTGTGCTCATCACCAAAAGTGGCTTGGTAACACCAACATTGGTTGAATTCTAAAGGGCAGCAACAGACTGAGCCAGCATGAAGGAAAGGTGGGTACCTTATCCTCGCCTGTAAAGATGCATCTATCCATGACTGTTTTGATGGGAGTGACCACTGCACAATCCTTTTGGAGATCAAGTCCTGCCTTCACACACAGGGCACCCTCCATGGTGTTTTGTAGCAAGGCCACCATGCTAAATGGGATAGATCTGTTCTGAATCTACATCAAGAATCTAGGTCACCTACATCAACTACAAGCTGTGACCATGTGGCCCTGGCATATCCCTTAGTGGCTCAGTGGTTAGCACTACTGCATCACAGCACCAGGGACCTGTGTTCAATTCCAGCCTTGTATCTGTCTGGAGTTTGCACATTCTCCCCATGTCTGTATCGGTTTCCTCCGGGTGCTCCGATTTCCTCCTGCAGTCCAGTGATGTGCGGGTTAGGTGGATTGATCATGCTAAATTGTCCATTAGTGTCCCAAGATGTGTAGGTTAGGGGGATTAGTGGCATAAATACGTGCGGTTATGGCGATAGTGTGCGATGCTCTGAGTCAGTGCAGACTTAATGGGCCGAATGGTCTTCTCCTGCACTATAGGGATTCTATGATCACCGTCCAGTCAACTGACCAACCTTGGTTCCATGAGCAGTGCAAAAAGAGCATGCGGAGCAGCATCAGGCATGCCTCAAAATAGTTATCGACCTGTGAGGCCACACCACAAGACCAGGCATCTTTTGGAGTGGAGCAAACCAAACAATTCCACAATCAACAGATCCAATCAAAGCTCAGCAATACTACAAATGAACTATAGTGGATTGTTAAATAACCAAGTGGGAGGAGCCGATAACACCATAAGCATCTTCATCCTCATCAATGAGCACAGATAGGAATGCAAAAAGCTGAACATTTGCGGTCACCTTCAACTGTGTTGAGTGTACGATCCATCTTGGTGTTTTCTGGAGGTTTCCATCTTAACAAATGCCAGTCTTCAATTTTTGAACCAATTTGATTCGCTCCATGTGCTATATAGGAATTGGCCAAGTACATTGGATAAGGTGAAGGCTAAGGGACCCAAAGACAAAAAAGCAAAATACTGCGGATGCTGGAATCTGAAATAAAAACACACAATGCTAGAAAATCTCAGGTCTGACAGCATCTATGGGGAGAGAATTGAGCCAACGTTTCGAGTCTGGATGACCCTTTGTCAGACCTGCTGTGATGTTCCAGCATTTTCTATTTTCATAGAAATCATAGAAACCCTACAGTGCAGAAACAGGCCATTCGGCCCATCAAGTCTGCACCAACCACAATCCCACCCAGGCCCGACTCCATATCCCTACACATTTACCCGCTAATCCCTCTAACCTACGCATCTCAGGATACTAGGGCAATTTTAGCATGGCCAATCAACCTAACCTGCACATCTTTGGACTGTGGGAGGAAACCGGAGCACCCGGAGGAAACCCACACAGACACGAGGAAAACGTGCAAACTCCACACAGACAGTGACCCAAGCCGGGAATCGAACCCGGGTTCCTGGAGCTGTGAAGCAGCAGTACTAACCACTGTGCTACCGTGCCGCCCCAAGGCCTCAAAGGCATCCTGGTTGTAACACAGAAGGGAAAAGACTTTCAGTTACATCTCGCTTTTCGGGACCAGTGCACTTGCTAACTAATAAAGCAGTTTTGAAGTATCGTCACTGTTGTAATGTAGGAAACAGCCAATTTGCAGTTTGTGGGAGTTTGCTGTGTGCAGTTAGATAATGGCCAGATATTCTGTCAGTGGTGTTGATTTGGGGGATTGATATCGATGGACACAAGGGTTACCTTCCCTGTTCCTCTTCAGATTAATGCCATGGGATTGTTTGCATCCATCTCAGAGGGCAAAGAGGGTCTTGGTTTAGCATATCCAAAAGGCAGCACCAACAATAGTGTAGCACTCCTTCAGCACTGTGCTGGAGTGTCAACCTGGACATTGGTGCTCAGGTTCTGGAATGGAACTTTAACCCACAACCATCTGTTTGGAGGTAAGGGTGCTTGCTACCAGGCTGACACTTTTGAAGCACCAACTGCATCTGGCAAATGTGATCCAGTAAGCTACAATACTGCTATCTGCCAAACAAAGTGGGAACATTGCTCAGCTACATCCAGTCCACAAAACGTGGGAAAAATCCAATCTGGTCTGTAATTGCAAATCTTAAGTTCAGTCCGTGTGGATTCCGAGGAAAAGGGGGGGAAAATAGCTCATTGTTCCATTGGAGCAACTCTATCTGCTAGTGGTATTGGCAAGGTATCTAGAGGGGATGGGTGTGAAGGCAGTGCAATGTTCCTCTTGCAGTAGAGGTTTCCAGCATGGAAATGGGTCCGTCGTCCCAACTTGTCCATGCTGCCTCTTTTTAAAAAAAAAAGTCCCAAGCTAATCCCAATTGCCCGCATTTGGCCCATATCCCTCTATACCCATCGTACCCATGTAACTGTCTAAATACTTTTGAAAAGACAAAATTGTACCCGCCTCTTCTACCTCTGGCAGCTTGTTCCAGACACTCACCACCCTCTGTGTGGAAAGAAATTGTCCCTCTGGACCCTTTTGTATCTCTCCCCTCTCACCTTAAACCTATGCCCTCTAGTTTTAGACTCCCCACCTTTGGGAAAAGATATTGACTATCTAGTTGATCTATGCCCCTCATTATTTTTTATAGACCTCTAAGATCAAACCTCAGCCTCCTACGCTCCAGAGAAAAAAGTCCCAGTCTACCCAGCCTCTCCTTGTAACTCAAACCATCAAATCCCGGTAGCATCCTAGCAAATCTTTTCTGCACTCTTTCTAGTTTAATATCTTTTCTGTAATGGGGTGACCCGAGTTGGACACAGTATTCCATGTGTGGCCTTACCGATGTCTTGTACAACTTTAACAAGATGTCCCAACTCCTGTATTCAATGTTCTGACCAATGCAACCAAGCATGCTGAATGCTGCCTTCACTCTGTCCACCTGTGACTCCACTTTCAAGGAGCTATAAACCTGTACCCCTAGATCTCTTTGCTCTGTAACTCTCCCCAACGCCCTACCATTAACTGAGTAAGTCCTGCCCTGGTTCAGTCTACCAAAAATGCATCACCTCGCATTTACTTAAATTAAACTCCATCTGCCATTCGTCAGCCCACTGGCCCAATTGATCAAGATTCCGTTGCAGTCCAAGATAACCTTCACTGTCCACTATGCCCCCAATCTTGGTGTCATCTGCAAACTTACTAACCATGCCTCCTATATTCTCATCCAAATCATTAATATGAAGGACAAATAACAGTGGACCCAGCACTGATCCCTGAGGCACACTACTGGTCACAGGCCTCCAGTTTGAAAAACAACCCTCCACAACCACCCTCTGGCTTCTGTCGTCAAGCCGATTTTGTATTCATTTAGCTACCTCACCCTGGATCCTGTGAGATTTAACCTCGTACAGCAACCTACCATGCAGTACTTTGTCAAAGGCCTTGCTAAAGTCCATATAGACAACATCAACCGCGCTGCCCTCATCTACCTTCTTGGTTACCCCTTCAAAAAACTCAAGACATGATTTTTCTCACACAAAGCCATGTTGACTGTCCCTAATCAGTCCTTGCATCTCTAAATGCCTGTAGATCCTGTCTCTCTCAATTTCTTCCAACAACTTACCCACCACAGTTGTGAGGCTCACCGGCCTGTAGTTTCCAGGCTTTTCCTTGCAGCCCTTTTTAAACAAAGGCACAACATTTGTCACCCTCCAATCTTTAGGCACCTCACCTGTGGCTATTGATAATTCAAATATCTCTGCTAGGGGACCCACAATTTCCTCCCTTGCCTCCCACAATGTCCTGGGATACACTTCTTCAGGTCCTGGGGATTTATCTACCTTGATGCGCTTTAAGATTCCAGCACCACCACCTCTGTGATATGTACACTCCTCAAGACATCACTGTTTATTTCCCCCAGTTCTCTAACATCCATGCTTTCTCAATAGTAAATACTGATGAGAAATATTCATTTAGGATCTCGTCCATCTCTTGTGGATCTGCACATAGATGACCTTGTTGATCCTTAAGGAGCCCTACACTCTCCCTTGTTACACTTGTGCCCTTTATGTATTTGTAGAAGCTCTTTGTATTCTCCTTTGCCTTATCTGCCAAAACAATCTCGTGTCCCCTTTTTGCCCTCCTGATTTCTCTCTTAACTCTACTCTTACACCCCTTATACTCTTCAAGGGATCCACTTGATCCCAGTTGCCTATGCATGTCATGTGCCTCCTCCTTCCTGACCACGGCCTCAATATCCCGAGTCATCCAGGGTTCCCTACTTCTGTCAGTCTTGCCCTTCGCTCTAAAAGGAATGTGCTTACCCTGAACCCTGGTTAACACACTTTTGAAAGCCTTCCATTTACCAGCTGTCCTTTTGCCATCCCACAGACCCCCCCAATTAACTTTTGACAGTTCCTGCCTGATGCCATCAAAATCGGCCTTGTCCCAATTTAGCATTTTAACTTTTGGGCCAGACCTATCATTCTCCATAGCTATCTTAAAACTAATAGAATTATGGTCACTGGTCCCAAAGTGATTCCTCACTAACCCTTCTATCATCTGCCCGTTTTTATTTCCCAAGGGGAGGTCAAGTTTTGCACCATCTCTAGTCAGGCCATCCACATACTGAGTGAGAAATTCCTCCTGAATACATTCAACAAATTTCTCTCCATCCAACCCTCTAATACTATGGCTGTCCCAGTCAATGTTGGGAAAGTTAAAATCAGTAAAGTGATGGAAGATACCATCAGCAGTGCTATGAAAAGGTACTTAACAATTGCATGCTCAGTTTGGGTTTCACTGGGGCCACCTGAATCCAAATCCTCATTACAGCCTTGGTCTGATCATGGAAAAAAAAGCTCAATTCCTGATGCGAGGTGAGACATCAAAGCAGCATTTGACTGAGGGTGGCTAAAAGGGGAAAATCTCTTCACTAGTTGGAGACATAGCAAACACCAAGGAAGATGGTTGTGTTTGTTGGAGGCCAATTATCTTGGTCCCTGGACATCACTGCAGGAGTTCCTCAGGGTAGTGTCTAGGCCCAACCATCTTCAGCTTCATTAAGGTTAGAAGTAGCAAATGTTCATTGCACAATGTTCCAATCACAATTCCTCAGAGAATGAAGCAGCCAGTGCTTGCTTGCAGCAAAATCTGGATAGCACTCGGGCTTGGGTTGGTAAGTGGTAAGAAACAAGTGCCAAGCAATGACAATTTCCAATGAAAGCAAGTTGAACCACCTCCCCATGACATTCAAAGATGTTACAATCTAATTTCCCAATATGAACAAACTCGGGATCACCGCTAACCCGGAACTTAACTGGATCAGCTGCATATAACAGGTCAGAGGCTGGGAGTTCTGTGACATGTGACTAACCTGCTGACTTGCAATACCATCAACGCTCTAAGCTTGACACCATCCAGGATAAAGCAGCCCCACTTGATCAGCACCCTATCCAACACCATAAGCATTCATTCCCCCTCAGTAGCATCCAGGCTGCAGTACGTAACATCTGCAGGGTGCAGAAACTCATCAAGTTTCTTTGAAAGCAACTTCAAAATCCATCTAGATTGCCAGAGGAGTAAAGGCAACAGGCACTGTAGTTCCCTCGTTGAGTTGGTCAAAATTCTATTTGACAACACTATGGAAGCATCACCATCTGAATGAAAAGGTCCTAGACAGCAGTTCGCTACCATCTCTCTAGGGTAATTAGGAATAGGGTTGCATCTCGTAAATGGATGCATTAAAAGCTTTGGCTTTTAAAGAAGTGAGATCATTGCAAGTTCCGATTAATGGCTTTTCTGTTCTCTAGTTAGATTATGTCCGTAAAATTCCTCTTAATCCATCTTCAATTTTATGATGATCCATTTCTATATTGGAACATAAAGCAAAAACCATGTCCATATGTTTTATAGACTATTTGTTCACACTAACTCCTGAGAAACAGATGTGCCTGTATTTGCCTATAAAATTAAATTAAGACAGATTGCAGAATGTTTCTCCAGTCCTAAAAACTGCCTTCGTCAGAGCTTCTACAAATACATAAAGGGCACAAGTGTAACAAGGGAGAGTGTAGGGCTCCTTAAGGATCAACAAGGTCACCTATGTGCAGATCCACAAGAGATGGACGAGATCCTAAATGAATATTTCTCATCAGTATTTACTATGGATGAGATCCAAGCAGCTTAATACCTGGATCAGTGTAGCTCCAATGCACCGACACCGTGACACCATGCAGGACAATCTGCCTGCTTGAGGGTGGCACGGTAGCACAGTGCTTAGCACTGCTGTTTCACAGCTCCAGGGACCTGGGTTCGATTCCCGGCTTGGGTCAATGTCTGTGGAGTTTGCACATTTTCCTCGTGTCTGCGTGGGTTTTCCCCCGGGTGCTCCGGTTTCCTCCCACAGTCCAAAGATGTGCGGATTAGGTTGATTGGCCATGCTAAAATTGCCCCTTAGTGTACTGAGATGTGTAGGTTTGAGGGATTAGCGGGTTAATATGTAGGGGGATGGGGTAGGGCCTGGGTGGGATTGTGGTCGGTGCAGACCCGATGGGCCAAATGGCCTGTTTCTGCACTGTAGGGTTTCTATTTCTTTGACAGCTTGCCAACCACTTTAAATATTCACTTCCTGTACTACTGGCAGCAGTTGGTACCATTATAAGATTCACTGCAGCAACACGACAAGGCTCCTTCGACAACCAAACTTCGAAACCCGTGACTAGTAGAACAAGTGCAGTAGCGGTATGGAAGCACCACCACCTGTAAACCCCTCTCCAAGCCACATAGTATCTTGACTTGGAGCTATTTTGATGTGGAGATGCCGGTGTTGGACTGGGGTAAACACAGTAAGGAGTCTAACAACACCAGGTTAAAGTCCAACAGGTTTATTTGGTAGCAAAAGCCACTAGCTTTCGGAGCGCTGCTCCTTCGTCAGGTGAGTGGGAGATCTGCTAGCAAACAGGGCATATAAAGACACAAACTCAATTTACAGAATAATGATTGGAATGCGAGTCTTTACAGCTAATCAAGTCTTAAAAGTACAGACAATGTGAGTGGAGAGAGCATTAAGCACAGGTTAAAGAGATGTGTATTGTCTCCAGACAGGACAGCCAGTGAGATTTTGCAAGTCCAGGCAAGTTGTGGGGGTTACAGATAGTGTGACATGAACCCAAGATCCCGGTTGAGGCCGTCCTCATGTGCTGAACCTGGAGCTATTTTGCCATTCCTTCATTGTCACTGGTCAGAATCCTGAAACTTGCTCCATGACACCCACGCCTCATGGACTTCAGCGGCTCGCCACTAGCTCCTCAGCAGCAAATGGGGGTAGGCAATAAATACCTGGCTTTGCCAGCGAGGTTTATATTCCATGAGTGGATCACAAAAACCCAGCTCCAATTTTCTCATTATTTGACCAATTCTCCAGATTTTCTGCAACTAGACTTTTAGTGCACAATCGGGCTTTAGACTTCACCTTACCATCCTTTGAAAAGCCCTTGTTTTGAAAATGAGCTGTCTGCCAAATAATGGTTTTTAGTCCAGTGGCCGGAAAACGGAATTAAACTTTTAAAGCAAGGTTCATTAGGAATCATTAGGAATCATTCATTAGGAATCGCGTCAGTCTTTGCAAAATCCATCAAAGACAGATGACTTCAGGGGAGTGTGAAAGACTTTATCCCCTGTCTAATTAACAAGGTCCCTATGGCAATCACCTGTTGGATACGGCCATTGAGATTAATCACTTGGACAATGGAACCCCAGCTAAACTAGCTTCCAGACCTGAATTGATCAAGTCATCTTTTTAATACACGGACAATGTCTTTTTAAATTGCTCCGGCGATTCGAGAAGGAAGATTGGTTGATAAGTCAGCCCATTGTCTGTTTAAACGTTTTCCCAGCAAAACAGAGTAAGCAGCTTGGGAAGAATACCTAAGTGGAATCCCTCCCATCTCTTCTACAACCCAACTGGTAAACTTCGAGCTGTTTGCTGACTGAGAGCAACCAACTCAGTGGTCTACATTTCTAAATCTGAAGCACCAAGACCATTGAACTCAACCTGAAACTAATTGAGTCACCAAACTACAGACTGTATATTTTTTAATGGACTCCTCCCCATTCTCTCATTTGTACTTGGTTGTGTGCGGTCTGTGTGCACCGAAGTCTGTGTATTTTATTTTACATAACTCGTGTAATAAAGCTAAACTCTGAAACTTGAAAAAAAATGCTCTGCTGATTCTTTTGTGATCATAGCACAAACATTTCAAATGCTCAATTGACAAGTATATTTTCAAACAAAAAGTATTTGTTGCGCTCACGAGGAGAGGGTAAGGAGGGGAATCATTTGACCCCTCCACCTGGTCATAACAGTGCTCCCTATTTCTCCCCATGTCTAATTAGCATGGTGCTGAATCAGTGATTCATTAATGCCTTAAATGGGGTGGAGATGTATGGGTGAGTGGCACTTTTCAAAGGTGCTGCTCCGACGTGGACACTTTTTTGGTTAGGAATTGGTCAGCCAACTTCTCTTTCATAACAGACAATGAACCTAACTGTATGGGTTTCACGGCTTAGCTGAACCTGTTTTCTAATAGCATACCAGCTTGAGTGTAATGTAATGGTTTGCTATAATTGTATGAGTAAATTTAAAGGAAACAGCGTTAAAGCACATTACTGCGAGGCCCATTGTTGGAGTCTTAGTCACGGGTGTGAAATTGGGCAATATTACAATTGCCATTGTTTTCAACGAGAATGGAGCTATCAGCATTATCTTTCAGCTGCTGTCAACTAGAGGTAACAGCAGGTCGCAAGAAAATATGGAACAAGTTGCTGGGAAAATCTGTGCCACTGTCCCTCATCATGAATTAATTCAACCAATGATTAATTTACAAAAGATGCAATATTAACTGTTATGGCTGAGATTTTGCTAGTTTTCTTGCAGTTAAACTAGGCCTGTAACAGGTACATTCAAGTATTTCTTATCTGCACAATTTGTTTATTTCTTAAGCTGAGATCAATGAGAAGTTAGAAGTTGACAGTGAGAACAAGGGCATGACGACTCTCAATCTTCCTATTAAAAACACATTTAGTTTTTGGGGTCCCTTTTCAGAACAAAGTCTTAAGAATGCTGGAAATATTGAATTGTATTC
Source organism: Mustelus asterias (assembly GCF_964213995.1). Taxonomy (NCBI): domain Eukaryota; kingdom Metazoa; phylum Chordata; class Chondrichthyes; order Carcharhiniformes; family Triakidae; genus Mustelus; species Mustelus asterias. The sequence continues at coordinate 88,256,880 of NC_135803.1, read as the reverse complement.
AGATAGTGAGTATATTCTCTTCCTCTCCATTTGCACTGCATCTTTCAGCAACTTTGAGTGATAATCTATGGAACCCTTTCAATTGCAGCCGCAGCCATTTCAAGGCAGAGAGCCAACAACTGCGCCCATATTATGTAGCCTTGCAGTGGGCTGCAGAATAACTTGTTTCTAATTGTGGGTGAATGCTCTCTAAGGTTTAGAAGAACAGGAAAATAGAGTGTGAAAATACTGATGGTGATGCTGGGGTTGCATTTTAAAAGCATGTTAGTTATAGAAGGAGAAAGACTGAAGGTGGTAATTTGAGAGGGGAATGTGCAACGAGACCTGGGTGCCCTCGTACACCAGTTGCTGAATGTAACCCTGCAGGTGCAATAGAAGGTAAAGAAAGCAAATGGTATGTAAACCTTAGCGAGAGGATTGAAGTACAGGAGCAGGGATGTCTTGCTGCAAATATACAGGGCCTTGGTGAGGCCACACCTGGAGTATTGTGCATAGTTTTGATCTCCTTTTCTGAGGAAGGATGTTCTTGCTATGGAGGGAGTGCAGCAAAGGTTTACCAGACTGATTCCTGGGATGGCAGGACTGATGTATGAAGAGGGATTGAGTCGGTTAGGATTATATTCACTGGGGTTGGGAAGAATGAGGGGGGATTTCACAGAAGCCTATAAAATTTTAACAGGGCTGGACAGGGTAGATGTAGGAAGGATGGTGGGAGTGTCCAGAACCAGCAGTCACAGTCTCAGGATACAGGATAGACCAATTAGGACTGAGATTAGAAGTTTCTTCACCCAGAGAGTGGTCAGCCTGTGGCGTTCTCTACCACAGAAAGCAGTTGTGGCCAAAACATTGTGTTTTCAAGAAGCAGTTAGATATAGCTCTTGAGGTGGAGAGGATCAAAGAATATGGGGGGTGGGGAAGCAGGAACAGGTTACTGAGTTGGATGATCAAACATGATCATCGTGAATGGTAGGGCAGACTCAAAGGGCCAAATGGCCGCCTCCTGCTCCCATTTATTTATCTAAGAACTCGTCAAGGAGACAGTTTGATAGGTCTTGATTTTAAAGGTTACAGTTGTCAATCTCTGATTAGTCACATGGTTATGGTTTAATTAGTCACATCAGGTAATGGGTATGTGTACACCTGTAAATGGGGATAGCTGGGACACTGGTTGCACTAGTGTTGATTGGGAGCTAAGTCAATAAATTCTCCAGCAGAGAAAGCTGTGTTTCAGTTTTAATTTCAATCAACTTGAATCCAGTTGATAGCAAGGAAGAGGGTAGCCTGACCATACAGTCACTTATTGATAAACAGCTGGTAATCTCACCAATGTTTCTTTATCCAATGGAAATTTCCCATGCAATTTCTGGTCTGTGGAACTAGACATTGTAATTTTCTGGCACAAGAAGTGCATTTTTTTAAACTTACAAATTCAAGATAAATTTCTAAGAATTTATATTGTGCTTGAGAAGGTTGTTATCTTAAATAGTATTTTTGTTTTGCATTGTTTTCCTCCTTCGTTACGTTAACAGTACCTTTTAATGTAATAAAACCACCAAATATACCCCAGAGGAACATTATAAAACAATGAGATTGGGCCACAGAACGAGAATTTGGGTCAGATCCCAAAAAACTTGCTCAATGAGGAAGGTTTAAAGAAGCATCTGGCAAGGGAAACAAGGTGGTGAAAAGTGCAGAAGCTTTTAGTGAGGGAATTCCCTAAGGGGAGTTCAAGACACAGCTACCAAGGTGGAGTGATTAAAATCTGCGATGTTCAAGCGGCCGGAATTAGGTGAGTGCAGACATTTGAGGAGGATTTGTGGCTCGAGATTAGAGATGGGGAAGGATGAAGCCATCAAGGGATTTGAAATCAGAATAATTTTAAAATTGAGGCATTGCTTAACTGGGAGCGAGAGTAGGTCAATGAGCATAGTGATGGATGAACAGGACTTGTTTTTCGAGTTAGGTCATTGGCAAAAAACTTGGGTGATTTCAGGTTTATGGAAGGTTGAATGTGGGAGGCCAGCCTGGAGTGTATTAGAGTGGTCAAACCTAGAGATAAGCAATGGTAGCATCTAGCGATAGCAGATAAGTTAAGGCAGGCACAGAGTGGGGAACTGCTATGGAGGTGGAAATAGTAATAGTGACCACTTGGATGTATGCTATTTCATTAAAACAGTCACTGAGCAATGCCCTGCTCAGTTTGGGTTCTGCCAGGGTGTCTCAGCTCCTGACCTGGTTCAAACATGAACAAAAGAGCTGAATTCCAGAAGTGAGATGAGTGTGACTGCCCTTGACTAGAGTTAAGTTTACCTTCCTTCCACCATAAGGTGTCCAGCACCATGCACAACTCAGATACTGAAGCAGTCCATGCCAAATGCCACAAGACCTGGACAATATTCAGGCCTGGGCTGACAAGTGGCAAGTAACATTCGTGCCACACAAGTACCAGGCAATGACCATCTTCAACAAGAGAGAATTTAATCATTGCTGCTTTGGGATGGGGGGTGGCAGGAAAGGGTTTAACCAGAAATCCAGCTTAACCAACTACACACATACTGCGGCTACCAGCGCAAGTCAAAGGCTAGGAATCCTGTAGCAAGTAATTCACCTCCTGACTCGAAGTCGGGAGTGTGATGGAAAACACTCTACTTGTCTGGATGAGTGCAGCTCCAACAACACTCAAGAAGCTGAATACCATCCAGGGTGAAGCAGCTTGCGTGAGTAGCACCCCATCCACAAGCATTTCTCTTTCTACCACTGACACAGTGGCAGTTGTGTACCATCTGCAGGATACAATACAGAAACTCACCAAGCTTCCTTCCAAACCCGCGATAGTTATCATTTGGAAGGACAAGGGCAGCCGACATAAGGGAAGACCACCAACTGGAGTTTCCTGTCCAAGTCGCTCACCATTCTGACTTGGAAATACATTGCCGTTCTTTCACTGTCACCGTGTCAGAATCCTGGAATTAAACTGATCAAGTGATATGCTTTTGTGAAAAAGTGAGCATTCCATTCAAAGAAATAACTCAAATTCTTGATTTTACAGAAACATTTAAGGAACTTGTCCACTGACAAGTATTAATTATACCGTGATACTTTTATGTGAATTATCCACTTTTTGGAGAATAATGATACCAATTCTCAATATTACAGACTTGTGCTGTGCCTGCTTAGATGCCAGTCAGTCATGCATCTGATTGGCATTAGCTTACTCCAGCATGTTGACTGGTAGTATTGGGAAGCATGCATGTCTTTACATTGTAAAGGAGTTGTAGGAGTAGGTCTGTTGCAAATTGGCACAGTTGGAGAAAGGTGGGTTGCAAGTGGATTGGAGGGAGGAGAAGATGCACTCAGCAACTGAATAACAAGTAAATATTACTAGCATTTTATTGTACATGCTTTTGTAATAAAAATTTCTCACTCTTGGTAGTAAGAGGTCAAATGACAAAAGATGATTTGCCCAATCTTAGTTCAACCATTCAAAATTAAAGTATTCCTATTGTTTACGTGGTTTAAACCTCAGCTACTCTTGTCTATAATTGTATTTCTTGAGCATTGAGGTTTAATGCTTCTTGATAACATTCAGAATTATTTTTTACATTCCCATTTACAATCCCTCTGCCTCTGGGCAGGCAAGTGGCAGATAGAACATAATGCAGAGAAGTGAGGCATAAGGGACAGGGAGAGGCAATATAGACTTAATAGCATAATTCAGAAAGTGTGCAGGGACAGAGGGATCTGTGGGTTCACGTGCAAGACTGCACATATTGAAAAAGTGGTTAGCAAAGCATATGGCATCTCGGGCTTCACAATTCGAGGCATTGAGTACAAAGGGCAGTTATGCTGTATCTTTTAATTAAAACTCTGGTTATGCCCCAACTAGAGTATTCCCTTCAATGCTGGCCACCACACGTTTTCGAAAGAATGTTGGGGTTCTCGAGGAGGTGCAGAATGGTGGAATTGGAATGTGAGATTTCAGCTACAGGGTTAGGTTAGAGAATCTGAGGTTATGCTTCTTGGAGAGATTTGATAGGGCTGTACAGGGTTATGACAGATTTGAACAAGGTAGATGAGGAAAATACACCAATTGTACAAGGACTGGGAAATGCAGATTTAAAGTTTTGGGCAGGAGATGCAGGTGGTATATTTCAACTGGAGTTTAAAAGAGTGAGGGGTGACTTGATTGAAGTACATAAGATCCTAAAAGGTATTGACAAGGTGGATGTGAAAAGGATGTTTCCTCTTGTGGGTGAGTCCAGAACTAGGGGGCACTGTTTTAAAATTAGGGTCACGGTTTTGGGATAAAGTTGGAGAGAATTTTTTTCTGAGGACTGAGGGTGTTTTTGGGGTGGTTGGGATCGTGGAATTGGAAGCACAAACAGATCAGCCATGATAATGAATAGCAGAGCAGATTTGAGGAGCCGAATGGCTTCCTTCTATTGTGTATTTGAGGAACTGTTTTAAACAGAAGTGGTAATGACCTATCATACTCTGCGCACAAGGGTGGTGAAAGTGGAGATGATTTCGAAAGGTAATTGGAAAGACAAAAGGCCTCCTGTTTCGTAATGGCTCTCTATCACTACTCAATTTCCTTTCAACTTTGAAAAGCCTGTTTTTTCAGTTCCTCATAATTGAACCTATGCTTTCTAGTTATTTTCTGGATTCCAATTCTTGAATGTTTCTTATTGCTTCCTTCCAATCCACTCTCGACCCTCATTTAGTGTCAGTTACGTATTTACCAGTGGGTTTCTAAGTTCAAATTGTTGATGCAAACTTAAAAGGTACCTCAACACTGACCTGGAGCATTGTGTCCAACCCTGAGCATCTTTAGGAAAGGATGTTAAGACCTTGGAAATGGTGCAGAGCCGATTCCCTGGAATGATACCAGGGATGAGGGACTTCAGTTATGTGGAAAGACTAGAGAAGCTGGGGTTCTTCTCTGCGCAGAGCAGGTTCGGGGGAGATTTAGTAGAGGTGTTCAAAATCATGAATGGGAGAAACTGTTTCGACTGACTAGAACAAAGAACAATACAGCACAGGAGCAGGCCCTTCGGCCCTCCAAGCCCGCGTCGCTCCCCGGTCCAGGATTGAATCCTGAATCCAGGATCCCCGCCCAATTTTCCAGCCTATCTACATACTAATATCCTATCCACCGAGCTGTCCCTCACAGCTATGATGCTTTGTTCATCACAACCTATTAACTCACCCCTACCCCCCCATTCCAGACCATGTGATCTCCAGGGAGAGGCGAAAACCCAGAGTGAAAACCCCAGGGCCAATATGGGGAAAAAAAAATCTGGGAAATTCCTCTCCGACCCCCTGAGGCGATCGAAACGAGTCCAGGAGATCACACTGGCCCTGATCGGAAAATGCTTCCCAACCCTATTCATTTCCACTTCCACGAACACCATATGAATTCCCTGCCCCCGAGACAGGTTCCCAACTATCCGCAGTCTCGCTCTGTACTGGCACCAGCAAGATGATCATAGAATGAAGCCTTGAAACGAGAAACAAAGAACAATTAGCCCGCGCCGCTCCCTGGTCCAAACTAGACCACTCTTTTGTATCCTTCCATTCCCACTCCGTTCATATAGCTGTCTAGATAAGTCTTAAACGTTCCCAGTGTGTCCGCCTCCACCACCTTGCCCAGCAACCCATTCCAGGCCCCCACGACCCTCAGTGTAAAATATGTCCTTCTGATATCTGTGTTAAACCTCCCCCCCTTCACCTTGAACCTATGACCCCTCGTGAACGTCACCACCGACCCGGGGAAAAGCTTCCCACCGTTCACCCTATCTATGCCTTTCATAATTTTATACACCTCTATTAAGTCTCCCCTCATCCTCCGTCTTTCCAAGGAGAACAACCCCAGTTTCCCCAATCTCTCCTCATAACCAAGCCCCTCCATACCAGGCAACATCCTGGTAAACCTCCTCTGTACTCTCTCCAAAGCCTCCACGTCCTTCTGGTAGTGTGGCGACCAGAACTGGACGCAGTATTCCAAATGCGGCCGAACCAACGTTCTATACATCTGCAACATCAGACCCCAACTTTTATACTCTATGCCCCGTCCTATAAAGGCAAGCATGCCATATGCCTTCTTCACCACCACCTCCACCTGTGACGTCACCTTCAAAGATCTGTGGACTTGCACACCCAGGTCCCTCTGCGTCTCTACACCCTTTATGGTTCTTCCACTTATCGTGTAGCTCCTCCCTACATTATTCCCACCAAAATGCATCACTTCGCATTTATCAGGATTGAACTCCATCTGCCATTTCTTTGCCCAAATTTCCAGCCTATCTATATCCATCTGTAGCCTCTGACAATGTTCCTCACTATCTGCAAGTCCTGCCAGTTTTGTGTCGTCCGCAAACTTACTGATCACCCCAGTTACTCCTCCTTCCAGATCATTTATATAAACCACAAAAAGCAGAGGTCCCAATACAGAGCCCTGCGGTACACCACTAGTCACAGGCCTCCAGCTGGAAAAAGACCCTTCCACTACCACCCTCTGTCTTCTATGACCAAGCCAGTTCTCCACCCATCTAGCCACCTCCCCCTTTATCCCATGAGATCCAACCTTTTTCACTAGCCTACCATGAGGGACTTTGTCAAACGCTTTACTAAAGTCCATATAGACAACATCCACGGCCCTTCCTTCGTCAACCATTTTGGTCACTTCTTCAAAAAACCCCACCAGGTTAGTGAGGCATGACCTCCCTCACAAAACCATGCTGACTATCGTTAATGAGTTTATTCCTTTCTAAATGCGCATACATCCTATCTCTAAGAATCTTCTCCAACAACTTCCCCACCACGGACGTCAAGCTCACCGGCCTATAATTACCCGGGTTATCCTTCCTACCCTTAAATAACGGGACCACATTGGCTATCCTCCAATCCTCTGGGACCTCACCTGCGTCCAGTGACGAGACAAAGATTTGCGTCAGAGGCCCAACGATTTCACCTCTCGTCTCCCTGAGCAGCCTTGGATAGATTCCATCAGGCCCTGGGGATTTGTCAGTCTTTATATTCTCTAACAAACCTAACACTTTCTCCTTTGTAATGGAGATTTTCTCCAACGGTTCAACACTCCCCTCAGAGACACTCCCAGTCAACACATCCCTCTCCTTTGTGAATACCGACGCAAAGTATTCATTTAGGATCTCCCCTACTTCTTTGGGCTCCAAGCATAAGTCCCCACTATTGTCCCTGAGAGGTCCGATTTTTTTCCCTAACAACCCTTTTGTTCCTAACGTATGAATAAAATGCCTTGGGATTCTCCTTAATCCTGTCTGCCAAGAACATTTCGTGACCCCTTTTTGCTCTTCTAATTCCCCGTTTGAGTACTTTCCTACTTTCTTTGTACTCCTCCAGAGCTCCCTCCGTTTTTAGCTGCTTGGACCTAACATACGCCTCTCTTTTCTTTTTGACCAGTCCCTCAAGAAGGTTGGTTACCGGAGGAAAGAGATTTTAAATGATTGGCAAAAGAATGTGGAGATGGCAATTTTTAAAATGATCCAGAACCAGCTATCTGAAAGGATGAGAGAAGCAGTTTTGAGTAGTAACTTTTAAAAAGAGAATTGGATACTAAAATAAAATTGCAGGTCTGCAGAGAAAGAGCAGGGTGTAAAATTGCTAACTCTTTCATAGAACTGCCACAGTCTCAATGGGCCAAATGATCACCACCTTGTGCTGTATAATACTATGATTTACTCCCAAGTTCCTAAACCTTTGATTTAATGTTGTCTGGAAGCTTTGGGACAATGTGTCTTGGGGCTTCACCACAGTCCACTTCCTTACTGAAGTCATGTAGATTATTCCTTTTCTAAATCCATGTTAGTTGATGTTGACTTGATTTGTGCAATTTCTTTGTAAACACCTCATTGAATCCATTGGTTTACACTGGCTTGAAGTTAAAATTAAAGAACCACTGATGCTTGTTTCTGATGGTCTCCCTTTTTTTGAATATTGCACTGCTTCTTAGCTTGCTTATAACCAATTGGTGCCTCTCCTGCCTGATGACTCATAATCACACTGCTTTTAAAAAATATTTTCTCCATGGTCTCCTTTTAATACTGTACACTGGATGCATTTTGCAACCTTTCTAGAATTTTATCTCATTTGTCAGTCTTCAATTTTGCTTGTGTCCAGACTGTTTGTGGAGAGCATGTTGCAGACACTATCCCTGTAAATACTTGGAAAAAGAGGTTCTTCTCTGATTTGTAACATTAGATTTAAATTGATCTAGCTAAGAGCTGGCACAGAAAGAAAAGGATTAAAAATTCTCTTATACAGTGAATTTCTATGAAGCTTAAGCTCCTCAAATCACTCTTAAAACTTGTTTCTGCACATCCTTATATTTATCCCTGTGATTCTCATCTATTTTTGTTCGAGTTATCTTGTATTGCCTTTAATTTTTTTTCTAATTTGAGGTCATGTCTGTTTAGTCTGAATTACTGTTTTTGTTTCGAATGCTCAAGATTATGTCTTGAAAGATGTTCCACTTGTTTACTGAAATGAATGACTACCCACAATTAATTTCAGTTAATGCTCTATTCCTATGGAATTAACACTCCTCAGCTACTGGTTTTAGTTTTTTTCTGAATCCCAGGTCACGTTGCACTTGATGGTTCTGTGGTCCCTGTCCTCAAGGGGCCATGACATTCATTTTCTCTGATCAAGGTGATTCACTGACACACAAACTGTCCATTCTGGTCTATGATGTACTGGGTGGCACAATGGTTAGGGCTGCTGCTTCACAGCACCAGGGACATGGGTTCAATTCCAGCCTTGGGTGACTGTGTGGAATTTGCATGTTCTCCCTGTGTCTGTGAGTTTCCTCTGGGTGCTTCGGTTTCTTCCCACAGTCCAAAGATATGCAGGTTAGGTGGATTGACCATGTTCAATGAGTGAAGTTAAGAGGATAGGATGAGGAATGGGCCGAGGGAGAGTGCTCTTTCGGAGGATTGGTGCAGACTTAATCGCATGAATGGCCTTTTACTGCACTGTAGGGATTCTATAATTCTATGTTGAAGCAGTTGTGCATTGAGATTAGCAACTCCAACTTTAAGCCACTTAATTTTTCCCAAATTATTATTGAGTTGATTGAAATCTCCTTCGAAGATTACTTTTTTTTCATGTCATTCCTGTATACTCATAGGGAAGCGCATCCTCTTCTTGCCCTCTTGGAAGTCTGGATATTAACCCTTCTGTTAGTTTGTTTTTTATTTAGAGGTTTTTGAAGTTAATTTTGTAGTTTCTTCTCCCAGGTAGAACTTTCCACTCCAACTTTCCTGTCACCCAGCTGCTATCCTGCCCTATATTACCTGATGACTCTACACTGAGAAGCTATACATATTCCCTTTCTCCTGATTTCCATGTGTGTCTGACGATCATGTTGTCATTGTTTGTTGGTATAGCAGTTTCCAGGCCCACCACTTCAGTGCATTGATCAAAGACTTTGGATAGCAACATTATTTTTGGAAGGGCTGATAGTGAATTATTGTTAATTGCCCTACATTAATATATTTGTTGTTTTTAAAATGTTCCAAGGCGCTTCACAGGAGTGTTACCAATCAAATTAAGATACTGAGCCATGTAAGGCGATACTAGGACAGATGACCACTAGCTTGGCCAAAGATGGAGGTTTTAGGAATGCGTTAGGAGAGGTAACAAGGCGGATTCCATAGCTTGGGGCCTGGGTAGCTGAAGGCATTGTCACCGATGGTGGAGTGATTAAAGTCAGGGATGCTTCAGGCCAGAATTGAAGGAGCACAGATATGTTGGAGAGCTGTAGGATCGGAAGGGGCTCACAGGGCAGGATCAGGCAATGGAGAGATTAGAAAATCAGGATGAAAATTTTCAAGTCAAGATTTTGCTCAACAGAAGCCGTTGTAAGTCAGTATCTGGTCATGTTTACTTTAGAAAGTAATGTTTTTAAAGCCAGACTGTGTACGTAATTCCAGGCATATTTAAGTTTTGACTTTTCCATTATCGATGCCCTTTAAGGCTATGAAGGCTGTTGCAATGATTTTTAATTGAATGATTTCTTGCCTATATCATAGGTAGACATTCCATGGCTGCTTGGACAGCATTTTGTGGTACATTCGGAGGCTTTGGCTATTAAGGATTCATACAATGAAATTACACTCTTTCAAGAAATAGACGGTTGCTTCAAAGCTATCTATTCATACATTTCCAGGTAAAACAGAGTTTCTGCCTAAACCCAGTTGTAGTAATTTAAACTAAAATGAGTTGCAGGTGCTGGTATTCTGAAACCAAATGAGGAAAAGCAGAAAGCGTTCCACAGGTCATGTAGTGTCATTAGAGTATAAACCAGCTTGTGTTCCTGGTGCTTGGAGCACTAGTAAATCTGTTGTCTCTAAAATGCTACCTGACCTCTGAATGGACTAACTAATGTTCCGGGTTCGTAATGCAGCGATCACACCCAGAACTTTAGTTGTGTTTATTCTCTCCACATATGATCTCTTGAATGTTTCTGGCATTTTCTGTTTTGGAAAAAGTAATTATACTTTGGCCTATTTTATATTTCAGACACAAGTTGCTAAAATACTCATTGCAATCCATTAAACTGAGTGTGTGTTCCCCAGCTTGTCCTGGCCAACATTACAGAACTTGCTACTTAGATTAGTGCAGTTTCCCATTCTTATTAGTGGTATGAGTACATTGCATCAAGTTTCTTTCTTACTGTCCTAATACCATACCTTGACTCTGTTTTCTTTCATCGTGGTGGTCCATTCCATTTCCAATACTCGTAAATATTCTGGTACTTCATACTAGGGCATTAAAAGAAGTATCTAGTGAGATAGTTGACGCATTGGTTTTAATTTTCCAAAATTCCCTAGATTCGGGGAAGGTTCTATTAACCAGTTAGCCTAACATCTGTCATAGAGACAATGAAAAAAGCTGTTAAAGATGTTATCGCAGGACACTTGGAAAAATTCAGGATAATTGGGCAGAATCAACATGTCCTGTGAAGGGAAATTATCTTTAACCAATTCATTTGGAGTTCTTTGAAGGAGTCACGTACTGTGGATAAAGGGGAACAGGTAGATGTACTGTGTTTAGATTTCCAGAAAGTATTTGATAAAGTCCATATCAGAGGTCATTGCAAAAAAAAAAGCCTGTGGTGTAGGGGTTAACATATTGGCATGGATAGAAGATTGGCTAGCTAACCGGAAACACAGGAGGCTTAAATGGGTCTTTTTCTGGTTGGTAAGATGTAACAAGTGGTGTGCCACAGGGATCAGTCCTGGGACCTCAACATTTTACAATTTATATAAATGACTTGGATGAAGGGACCGAAGATATGGTTGCTAAATTTTCTGATACAAAAGTAGGTAGGATAGTAAGATGTGAAGAGGCTACAAGGAGCGACAGATATAGAGATACGTTAAGTGAGTGAGTGGTCCAAGACCTAGCAATGAAAAATATTGTGGGAAAGTGAAATTGTCCATTTTGGCAGGAAGAACAAGAAAACATAGTCTAAGTGGTGAGAGATTGCTCTGAGATGCAGAGGGATTTGGGTGTCCTAGTGCATGAATCATGAAAGGCTAGTATACAGGTATAGTAAGTAATTAGGAAAGCTAATAGAATGTTGTTTGTTATGATGGGAATTGATTACAAAAGTAGAGGGGTTATGTAGGGCATTAAGACCACAACTTCAATACTGTGTACAGTAATTTCCTTATTTTGCGAGGGTTGTAAATGTGTTGAAAGTCTTTTACCAGATTAATACCTGGAATGGGCACGTTGTCCTATGAGGAAAGATTAGACATGCTCGTCTTGTATCTGTTGGAGTTTAATGGAGCAAGGAGTGACTTGATTGAAACATTTAAGATCCTGAGGGGTATTGACAGGGTGGATTTGGAGAGGATGTTTCCTCGTGTTGGGAAATCTAGTGCAAGGGGTTACTGTCTTAAATAAGTGCCCTCTTATTATTAAACACAGATGAGGGGATTATTTTCTCTCAGAAGGTTGAGATCTCTGGAGCTCTTCCTCAAAAGACAGTGGAACAGAGTCTTTGAATATTTTTAAGGTACAGCTAAATAGATTCTTGGTAAACAATGCGGATGAAAGATTATCGGGGGTTGAAGTTACAATCAGATTAGCCGTGATATTGAATGGTGGCGCAGGCTCGAGGGCCTATTCCTGCTATATCTGTGTTCTTGTGTTTGTTTTTGTTGCAGAATGTAGACTGTTTAGGTTGAGGTTATTAAGGCTCCTTTCTCTTGTCATTTTGAGATCTCTATATTTGGAAGATTAGATTCCTATCCTCTCATGTATAGATGAGGAAACCCTAAAATTGGTCCACTTTAGACCAAATTCTAATTACAGCACTAATGTGTACTGCTCATGTTTTTATTTGTTGAGGAATCAAACTCCAATGTTTAATTATTTTGATCAAGGTTGAGGAAGTTATAGCTTGGTTATCCAACATTTGGATGTTAAGAGCTGTATTATAGGAGGGAAAAAAGACTGACTATTTCATGTAACTTTTTCTTTCTCTCTCTCTCAAAAAAAGATCCACTGTTAAACATAGCGGTTTGGAAGAGATCCTCCATGTCCTGGAGACTAACGCCATCAAACTGGCAAAGGCATGCCACCTCAAATGGATAAATCGAGGCAGGGCAATCCAAGCAATTTGCAAATCCTACCAAACTCTCATAATATATTTTTCTGACATGAGTTACAGTGACCATGACATCACAGCGGAAAGCATCCTCCTTAAACTCCAGCAGCCTCGGTATTATATTCTCCATTTCTAATGTATCTTTCTAGCTGACTCAACTGAACTTTGTAATGTCTGGGGCTCAAATTTAACACTTTGTGGACTGCAAAGTTTCAATATTTGTTTCTTGCACTTGTCAGTGACGGTTTACTAACAATGTTTGTTATTGGGGTGAGGGGTGGTGGAAAAGAAATACTGGCATTTTATATAGCGCATTTCAAGACCACCTAAAATTCCATACAGCCAGTGAGGTACTTCTGAAGTTTGTTCAGTGTTGTATTGTGTGGAAGTCAGTTGCCAATTTGCACATCGCAAGCTCCTACAAAAAGCAATATGATGACCTGATCTAGTGTTTGGGTGTTGGTTCAGGAGTAAATATTGGCCAGGATACTGGCCACTCCTCTTCATCACAGTAGGTGACTGTGGAACCTTTTATAACCACCTGAGGGACCATTGTGATTTGTGGTGACAGTGGTTAGCACTGCTGCTTCACAATGCTAATGAGCTGGGTTCAATTCCAGCCATGGGTGACACTGGAGTTTGCATGTTCCCCCCATGTCTGCATGGGTTTCCTCCAGGTGCTCTGGTTTCCTCCCACACTTCAAGGATGTGCAGGTCAGGTGGATTAGTCATGGTAAACACAAAGGGTTCCAGGGATGGTTGAGGGGGGAAGCCTGGGTGAGATCCTCTTTCGGAGAGTTGGTGCAGACTCAATGGGCCTCCTGCATTATAGAGATGGTTCTCTAAAAGATCATACCTCTGGTGCAAAACTTCCTCTTGACTTGTTTCTCTAGATTTTGTTTTGTACTCCAGTTCCTTGTGTGGAACATGAACCTGCAATCTGTGGACTCAAAGGCCAGAGTACTAGCAGCTGAACCATGGCTAGCACCATGGTGCTAGCCATGGTTCAGGAGTTGTTAAACTTTTTTAAACAGGAGCTGCAAAAGTGCAGCTCCTTTTTTAAAAAAAAAAATTATTTTTAAAATAAAAGGTTCATCATTATATTTAAGGGAAAATACTGTTATCCAGTAGCTGCAGTGACCAGTTCGTGTTTGTGAAATGTTTTTTTCTCACTTTACATTTACAGCATTCTACTTGCTATTTTCTTCTTGAGAGATCTCCTCCACCACTTGGACAATCTATCGCTGTTTTTTCAGGAAAGATTTGTGAACCCAGTCAGAGTGCCTGAAAGGGTTCAAGCCACAATCAATCTCCTTGAATGCAAGTACCTTGGAAACAATATATTGTGGGAGAGCAGCTTTCTGCTGGGGATACAACTGCTAGAAAGTGGTGCTCTTTCTCGGCCACCTATGGCAAGGAAACCACATGGACCTATACTTCATAAGACGGCAGCTAAAGCTACTGATGAGATAGCTGTCTCTGTTAAAACTCTGGTTAGTAGCTTTTAAAAAACGTTGCCACTAAGTTAAGAATATAACTTAATGAGAAGACCATATGACCTCACTAATCTTACTCCACCTTTCATTAGAATCATGGCTGATCGTCCACCTTGACTCCACGTTTATGCGCATTCCCCATCTGCCTCCATTCCCTGCAAGCAAAAATTTGTCTTAAATATATTCAGTGACTGAACACCGCAATCCTCTGTGCTAGTAAATTCCCTTTGAGGGAATTAATTTTCCTCATGAACCCCTTATCTTAAGACTCTGCACCCATGTTCTAGATTTTCCAGCCAGGGGAAAGAAACACTATTCTGTCAAGCCCCTTCAAAATCTTGTGTGTTCTCCCATCTCTCCTCCTCCTTGCCTCCAGAGAATATGGGCTCAGTTTCCTCAGCCTCTCATCATGGGCCAACCCACTGACCCCACGAGCACATTACTGTCTCCAAGGCACAAATATCCTTTCTCCGATATGGAGGCTGCAACTACATGGTCCTCCAGGTGCTGTGTCACCAAAGTTGAAACAGCTATAGCAAATCTTCCTCGTTCTTGTGCTCAAGGTCCACATGCCATTTGCCTTCCTAATTGCTTGCTGTAGTTGCATGCTAACTTTTCCTTGTGTAAGTACAGCCAAGGCGCTCCTCATCATCAACACTTAGAAGTCTTAAAAGCAAAATACTGCAGATGCTGGAATCTGAAACAAAAACAGAAAATGCTGGAAAATCTGAGCAGGTCTGACAGCATCTGGAGAGAGGACAGCTAGCGTTTTGAGTCTGGGTGTCAGAGCGAAACATCAGCTCTGTTCTCCTCAACAGGTCTGGCAGCATCTGTAGAGATTTTCCAGCATTTTCTGTTTTTGTGTCTCAAGTCTTAACTTTTTAAAAAAAACTGATTTTCTATTCTTCGTCGTAAAGTAAATAATCTCTTACTCCCCTACGTTGCCATATGCCACGGTGTTGCCCATTGACTTAAACTATGGAGGGGCGAGAGTTTACATTCTCAGTTGGCTTTGTATCATTAGCCAATTAAAGTTACTCTTTAATTAAAGACACTCTTTGGCTTTTGTCCAAGTCATTAATGTAGATTGTAATTGCTGAGGCCCTGGCATTGAGCCGTGTGGCACTACACTCGTTACAACCTACCAACTTGAACTGCTGGTGAACTTTCTTGCTACTTTTATAAGTGGAGTTTGGGACTCAGTTAATATGTTATGGAGTGTTTTTTCCTTTACTGTGCATGTCAGATTCCTTGGTTAGATATGGCAGAGTGACAATTGATTTTAGGCAAAAATGGGCTGGTGGCGATGATTCATCATAGAACAGCTCTGCTTAGCTTCCTTTGACAATAGTTTGTTTTATTTTTATTAGGTGAAGAATATTGTTGACAGTCTGAAGGAGCGGTTCCCTGATAATGCAATCATCAGAGCTTTTCGTATCCTAGATCCAGATAGGATTCCGTCTGACCCTGAAAAGCTAGCTCAATATGGAAATAGTGAAGCAGCAGCTCTCCAGAATCATTTCTCAGACCTCCTTTCCAGTGATGGAAAAGATTTAGTTGCTGAGTGGGATCAGATGAAATACTTAATTGCATCCAGAAAAGGAGAGAGTTTGGATGAAGTAAGCAATGTTTTAGAATATTGTTACATTTAATGTTAACTAGTTTTTACTCCATCGTGTATAGATTGGTGTTGTGAATGTTGCATGCTAAATATTGCAAAGTGTGGAAAGAATTGAAGAGATAAACCTGTGGAACCTGATGTCAAAGTTGAAGTGAATCATATATTTATTATCGAAATGTGAGCTCACTTTGTACAAAAAGTAGTAATTCACTTGAATTCCACTTCCACATGCAAAATATTTTCAAATCTTTACAAGATATTTATATATTGAGAGCGAGAATAAATATCCTTTTTCTCTTTCTTCCCCACCTGCTCTCCCCCCCCCCCCCCCCCCCCTCCTCCTCCCCCCCACAGGTTTGCATTGATCTGGCACACTCTGATATGTGGAGAAAAGAATATCCAAACTTCTCAATACTATCTGAGGTTTGTGTGGTGATGTCTGCATCAACTGCTGAACCTGATGTAGGATTTACAGCAGTGAACTTGTTAAAAAACAAATACAGGTACACTTGGGGTTGACTATTCGTCGACAGTTGTTCCTAATATAGTTCATTAGCAGTTGAACAATTTTTTTTCTTAATTTCTCCTGCAGGAATCGGCTTACCTCAGACCAACTTGATCAGTTGCTCAGGCTGTGCTTGGAAAAGCCTGAAGACAGACAGGATTATTTAGATGCAGCTTATGCTGCATGGCTACAAGCTGAACAGTGGAGGCTTCTCCTCAAAGAATGGAGGAGAGGGGAAGAATCGAAAACTGAATCCGATTCAACTGAATCGGATGCAGATCCTTTGTCTGACTCCGAATGAAAACAATTGCTGCTGACTAGTGTCTTTGGACATGCATGACAGAAAGGGGAAAATCCGATTTCTTTGTTAACTCGTGATTCTCTGTTGGTGCTATGTTGTTTGTAATTGTATTACAAAGAAATGTACATTGCCTTACATTACATTACATTTGCCTTACATTACATTACATTGCCTAAAATAAAAGGCATCTCCCAGTATTCTGTATACTGTTCCTTTATTGCCGATTGATAATCCAACACAACATGCTTCCACATCTAGCATGTGTACCATACAATAAAGAATTAACAAAATGGGATTTTTATACATTAGTTTAAATACAGCTGGATTATCATGACTCTGGCATTTGGTACCTTTTTAATAAAAAAAAACCTTGACACTCACTAGCTTTCTTGGACGCTTGAACAGTCATTGACTGTCTAAAATGATTGGAGGTAATAAATTCATGGTGTATTTCAGCTGCTGTAGTTTGTGGGATTAGTGTAGTGATACTTGGGTACAAGTTAGATATGAGGCAGCACCTGTAGAATTGCACTCTAAATCTCCTTGGAAAGCTAATGTGTTTTAATGCATTAAAGTATTTGGGAGCTTAAAAGTCGAGATCCGTTTTTGGCTCCCATGCTTCCTAAAAGTATTGAGAAAGTTTTTGCCAAGAGTGAAACTTCATATTGGATTACTCCATTTGAATGATATTTTAAAATGTAGCAGTTAATATGATTTTAAAAAACTTTCAAAGGCGTGTATTTAGTTTTGTTTTTTGATGAGGCAGCTGTATACTACTTCAGGGAGTTCCAAAGCTTCTCTTCCTGTATGTAATGCAGAAAGAGGAAGTTCGGGCTTTTATCTGAGCTGTCAATGCCATTGGCATCGGCAACATTTTTTAAAATAAACACTTTTTACAAAAGGTTTCACTTTTATGAATGTTCAGATGTCTTGCGTGCATAGATCAGTGTAAAAAAGGATATAGGAAACAAACATCCCTAGATAGGGCCTACATCAGTCTTATAATAATGCTGGAGCTGTAATTTACTGTGTTGATAGGTCAGTGGGCCCATTTACTACCCTACCCATCAGTAGCTTAATCTGCTTGTACCCTGCACAGCAAACCACTCATCATTTGCCCATTTCATTGTCTTTGATACTCTACTCATTTGATCTTGGCTACCCATGTAAGCTGGAGAATTTCCGAATTTGAGTGCAAATAGTTCCTAATTGTGCATCATCCCTTTCACTTTGCCCCTGCTGACCACCTGGATGTTTCAGCCTGATCACCATTGTGTAGTGCTGTTTACTTATGTGGTCTCTAATTGTAGCTCACCTTGAAATGTCTGGTGCTGTGGAGTTTACATTTCAGTCAGGAGGCATCACGGGTGTTATGTCATGGAGCACATGGTTTTGGGGAGAGAGGAGCAGTGACTAAACCTAAGCTCCATGTGCTGCTCCACATGCAAGCAGTTGATTCAGTGTGAGTCACACTGCTGCAGGGGTCCATTAAGAGTCTATATCTCAACATAAACTAAAAAGTATATGGCTCTTCCAGCAATATGTTGAAGCTCAGTAATGCATGAGCTTCACTTAGATCGCAAAAGGTACTCTTGCATGCTTTTAAGTTGAGTTCACGGATGGTAAAGTATTGTGTGTAGATGTTCATCATTATTGTTTGATTAGAATCCTTGCAGTGCAGACAGAGGCCATTCGGCCCATTGAGTCTGCACTGACCACAGTCCCGCCCAGGCCCTATCCCTATAATATCTTTTGCAATCATCTAAATACGCTTTTACTTGTGAAATGACCAGACTGATGGTTGTTCTTGGATATCCTCACCCCACTTTATTTTATTTTGCTTTCCTTGTGCCTATTCTTAAACAACTTATTTGGCTTGCTTTATATAAAATTGGTATAACACGTTGGATTTGGTAGTAAATGTGTCCATCATTTTCTGATGCTGCTCAATTAAGTCAATTCTGGTTGTGTGAATTTTAATTTATTGCCTATGTTCAGTGTCACTTTAAAAATATACAGATAGTCTTAACACTAGTTTGCCAAAAATAACGTAAGATTTCTATAGACTGCATGATCCATTTGTAGTTTTACCACAGGCCACTCATTCATTGTGCATTTAATAATCTCAACATCTCACATTCACACTTAAGTGACAAAAGAAACTTTATTCAAGAAGGTGCTAACGTGGTTTTAATTGAATTACTAACGTGTTGTTGTGTTTAGGTGAAAATTGGAAATGGATTGACAGTATACAATGTGCTGAGCACTGAAAGCGGATATAATTGAGGAAATATTATGCTTGGAGCAGGATGATGCATTTAAAAAATTATGCTTGGGATTGATATTCTGTTTATTTGGGAGATGGAAAGTGATATAATGCGTTTAGAATTCTGTGCTTGGATCAGAATTACACTTGGACCAGGTATGTGGCTGTGCTTCACTTGAATTGACTGTATTGCGTTTTTGTACTGTATACAGGCTGCTGTTGGTCTAAAGAAAATAAAGATGTTAACAGTTTGTTAAAGGAATTCCTCTTGAATGTGATGAAATCAAGCTGCACGCACGAGATTTGTGTTCTTTCTTAAAAACAAACCATTATGACTCTGACTCTAACTTGGCTAGAGAAGTATGATGCACTGTATCAATAATCCGAGTTCAATTTTGTGCGCGAGGGGGGGGGGGGGGGGGGGGGGGTGGTGGGAAATCTTCTGGTTAGGCCGTCGTGAGGCAATTATGGGGACACTGCAATTCATCTCCTATTTCTCTGTAAAACTAACTGGCTCCTCTCAAACATGTTTTTCATCAGGAAGAGAATATGATGTACTTATTGAGGAAATGCAATTGCATGAAAAGATGGCTGCTAGATTTAAATGTCCATTGTAGGAAGTTCATGAATACTTTTAAACAGTTGGAAAGATATTCTACCTGTTTGTCTAATATATCCTTTCTTCATTCAGTAACTTTTAAATCTTCCTAAATAGTTTCACAGTCTTAAGAAATTCAATAGTGTAGATCATTTTAGCATTAAATTTGATGGTTGAAACATTAGGATTAATACTTGGTAAGAATATTATATAAGCATAATTACATTGTATTATTCATAGTGTCTGGGTTCAGATAGAATTGAGGTTATTAATGCTTTTGTGTAAATCAATAAAGTTGAGACTTGTATCAGAATATAATAGAGATTTGGATAGGCTAAGTGAGTGGGCAAGGATCTGGCAGATGGAGTATAACGTTGGCGTGTGAGGTTATCCACTTTGGAAGGAATAATAGTAAAATGGACTATTATTTAAATGGTGAAAAATTACAACATGCTACTGCAGAGGGACCTGGGGGTCCTTGTGCATGAATCACAAAAACTCAGTTTGCAGGTGCAGCAGGTGATCAAGAAGGCAAATGGAATGTTGGCTTTTATCGCAAAGGGGATGGAGTATAAAAGTAGGGAGGTCTTGCTGCAATTGTACAAGGTACTGGTGAGGCCGCACCTGGAGTACTGTGTGCAATTTTGGTCCCCTTATTTGCGGAAGGATGTATTGGCCTTGGAGGGAGTACAGAGAAGGTTCACCAGGTTAATACCGGAGATGAGGGGGATAGCTTACGAGGAGAGATTGAGTAGATTGGGCCTGTACTCGGAGTTTAGAACGCTGAGGGGAGATCTTATAGAGACATAAGATAATGAAGGGGCTAGACAGGGTAGAGGCAGAGAGATTCTTTCCACTTAGAAAGGAAACAAGAACGAGAGGACACAGCCTCAAAATAAGGGGGAGTCAGTTTAGGACAGAGTTGAGGAGGAACTTCTTCTCTGAGGGTAGTGAATCTCTGGAATTCTCTGCCCATTGAAGCAGTGGAGGCTACCTCGTTAAATATGTTTATGTCACAGGTAGATAAATTTCTGATCACTAAGGGAATTAAGGGTTATGGGGAGCGGGCGGGTAAGTGGAACTAAACCATTATCAGATCAGCCATGATCTTATTGAATGGCGGGGCAGGCTCGAGGGGCTAGATGGCCTACTCCTCCTCTTTCTTATGTTATGTTCTTATAATGAGAATGGTAGTGGAAGCAAATATCGACGTTCGTTATGTCTCCTAAAGTGGAGAGAATTAATTCATGAACAGTTTGAACATGTTTGTATTTGGGAAATTACTAGCGTTGCTCGTAGGTATTTTGGAATCTAGCAACAATTGCGTTTAGTGTGGCTGCACTGGGAGAAAATAGTGATGGGGGAATAATGGCTATGAACAGTGTTAAAATGAAAATCACAAACGCCAATCCCAGTCTCCAAGTGTGACATGCACAGGTTAATACTGGAACATCCTAGGAATTGACTATTTGGTTGAAAATCTTTACTGGAGAGTGATGGAATTCAAGGCCAAGTTTGAAGGAAACCTGTGTGAATGAATGTATTACACATAATGGCACATTTAGTGTTTTTACAGAATGATTTATTTGGCATGTCTGCTCTCGTGCAAACTGGTTTGGGGAGAAAATGACTATGAACTTGATTTAAGGTTTTGGAAATTATGCGTTAGTATTTTACTCAGTGTATTGCCTAAGCTGAGTTTTGTTCATTTCTATTTAATGTGAAGTTTAGTTGGCTGTTTCATCATTGTCAGCAGCATGAATCACCAGGATTTGGATTGGTGAAAGATTCTTGTACAGTCAATGCTTAATGGTTGTTGAGCAGAACCTGTGATGGTGTTAAAACGCTTTGTTTCTCTAGCTTTTTGCAACTTTGTAAGGGTGAAAGTACCCAAGTATTTTGAGAAAATATTGGCTGGTTTGTTTAGGGTTCTCTCTCGCTCTCGTGCTTTCTTTAGCTCACTTGCTCTCATCTAGCTGAATTGGACTGTTCTCCTGTGGTTCCGCACACTTACCATGGCTAATCCACCTAACATGCACATCTTCGGATATTAAGGGGCAATTTAGCATGGCCAATTCACCTAATGTATACATCTTTGGATTGTGGGAGGAAACTGGAGCACCCGAAGGAAATCCACACAGACACTGCGAGAATGTGCAAACTCCACACAGTCACCCAAGGGTGCAATCAAACCTGGGTTGCTGACAATGTGAGGCAGCAGCGCTAACCACTACAATGTGCTGATGTACAGAGAGGGTACTGGATGAGCAGAAATTTCCTCCAACTAGATATTGGGAAGACTGAAACTTGTTTTTTTTTTCCTTGTTTCAAACTCTGTTCCCTCACTCCCGACTCCTCCCTAGCAACAGCCTGAGAATAACCCAGTCTATTTGCAACCTTGGTGTCACATTTAACCAAGATGAACTTCCAACTTCCTATTGATAAATTACATAAAGTAGGAACGAAAGTAGGCTATTCAAATATGATCATGGCTGATCCTCTATCTGAACACCATACTCCAGCCCCCCTCTCTCTCTCTCTCTCTCCTCTTTCTCCCCCCCCCCCCCCCCACCCCCCACCCCACCCTCTGAGTGAAGAGGTTTACCCTTATCCCTGGCCTATCCTGTGACTGTGGCCCCTTGTTCTCGACCCTTCAGCCAGAGCAAACATTATCCCTGCATCCAGTCTGTCCAGCCTTTTCAGAATTTTATGTTTCAATAAGGTCTGCTCTAATTTTTTCCTAATTTCCAGTGAATGCAGGCCCATTGGACCCAATTTCTCCTCAAAGGACGATCCTGCCATCCCAGGAAGTAGTCTGGTGAGCCTTCACTGCAATCCCTCTTGGCAAGGGAGGAGACCAGAACTGCGCACACTGCTCCAAGTGTGGTTTTACCAAGGCCCTGCACAACTGCATAAGACATCGTTGCTGCCCAATGTATCACAATTTAAATAATTCTCTGCATTGTGTTTCCACAGTAAGGAGTCGACAACAGGTTAAAGTCCAACAGTTTATTTGGTAGCAAACGCCACTATCTTTCAGAGCACTGCTCCTTTGTCAGGTGAGTGGGAGATCTGCTCATAAACAGCAAACAGGGCATATAAAGACACAAACTCAATTTACAGAATAATGATTGGAATGCGAGTCTTAAAGGTACAGACAATGTGAGTGGAGGGAGCATTAAGACCGGTTAAAGAGATGTGTATTGTCTCCAGACAGGACAGCCAGTGAGACTTTGCAAGTCCAGGCAAGTTGTGGGAGTTGCAGATAGTGTGACATGAACCCAAGATCCCGGTTGAGGCCGTCCTCATGTGTGCGGAACCTGGCTATCAGTCTCTGCTCAGCGACTCTGCGCTGTCGTGTGTTGTGAAGGCCGCCTTGGAGAACGCTTACCCGAATATCGGAGGCCGAATGCCCGTGACTGCTGAAGTGTTCCCCCACAGGAAGAGAACAGTCTTGCCTGGTGATTGTCGAGTGGTGTTCATTCATCCGTTGTCGTCGCGTCTGCATGGTTTCCCCAATGTACCATGCCTCGGGACATTCTTTCCTGCAGCGTATCAGGTAGACAATGTTGGCCGAATTGCAAGAGTATGTACCGTGTACCTGGTGGATGGTGTTCTCACGTGAGATGATGGCATCCGTGTCGATGATCCGGCACATCTTGCAGCGGTTGCTGTGGCAAGGTTGTGTGGTGTCATGGTCACTGTTCTCCTGAAGGCTGGGTAGTTTGCTGCGGACAATGGTCTGTTTTGAGGTTGTGTGAATCATAGAAACCCTACAGTGCAGAAGGAGGCCATTCGGCCCATCGAGTCTGCACCGACCACAATCCCACCCAAGCCCTACCCCCACATATTTACTTGCTAATCCCTCTAACCTACGCATCTCAGGACTCTAAGGGGCAATTCTTTTTTTAACCTGGCCAATCAACCTAACCCGCACATCTTTGGACGGCAAGAAGTGGGGATGGCCTTGGTGAGATGTTCGTCTTCATCAATGACATGTTGAAGGCTCCGGAGGAGATGTCGTAGCTTCTCCGCTCCAGGGAAGTACTGGATGACGAAGGGTATTCTGTCCACCGTGTCCCGTGTTTGTCTTCTGAGGTCGGTGCGGTTTTTCGCTGTGGCGCGTTGGAACTGTCGATCGATGAGTCGAGCGCCATATCCTGTTTTTATGAGGGCATCTTTCAGCATCTGAAGGTGTCTGTTGCGATCCTCCTCATCCGAGCAGATCCTGTGTATACGGAGGGCTTGTCCGTAGGGGATGGCTTCTTTAACGTGCTGAGGGTGGAAGCTGGAGATGTGGAGCATCGTGAGATTATCCGTGGGCTTGCGGTACAGTGAGGTGCTGAGGTGGCCGTCCTTAATGGAGATGCGTGTGTCCAAGAATGCAACCGATTCCGGAGAGTGGTCCATGGAGACAATACACATCTCTTTAACCTGTGCTTAATGCTCCCTCCACTCATTGTCTCTACCTTTCAGACTTGATTAGCTGTAAAGTCTCGCATTCCAATCATTATTCATTATTCTGTAAATTGAGTTTGTGTCTTTATATGCCCTGTTTGCTGTTTATGAGCAGATCTCCCACTCACCTGACGAAGGAGCAGCGCTCCGAAAGCTAGTGGCGTTTGCTACCAAGAGGCCTGGACTTTAACCTGATGGTGTTAGAGTCCTTACTGTGTATATCCCAGTCCAAAGCCGGCATCTCCACATTGTGTTTCCGTCAGAATTGAATAACTTCAGTTTTTATTCATGTTATACTGCATCTGCCATGTATTTGTCCACTTACTCAACTTGTCTAAATCACCTTGAAACTTCTTAACATCCCTCTCACCGTACACATTCCCATTAAGTTTCATTTCGTCAGCAAACTTAGAAATATTCCATTTGGTTCCGCCATCCAAATCATTGCTGTATATTGTGAGTAGTTGGGCCCATTACTAAGACCGCCTCTCTAATGCCACCTCAATCTCGGCTCATTTGCTTCTGAAACCCTCCGATTCTGCCTTTTGTTAGCTCTAGACTTGACTATTTCAGTGCAATCCTGGTAGTCACTCAGATTCTCTGTAAACTTGAGGCTATCCCAAACTTTGCTGCTCATGTCTTTACTTTCTCCAACTACCATTCATCCCTGTGCTCCCTGACACTGTCTCCTGGTCAACCAATGTCTTGATTTTAAAAGTCTCATCTTGGTTTTCAAAGCTGTCTGTTTCTTTGGCTAAGTGGAGTCGAGACCACACTAGATCAGCCATGATCTTTTGAATGGCAGGGCAGGCTCGAAGGGTTAGGTTGATTGGCCATGCTAAAATTGCCCCTTAGTGTCCTGAGATGTGTAGGTTAGAGGGATTAGTGAGTAAAGTATGGAGGGATATGGGGGTAAGGCTTGGGTGGGATTGTGGTTGGTGCAGACTCGATGGGCCGAATGGCCTCTTTCTGTACTGTAGGGATTCTATTCTATTCTGAGTTGCTCTTGCTTCTAAGTCCCATGTTTCTATGTAATCTTTTCCAACCCCACAACTATTCAATATATTTGCTCTAATTCTGGCCTCTTGTACATTGCTGATTCTAATGACCGCACCATTTGCGGCCATACCTTCAGTTGTTTTGGCCCCAAACTCTTCGTCCCCACTTCTACATCTTTGTCCCTCTCCCTCGCTTTCCTCCTCGAAGAGATTCTTTAAAACTTGCACCTGTTAATCAAAGATTTGGTCATCTGACCTAACATCTCCTTTTGAGGCTTGGTGTTATAGATAGTTGTACATTCTAATGTCCTGTGAAGTGTCTTGCGACATATTGTGTTAAATGTGCTATATAAATGAGTTGTTCTAGTCCTGCATGGTGAGCAGAGTCTGAAGCTCCATGAATCATAGAATCCCTGCAGTGCAGAAGGAGGCCGTTCGGCCCATCAAGTCTGCACTGATTCTCTGACTGAGTATCTCACCCAGGCCTGCTCTCCTGCCTCACCTCCTTAACCGTAGACATTTACTGTAATTAATTCAACTAACCTGCACATCTTTGGACACTAAGGGGCAATTTTATATTGACCAGATTATTTTTCCATTTATAAATGTGGACAGGAATTTCTAATGGCAAAGTTTATAATAAGGAAGTAAAGCATTTTATAGAGAAAATCCCTGTGAAACAATTATGACAAAATAGTACGTGGCAGTCAATTCTAATAGTTCTGCACCTGTTAGTGATTAGTTTTCCAGCCGCACTATAAATACAGAATAGCACCCAGCAGCTATGGGGAGGGTGAGCCTGCTAGTTGAAATCAAATCCTTTCCTGATTGATTAAAATTAAGTTAAATAAACCTGAAAATGTTTTTTTTGGGTAACTCTGGGCAATAAATGCTACATTATTAGTATTTTCCATGTGCAAAAAACCTTTTTTAAAAAGCTGAACCATGAAGTCCTCAGATGAAGCATCTGAATGACCCTAATAGATGAGTGAAGAGTAAGGAGTTCAGACAACAATGCTGTTAGCTTCTTAAACATATTGGCCATTTGGTAGGAGTGAACTTAAGGTTGGCAGGATCAATATCCCATCCACCATTACACACATTGATATAAATGTTAACTGCATATCGAGGAAGAATGATGATTCACTGTACCGTGCCTTTGAGGAACCAGAGTTCGACGGTGAAGGGAAGAAAATGGTATGGTAACTCTGCAATTCAAACACCGTGAAAAAAAGTAACAAGACATGGAGGAAGAAGAGTGTGCCAAGAGTGGGAAACAGCAAGAGCTGGACTAGAGAACAAACCTCCCATAACAACCCAATCCTCCTTGTCAAACCACTCTCCAACACAGTGATAGAATAGTGGCTGAAAGAGCACTCTGCATCCCATTAACACAAGAGCAGGAACCTTGTAGTGATTTCCCCCTTGGCTGAATTGTAAATCAGAAGGCAAGTGATGCAGTAAAGCACACAAGCCCCCTCCTCTGCACCTTTTGTGACTGTTTCTTTACCTGCGGTGCATGCTCTGATTGCCCCACAACATTAAGAATCAAACCACAGTTGGATGTTTTTCCTGGTTCCAGGCATGCAACAGCTATCTCAGTTTGGCTTACTTCTCTCTCAATCCTACATTGCCTATCCCTTCTGTTTCTTTTGCTGCTCACAATGATAGTGAGAAACCAGAGACTCCCCATTTCAGGGTGGAATTCTCCCATCCTGCCTATGGTGGGTTTGGTGGCAGATGCAGAGAATCTGGTAGGAGCCAAAAAGTTGGGTACCTACTAGCATAAAATCATGTTGCAATTTTCCTAATGGCATACCGTATTGCAAAGGCCAGTGGCAGGCTGGAGGATTTGGCAACTTTTCAAGATCAACAGAGAGTTACTAAAAATATAATCAAAAGTGCAAAGGTAAATTATGGAAGAAATCCAGCGCAAAATATAAAAATGGATCACAAAAGCTTCTACAAATGTATATATAAAAAGGAAGAGTGTAGCTAAAATCAACATTGGTCCCTTAGAGGATGAGACTGGGGAGTTAACAATGGGGAACACAAAAATGATGTGGAGATGCTGGTGTTGGACTGGGGTAAACACAGTAAGAAGTCTCAACACCAGGTTAAAGTCCAGCAGGTTTAACTGGGAGCAAAAGCCACTAGTTTTCGGAGCGCAGCGCTGCGAAAGCTAGTGGTATTTGCTACCAAATAAACCTGTTGGACTTTAACCTGGTTTTGTGAGACTTCTTACTGTGAACACAAAAATGGCAGAGATACAAAATCAGAATTTGCCTTGGTTTTCACGGTGGAGAGCCATCCCAATAGTAATAGATAATGCACAGTTTGTTGAAAAGAAGGGACTTAACACAATTGCCCTCAATAAGGAAAACTTACTGAATAATATTCCAAAATTCCCTGGACTCTGGAAAGGTTCCAGTGGATTGGAAAAAGGCTAATGTAACGCTCCTGTTCAAAAAAAGGAGAAAGGCAGAAAGTAGGAAACTACAGACCGATAAGTTTAATGTCTGTCATTGGGAAATTATTAGAATGCATTATTAAGGAAATAGTAACGGGCCACTTGGAAAGTCAGAATGCAATCCGTCAGAGTCAGCGTGGTTTTATGAAGGGTACAATACGTTTGATTCATTTGCTGGAGTTCTTTAAAAATGTAACAAGCAAAATGGATAATAGGAGTCTTGTAGATGTACTGCATCTGAAGTTCCAGAAGGCATTTGATAAGATGCTGCACAAAAGGTTAACACACAGGTAAGATCCCAGGGGCTTGGGTGTAATATATCAGTTTGGAAAGAGGATTCTGACCTACAGAAAGCAGAGAGTGCGCATAAATTGGTCTTTTTCTGGTTGGCAAGCTGTAACTTGTGGTGTTCATGTACTCCCCGCGTTGGAGATCTCTACTGTCTCCCGAAGATACACGAGGCAAACACACCCGGCCGTCCCATCGTATCGGGCAATGGGACCCTGTGCCAGAACCTCTCCGGCTATGTCGAGGGCATCCTGAAACCCATTGTACAAAGAACCCCCAGCTTTTGTCACGACACTACGGACTTCCTACAGAAACTCGGCACACATGGAGCAGTTGAACCAGGAGCACCTCTCGTCACAATGGATGTCTCGGCACTCTACACCAGCATCCCCCACGATGATGGCATTGCCTCAGTACTCAACGCCGACAACTGCCAGTTTCCAGATGCAATTTTACAACTCATCCGCTTCATCCTGGGCCACAATGTCTTCACCTTGAAGAACCAGTTCTTCATCCAGACACACAGAACAGCCATGGGGGCCAAATTCGTACCTCAATATGCCAACATCTTCATGCACAGGTTCGAACAAGACTTCTTCACCGCACAGGACCTTCAACCGATGCTATACACTAGATACATCGATGACATTTTCTTCC
Organism: Mustelus asterias; assembly: GCF_964213995.1. NCBI lineage: Eukaryota > Metazoa > Chordata > Chondrichthyes > Carcharhiniformes > Triakidae > Mustelus > Mustelus asterias. The sequence goes on along the minus strand of NC_135803.1, from coordinate 88,228,561 downwards.
TTTGGACTCATGGCGAACAATCACTGAAACAACTATATGATGATATCAACAAGTGCTATCCCACCATCAGACTCACCATGGACTACTCTCCGGAATCTGTTGCATTCTTGGACACACGCATCTCCATTAAGGACGGTTACCTCAGCACCTCACTGTACCGCAAGCCCACGGATAACCTCATGATGCTCCACTTCTCCAGCTTCCACCCTAACCACGTTAAAGAACCCATCCCCTACGGACAAACCCTCCGTATACACAGGATCTGCTCGGATGAGGAGAATCGCAACAAACACCTCCAGACGCTGAAAGATGCCCTCATAAGAACAGGATATGGCACTCGACTCATCGAGCGAAAAACCACACCGATCTCCTCAAGACAAACACGGGACACTGTGGACAGAGTACCCTTCGTCCCGTACTTCCCCAGAGTGGAGAAGCTATGACATCTCCTCCGGAGCCTTCAACATGTCATTGATGAAGACGAACATCTCACCAAGACCGTCCCCACAACCTCAAACAGACTATTGTCCGCAGCAAAGTACCCAGCCTTCAGGAGAACAGTGACAACGACACCACACAACCCTGCCACAGCAACCTCTGCTAACTGTGCCGGATCATTGACACATGCCATCATCTCACGTGAGAACACCACCCACCAGGCACACGGTACATACTCTTGCAGACACTACAACAACGGATGAATGAACACCGCTCGACAATCACCAGGCAAGACTGTTCTGTTCTCCTGCTAGGGAGCACTTCAGCGGTCACGGGCATTCGGCCTCTGATCTTCGGGTAAGCGTTCTCCAAGGCGGCCTTCACAACACACGACAGCGCAGAGCCGCTGAGCAGAGACTGAGAGCCAGGTTCCGCACACATGCCGGCCTCAACCGGGATCTTGGGTTCATGTCACACTATCTGTAACCTCCACAACTTGCCTGGACTTGCAAAATCTTACTGGCTGTCCTGTCTGGAGACAATACACATCTCTTTAACCTGTGCTTAATGCTCCCTCCACTCACATTGTCTGTACCTTTAAGACTTGATTAGCTGTAAAGACTCACATTCCAATCATTATTCAATATTCTGTAAATTGAGTTTGTCTTTATATGCCCTGTTTGTGAACAGATCTCCCACTCACCTGACGAAGGAGCAGCGCTCCGAAAGCTAGTGGCGTTTGCTACCAAATAAACCTGTTGGACTTTAACCTGGTGGTGTTAGACTCCTTACTTGTGGTGTTCCACAGGGTTTGGTCCTCGGGTCCCAACTATTTACAATCTATATTAATGACTTGGATGTAGGGATGGAAAGTACTATAGCCAAATTTGCAGATGACACTAAAAAAGGTGGGAGAGCAAGTTGCAATGAGGAAGTAAGAAATTTACAAATGGATATGGATAGTTAGGTGAATGGGCCAAACTTTGGCTGGTGGAATTAAATGTTGATATGTGAGGTTTTCCATTTTGGTCAGAGGAATGAAAAGGCAACTTGGTATCTAAATGGAGAGAAACTTCAAAATGCTTTGGGGCAAAGGGATCTGGGTGTCCTTGTGCATGAATCGCAGAAAGTTAATTTGCAGGTGCAGCAGGTAATAAAGCAAATGGAATTTTGGCATTCATTGCTAAAGAAGTAGAGTATAAAAGGAGGGAGATGCTGTTGCAACTGTATAGGGCATTGCTGAGACTGCCTATGGTGTACTGCACACAGTTTGGTCCCCTTATTGCAGGAAAAATGCGTTTGAAGTGGCTCAGTAGTTTCACTAGATTATAAGAACATGAGAAATAGGAGCAGGAGTAGGCCATCTAGCCCCGCAAGCCTGCTCTGCCATTCAATAAGATCATGGCTGATCTGATAGTGGGTTCAGTTCCACTTACCCGCCCGCTCCCCATAACCCTTAATTCCCTTAATGGTTAAAAATCTATCTATTTGTGACTTAAACACATTTAACGAGGTAGCCTCTACTGCTTCATTGGGCAGAGAATTCCAAAGATTCACTACCCTCTGGGAGAAGAAGTTCCTCCTCAACTCTTCTAAATTGACTCCCCCGTATTTTGAGGCTGTGTCCTCTAGTTCTCGTTTCCTTTCTAAGTGGAAAGTGGAAAGAATCTCTCTGCTTCTACCCTGTCTAGCCCCTTCATATCTTATATGTCTCTATAAGATCTCCCCTCAACCTTCTGAATAGAACGCTGGTTAGGCCACATTTGGAGTACTGCGTCCAGTTCTGGTCGCTGCACTACCCGAAGGATTGGAGGCTTTAGAGAGAGTGCAGAGAAAGACTGACAAATCCCCAGGGCCTGATGGAATCTATCCAAGGCTGCTCAGGGAGACGAGAGATGAAATCGCTGGGCCTCTGACGCAAATCTTTGTCTCGTCACTGGACACAGGTGAGGTCCCAGAGGATTGGAGGATAGCTAATGTGGTCCCGTTTTTTAAGACGGGTAGGGAGGATAACCCGGGTAATTATAGGCCGGTGAGCTTGACGTCCGTGGTGGGGATGTTGTTGGAGAGGATTCTTAGAGATAGGATGTATGCACATTTAGAAAGGAATAAACTCATTAACGATAGTCAGCATGGTTTTGTGAGAGGGAGGTCATGCCTCATTAACCTGGAGTTTTTTGAAGAAGTGACTAGAATGGTTGACGAGGGAAGGGCCGTGGATGTCGTCTATATGGACTTTAGTAAAGCGTTTGACAAAGTCCCTCATGGTAGGTTGGTGCAAAAGGTTGGATCTCATGGGATAAAGGGGGAGGTGGCGAGATGGGTGGAGAACTGGCTTGGTCACAGAAGACAGAGGGTGGTAGTGGAAGGGTCTTTTTCCGGCTGGATGCCTGTGACTAGTGGTGTTCCGCAGGGCTCTGTATTGGGACCTCTGCTGTTTGTGATTTATATAAACGATCTGGAAGAAGGTGTAACTGGGGTGATCAGTAAGTTTGTGGACGACACAAAATTGGCAGGATTTGCAGATAGTGAGGAGCATTGTCAGAGGCTACAGAAGGATATAGATAGGCTGGAAATTTGGGCAAAGAAATGGCAGATGGAGTTCAATCCTGATGAATGCGAAGTGATGCATTTTGGTAGAAATAATGTAGGGAGGAGCTATACGATAAATGGCAGAACCATAAAGGGTGTAGATACGCAGAGGGACCTGGGTGTGCAAGTCCACAGATCCTTGAAGGTGGTGAAGAAGGCATATGGCATGCTTGCCTTTATAGGACGGGGCATAGAGTATAAAAGTTGGGGTCTGATGTTGCAGATGTATAGAACGTTGGTTTGGCCGCATTTGGAATACTGCGAGCAGTTCTGGTCACCACACTACCAGAAGGACATGGAGGCTTTAGAGAGAGTGCAGAGGAGGTTTACCAGGATGTTGCCTGGTAAGGAAGGGCTTAGTTATGAGGAGAGATTGGGTAAACTGGGGTTGTTCTCCCTGGAAAGACGGAGGATGAGGGGAGACTTAATAGAGGTGTATAAAATTATGAAAGGCATAGATAGGGTGAACGGTGGGAAGCTTTTCGCCAGGTCGATGGTGACGTTCATGAGGGGTCATAGGTTCAAGGTGAAGGGGGGGAGGTTTAACACAGATATCAGAAGGACATATTTTACACAGAGGGTCGTGGGGGCCTGGAATGTGCTGCCAGGCAAGGTAGTGGAGGCGGACACACTGGGAACGTTTAAGACTTATCTAGATAGCCACATGAACGGAGTGGGAATGGAAGGATACAGAAGAATGGTCTAGTTTGGGCCAGGGAGCGGTACGGGCTTGGAGGGCCGAAGGGCCTGTTCCTGTGCTGTATTTTTCTTTGTTCTTTGTTCAATGTTCCAGTGAAGCTCAACGCAAACTGGAGGAACAGCATCTCATCTTCCGGCTCGGCACTTTACAGCCTTCCGGTCTCAACATTGAATTCAACAACTTCAGATGATTTGCTGTACGTCACCTCGACCCCTTTGTTTTCATTCTATTCTATTTAATTTTTTACTGTTTTCTACCTTTTTCTGTATTGTCTTTCTTCATTTTTCTTCCCCCCCCCCCCCCCCCACTCTTTCCCCCTACTTCATGCCCCTTTCCTTACAGTTTCTCCCCCTTTGCTTCTCCTTTTCTAAATCTTACCTCTGTCCCATCCATTCCACCAACCCCCGCCGCCCCCCCCCCCCCCCCCCCCCCCCCCCCAAACAAATATCTTCATTTTAGCTTCTCTGTCGTTTGGCCATTCACACCCTTTATTCTCTCTGTGGACAGCTATCAGCTGGTTTCCCTGGTTTCTGTGGCTCTGACTCATCTTTCACTCCCTCACCCTGCAGTATAAATATCTCCCACTTTCCAAGTCTTTTTAGCTTTGACAAAGGGTCGTCTGGACTCGAAACGTCAGCTCTTTTATTTCCTTACAGATGCTGCCAGAGCTGCTGAGATTTTCCAGCATCTTCTCTTTTGGTTTCTTAACACATTATGATTCCTTATTCCCTCGAGGCTTCTTTAGCACAAGATTATTAATTAAATCTGTCTCATTGCAGAATATGAGATCTGAAATAGCCTGATCTTGAGTTAACTCCGTGATATGTTAATCTAGAAAATTATCTTGAATGTATTCCATGAATTCTTCTTTCACACTACAAATTGGTTTGCTCAGTCTGCAGGAAGATTGATTACCGTAGTACCCTTGTTATATGTACCTGTAATTTCCTGCTTTATGTGGTGCCTGACATTTGAAACCACTGTTGGTGTCTGTATACTACTCCCATAATTATTTCCACCCCATGTTTTTCAGTTCCATCAAACTGATTGTATATTGTATTTTCCAAGCTAAAAGCCTTTCTCCCTACTGTCTTTATCCCATCCTTGATCTGGTTAACCCATCATTTTCTATTGTGCCATTTTTAAAAAGCTAAGTATCTTGAAATATTTCATTCCAAACCTGTGTCACCCTGCAACCATGGCCGGAATTTTCCCACCATTCACACCCCGCTGCCAGTGCAAGCAAGGACGGAAAATTTGCTGCTCAAGAAAATCTCCGTTTACTGGAGCGAGATCAGAGAACCCCGCTGACGTGAACGGCTGGAAAATTCTGGCCTATATTTCCAAAATGTCTATTATACCAAACTATCCTGCTTTTAAATATTGTCCCTTTATTTTTAACTTTATATTTTCAATGTCGTCCAAGTCACTCGTGCCTCATCACCTGTAAGCTTCCTGTCCCTTCCTGAGCCACTTTGCTTATTTCTCTCCCAAGTTGATATTCTGACATTTCAGGTTGATGAATTTTCATGAAAGCAATGTTAACTCTGGTTCTGTCTCACCAGATATGAGCTGACCTCTTGAGTATTTCCAACGTTTTTCATTTCTTTTACGAATTTCCAGAATCTGCAGTATTTTGTTTGTGTTGCTCTTGTGACTTTTAAACTTGCTCTTTCCTGAATTGTAACATTCCTCCCTTTTAGTTTAAAGCCAAAAGTACGACCGTAGTTATTTGATTCACTATGACACTGTAAGACCATAAGACCATAAGACATAGGAGCGGAAGTAAGGCCATTCGGCCCATCGAGTCCACTCCACCATTCAATCATGGTTGATTTCAACTCCATTTACCCGCTCTCTCCCCATAGCCCTTAATTCCTCGAGAAATCAAGAATTTATCAATTTCTGTCTTGAAGACGCTCAACGTCTCGGCCTCCACAGCCCTCTGTGGCAATGAATTCCACAGACCCACCACTCTCTGGCTGAAGAAATTTCTCCTCATCTCTGTTCTAAAGTGACTCCCTTTTATTCTAAGGCTGTGCCCCCGCGTCCTAGTCTCCCCTGTTAATGGAAACAACTTCCCTACGTCCATCCTATCTAAGCCGTTCATTATCTTGTAAGTTTCTATCAGATCTCCCCTCAACCTCCTAAACTCCAATGAATATAATCCCACGATCCTCAGACGTTCATCGTATGTCAGGCCTACCATTCCTGGGATCATCCGTGTGAATCTCCGCTGGACCCGCTCCAGTGCCAGTATGTCCTTCCTGAGGTGTGGGGCCCAAAATTGCTCACAGTACTCCAAATGGGGCCTAACCAGTGCTTTATAAAGCCTCAGAAGTACATCCCTGCTTTTGTATTCCAAGCCTCTTGAGATAAATGACAACATTACATTTGCTTTCTTAATTACGGACTCAACCTGCAAGTTTACCTTTAGAGAATCCTGGACTAGGACTCCCAAGTCCCTTTGCACTTTAGCATTATGAATTTTGTCACCGTTTAGAAAATAGTCCATGCCTCTATTCTTTTTTCCAAAGTGTACGACCTCGCACTTGCCCACGTTGAATTTCATCAGCCACTTCTTGGACCACTCTCCTAAACTGTCTAAATCTTTCTGCAGCCTCCCCACCTCCTCAATACTACCTGCCCCTCCACCTATCTTTGTATCATCGGCAAACTTGGCCAGAATGCTCCCAGTCCCGTCATCTAGATCGTTAATATATAAAGAGAACAGCTGTGGCCCCAACACTGAACCCTGCGGGACACCACTTGTCACCGGTTGCCATTCTGAGAAAGAACCTTTTATCCCAACTCTCTGCCTTCTGTCTGACAGCCAATCGTCAATCCATGTTAGTACCTTGCCTCGAATACCATGGGCCCTTATTTTACTCAGCAGTCTCCCGTGAGGCACCTTGTCAAAGGCCTTTTGGAAGTCAAGATAGATAACATCCATTGGCTCTCCTTGGTCTAACCTATTTGTTATCTCTTCAAAGAACTCTAACAGGTTTGTCAGGCACGACCTCCCCTTACTAAATCCATGCTGACTTGTCTTAATCCGACCCTGCACTTCCAAGAATTTAGAAATCTCATCCTTAACGATGGATTCTAGAATTTTGCCAACAACTGAGGTTAGGCTAATTGGCCTATAATTTTCCATCTTTTTTCTTGTTCCCTTCTTGAACAGTGGGGTTACAACAGCGATTTTCCAATCCTCTGGGACTTTCCCTGACTCCAGTGACTTTTGAAAGATCATAACTAACGCCTCCACTATTTCTTCAGCTATCTCCTTTAGAACTCTAGGATGTAGCCCATCTGGGCCCGGAGATTTATCAATTTTCAGACCTTTTAGTTTCTCTAGCACTTTCTCCTTTGTGATGGCAACCATATTCAACTCTGCCCCCTGACTTTCCTGAATTGTTGGGATATTACTCATGTCTTCTACTGTGAAGACTGACGCAAAGTACTTATTAAGTTCCTCAGCTATTTCCTTGTCTCCCATCACTAGATTACCAGCGTCATTTTGGAGCGGCCCAATGTCTACTTTTGCCTCCCGTTTGTTTTTAATGTATTTAAAGAAACTTTTACTATCATTCCTAATGTTACTGGCTAGCCTACCTTCATATTTGATCCTCTCCTTCCTTATTTCTCTCTTTTTGTTATCCTCTGTTTGTTTTTATAGCCTTCCCAATCTTCTGACTTCCCACTACTCTTTGCCACATTATAGGCTCTCTCTTTTGCCTTGATGCATTCCCTGACTTCCTTTGTCAGCCATGGCTGCCTAATCCCCCCTCTGATAACCTTTCTTTTGTTTGGGATGAACCTCTGCACTGTGTCCTCAATTACTCCCAGAAACTCCTGCCATTGCTGTTCTACTGTCTTTCCCATTAGGCTCTGCTTCCAGTCGATTTTTGTCAGTTCCTCCCTCATGCGCCTCCCTCATAGTTCAGTTTAACTGGACCTTATCCCAATGGAACAGCTTCTTGTTCTCCAGGACTGGTGCTGGTGGCCCCAAGAATCAAACCCCTGCATCCCACCCCACTCCTTCAGCCACACATTTAATCTTCTGATCTGTTTGACCCTGTGTCAAATTGGATAGGACTCTGGTAGAGATTACCTGTTTGAGATGAGGATAAGTGAGGTGAATATCTTAAAGGAAAAATAATTAACAGAACCTGTAGTTTTGCGATGTTTTGTCATTAGCTTTGAAGTTTAAATTGAGGACCCTTATAAGGACACAACATAGTGTAATGGACTGTGCCTCTTTTTTTTGTTGCTACATCTGGTTCCTGAATGTATGCATTTTTCATGGCTGTTGAAATGAAGAATTGAGTGCCTTTTGGTAACGTTGGGCAAGCAATCATTCCTCCTCAGAGTCAGAACAAGCTTTAGAAGACTACTTTCACAGAGGGTATTACAGCCAAGCCCAGTTTGGTCTCCAAACACATTTTAATCATAGTTCTCCTGTACCTTAATCACCTCTGTTCCCCATGGTCCCCTCCCATTTTTCATTTACATGCTGCCATTCAGTGATATCTAAGCACATCTAAAAGCACAGCATTAATATTCGCAGTGTTGGCAAAACCTGGCTCTACTTCACCTTTCTTTGTCTCTTCACTGGACACAGGTGAGGTCCCAGAGGATTAGAAGATAGTAAATGTGGTCCCGTTATTGAAGAAGGGTAGCAAGGATAACCTGGGTAATTATAGGCCGGTGAGTTGACGTCCGTGGTAGGGAAGTTGTTGGAGAAGATTCTTAGAGATAGGATATATGCGCATTTAGAACTGAATAATCTCATTAGCGATAGACAGCATGGTTTTGTACGAGGGAGGTCATGCCTCACAAATTTGGTTGAGTTTTTTGAGGTGACAAAAACGATTGACGAGGGAAGGGCCGTGGATGTCGTCTATATGGATTTTAGTAAAGCGTTTGACAAGGTCCCTCATGGCAGGCTGGTGAAAAAGGTTAAATCTCACGGGATAAAAGGTGAGCTAGCTAGATGGGTGGAGAACTGGCTTAACCATAGAAGACAGAGGGTAGCAGTGGAGGGGTCTTTTTCCGGTTGGAGGTCTGTGACTAGTGATGTTCCGCAGGGCTCTGTACTGGGACCTCTGCTGTTTGTGATATATATATATATATATAAATGATTTGGAGGAATATGTAGCTGGTATGATCAGTAACTTTGCAGACGACACGAAGATTGCTGGAGTTGCGGATAGTGATGAACATTGTCAGAGAATGCAGCTGGATATAGATAGGCTGGAACATTGGGCGGAGAAATGGCAGATGGAATTTAATCCAGATAAATGCGAAGTGATGCATTTCGGTAGATCTAATGTAAGGGGGAACTATACAAATAAATGGCAGAACCATCAGGAGTATAGACACACAGAGGGACCTGGGTGTACAAGTCCACAGATCCTTAAAGGTGGCAGCACAGGTGGAGAGGGTGGTGAAGAAGGCATATGGCATGCTTGCCTTTATTGGACAGGGAATAGAATATAAAAGTTGGCATATGATGTTGCAGCTGTATAGAACGATGGTTTGGCCACATTTGGAATACTGTGTCCAGTTCTGCTCGCCATACTACCAGAAGGACGTGGAGGCTTTGGAGAGAGTACAGAGAAGGTTTACCAGGATGTTGCCTGGTATGGAGGGGCTTAGTTATGAGGAGAGATTGGGTAAACTGGGGTTGTTCTCCCTGGAAAGACGGAGGATGAGGGGGCGACCTAATAGAGGTGTATAAAATTATGAAGGGCATAGATAGGGTGAACAGTGGGAAGCTTTTACCCAGGTCGGAGGTGACGAACACAAGGGGTCACGGGTTCAAGGTGAGGGGTGCAAGGTTCAACACCGATGTCAGGGGACGTATTTTACACAGAGGGTGGTGGGGGTCTGGAATGCACTGCCAAGCAAGGTGATTGAGGCGGACACGCTGGGATCGTTTAAGACTTAGCTAGATAACCACATGAACGGAGTGGGAATGGAGGGATACAAAAGAATGGTCTAGTTTGGACCAGGGAGCGGCGCGGGCTTGGAGGGCCGAAGGGCCTGTTCCTGTGCTGTATTGTTCTTTGTTCTTTCTTGATGACTCCATTGTAAATGATCAGACTGCTTTACTGACATCCAGTACAGGTTGAGCAGAAATTTCCTCCAATTAAATATTGGGAAGCCTGAAGCCCTTGTTTTCTGTCTCCACTTCAAAGTCCGTTCCCCAGCTATTGATTCCATTCTCCCTGGCAGCAGTCTGAGACTGCACCAGATTGTTCACAAGCTTTGTGTCACATTCTACCCAAGGCAAGACTCCGAGTGTACGCTTGCGCATCACTAAGACCCACCAATTTCCACTTCCATCATTTTGCCTGACTGTGTTCCTGCTTCCATTCATCTACTGAAACCCTCGTTCATGTCTGTTGTTGCCTCTGGACTTGACTGTTCCAATGTAATGGCTGGTCTCCCATATTCTACCCTCTGTAAATCCACAGTCAACCGAAACCTTGCTTCCTTTGTGCCAGGCTCATTCACTTATCACCCAGCGCTCACTGACCTACTTGGCCAAGCAGCTTTTAAAATTCCCATCCTTGTTTTCAAGTCCCTCTATGGCCTCTTATTTCCGTAATTCTATACAGCTCTAAGGTGTTAAGTTCTGGTGTATCCTCCCTACACTTTGCTTTGTTTATATCCTTCATTCATCCTCTAAGATGCTTGTAAAAACCTACCTTTTTTACCATGCTTTTCTTAATCTGATATCTTTATGTGGCTCAGTCGTATTTAGTTTTGTAATGCACATGTGAAGTGTCTTGCAATTTTTTTTGAGAAGTGCTATATGAATAGAAGTTGTTATAGTCAGTGGTCATGAGCGTGTATCCTGACCAACATTTTTCTTAATGCCTCTCAGCCGAGGCTATTTTGTAGCATCTGCAAAGACTGAGAACTGAAGCTGAGCCTTCCTGGTTTGTGTGGCTGCTTGGTACATTTCTTTTTGCATTTACACGTTAAGCTATTAGAGAAATTCTCCAAGTACCTTTCAGAAATTGATACTGTGGTTAGTCTACTAAAGTCCTGAATGGAAAATGGGAATGGTTGATAAATGGCCGCCTCTTTGGAGCACATTGAGAGACCCAGCTGTCTAAGCAGCTAACAGTGCAGTGGTCACGATACGATTGAACAGATTACCACCATTAAGCATTTTTCATTTTCAAGATACAGATTTTCCTGAAAGCTAAACATAGTTTACAATATAGTTGCTTTCCGTCTGAAGCACTCAACTGCTGACCTTAATCATAACCATGGTTCATGAATGAATGCAAGGTTTAAATGCTAAAAGGGAGGTGACATTAACTGCTCTTGACATCAAGGTAGTGTTTGAGTGACTAAGGCACTAAGGAGCTTGAGTAAAACAGATCCTTGGGAGTTTTGCATTCGCTGGAATGATATCCAACTTGTCACAGAATAATTACTAGTTACCCGGACTGTGGGTGCACCTACACCTGATGGATTGTACCTGTTCAGGAAGGCAGTTCACTGCCACAATCTCAGTAATTGGGGATGGATGATTGCAAGTGAAGCTCACATTTCAAGGATGATTTTGAAAAAGTTTGTGGTTGTTGCGGGCGAGTCATTTGTGCAGGAATTCTTCAGAGCCGTGTCCTCGGGCTAATATTCAGTTGCTTCATCAATGATCAATCTTGCATTGTAAGGATCGGAATGAGATTGGTGTTGATTCCACAATGTTCAGCTCCTTTCTAAGTACTCTGATAATAAAGCAGCATATGGTGTGTAACAGGACCGAGGTAACAATTACGGTTGTGTTGGCAAGTGGTAGGTGATATTTATACCACTGAATTGCTAGTAGTGACCATCCCTTAAACAGCACTATCAAGTTATTAACATCTTGGGGAAGCTGACATCAGATGAATTGAACAGCACTGTAGCTGATACAAGAGCAGGACAGAGGCTGGCTGCTCTGGCTCATCACCTGATCTACTTCACCTGCCAGACTCACGTATTTAGTCTGATGCATCCCTCCTCACTTGCTTCGATAGATATTGTGGCAATAACATTTGGGAAGCATGAACATCAAAGACTATGCTTGATTGTAGCCTTTACCATTGAGTTTAACATTTCGCTGTTGCCATGCTGTGGCTGCAGCATGTATAGTTTATGGTACACACTATGACAAGTGACCACTGTTGTTCTGTCAATAATTGATACAGGCTAGTTCTGATAAAAACAGCAAGTTGTAGAGGTCTGGTCTGATCCAAACCAGCCATTATAGCGGCTAGGAGCTGACTGGTAAATATAACACTCTTTCTCCATCATTGCTAATTCTAAATATTGTAATTGCACACCTTCTACTATCGTAGGCAGACTATTGCCACAGGAATTTCAGCAAGGTAGCTCATCATTATTGCCACACTAAAATCCTGCTTGTTTAAATACTAGACTAGAGTCGGCACAGACGACCAGCTTCTGATGCGCAATTTGATCATAATTACCATACTTGCTGTAGGCCTTGCATCAGTTGGGCACAAGAGGTAGGTTAGCAACCCACACCTTGCAGGTTTTCAGTGAGCAACATTTTCAACCAAACCTATGTTGTCCCCAATTCTCTCTCTCAAGTGTTACAGATCCCAGAAAATGTCAATTGTATTTGTGGGTGTTAGGAATAAGTAGTAACTTTAAGCTTAATTTATATTTTTTTCTATTTGTGGGTTCAAAAAGGTGAAACCTGGGACCTAGTTTCATTTTTGAGTGAAGAAAGCAGGTCTTGAGACTTTATTTGTATACCTACATTTTTAATGTCTTACGACTCTTAAAATAGAAAGAAAATCTATGCTGTTGCAGTTCGGTTGGAAGAAGGTGACCCTGAAGAAAGCACTAATTCACAGAAACTGTTGGAACAGGCAGAATGGGAAAAGAGACAGGGAGCAAGTTCCAAACCAAATAAGATGGTTCCAAAAGCAAAGGAATGGACAGGAAAAAGTCCCAAGACAGCTAAGACAAGGAACAAGGGCAGGGATTGTGAACAGATCCTGTTCCATCAAGTTAAGAGTAAGGAACAGAGGGAGGTTCCAAGTTTAAAGCCAGGAAGCAGTCTTAAAGTAGACTGGTGAAACAGTGGTATTCTGTTGGCTGGGTATCTCGGAGAGTGTATGGAAGGTGAAACTTGAACGTACGTGGCAATCCAAGGATGAGGAGATTCAAAATGAGAAGTTGAAATTCTGGAGGTGGATCCATGTTGAAGATGTCCAAGTGAAAGCAGAATTTGGGAGAAAATTCCAAGGTGAGTTCTTGAAATGTGGAGATTGGAAACTCTCGTGTGAAAGACAGAGTTCTGAGACACCGGTTGGTTAATAGCATGACAAGTGTCTAGGAAGAATTGAAAGTTGTCTGAGTGGCATCTGTCATTTGGTTTTAAGAGTGTGGTGTATCTGACCACAAATCACCCACTGGTTTTGTGGACTCTGTACTTTAAAGATACAAGAATAAGAGTGATTTTGTAATGTGTTCTAACGAATCTGTACACATGTGTAAATGGGGATGAAGGAGTAATGTATAAATGTTTTATTTTTCTGTTAAAAGTTCATTAGCAGACTCCTGTGACTTTGTTCAGTAGCTGTTCTCCACATTTCTAAAAGTTAGGATCTATCAAACTGACTTAACGTGATCTGACTTGTCCAGTAGTAACATTAGCTGGGATCATAAAGAAGTCTAGAAAGTAATGTCAAAACCAAATCCACCTCAAAATACATACACTAATACAACAGTCCAATTGTCCACTATTGGTTTGATAGTTGCATCAACACGTGTGTGACTTATGTTGTAAAGAGTTGACGAACAAAACAGCATTCTGCCAATTTCAGTTAATTTTATAACATGCAAATGCAGACAGCTCCCTCTCCCAGGCCGGCCATGTGTATGAGCTGGATCATCAGTGATGTGAGCCATAAGAGCTGGAGTTGTAATGAACAAAGAACAATACAGCACAGGAACAGGCCCTTCGGCCCTCCAAGCCCATGCCGCTCCCTGGTCCAAACTAGACCATTCTTTTGTATCCCTCCATTCACACTCCGTTCATGTGGCTATCTAGATAAGTCTTAAACGTTCCCAGTGTGTCCGCCTCCACCACCTTGCCCGGCAGTGCATTCCAGGCCTCCACCACCCTCTGCGTAAAATACGTCCTTCTGATATCCGTGTTAAAGCTCCCCACCCTCACCTTGAACCTATGACCCCTCGTGAACGTAACCACCGACCTGGGAAAAAGTTTCCCAGCGTTCACCCTATCTATGCCTTTCATAATTTTATACACCTCTATTAGGTCACCCCTCATCCTCTGTCTTTCCAGTGAGAAAAACCCCAGTTTACCCAATCTCTCCTCATAACTAAGCCCTTCCATACCAGGCAACATCCTGGTAAACCTCCTCTGCACTTTCTCTAAAGCTTCCACGTCCTTCTGGTAGTCTGGCGACCAGAACTGTGCGCAGTATTCCAAATGCGGCCGAACCAACGTCCTATACAACTGCAACACCAGACCCCAACTTTTATACTCTATGCCCTGTCTTATAAAGGAAAGCATGCCATATGCCTTATTCACTACCTTCACCACCTGTGACGTCACCTTCAAGGATCTGTGGACTTGCACACCCAGGTCCCTCTGCGTATCTACACCCTTTATGGTTCTGCCATTTATCGTATAGCTCCCCCTATGTTAGTTCTACCAAAATGCATCACTTCTCATTGATCTGGATTGAACTCCATCTGCCATTTCTTTGCCCAAATTTCCAGCCTATCTATATCCTTCTGTAGCCTCTGACAATGTTCCTCACTATCTGCAAGTCCAGCCATTTTCGTGTCGTCCGCAAACTTACTGATCACCCCAGTTACACCTTCCAGATCGTTTATATAAATCACAAACAGCAGAGGTCCCAATACAGAGCCCTGTTGAACACCACTAGTCACCGGCATCCAGCCGGAAAAAGACCCTTCCACTACCACCCTCTGTCTTGTGTGACCAAGCCAGTTCTCCACCCATCTAGCCACCTCCCCCTTTATCCCATGAGATCCAACCTTTTGCACCAATCTACCATGAGGGACTTTGTCAAACGCTTTACTAAAGTCCATATAGACGACATCCACGGCCCTTCCCTCGTCAACCATTCTAGTCACTTCTTCAAAAAAACTCCACCAGGTTAGTGAGGCATGACCTCCCTCTCACAAAACCATGCTGACTATTGTTAATGAGTTTATTCCTTTCTAAATGTGCATACATCCTATCTCTAAGAATCCTCTCCAACAACTTCCCTACCACGGACGTCAAGCTCACCGGCCTATAATTTCTTGGGTTATCCTTCCTACCCTTCTTAAATAACGGGACCACATTAGCTATCCTCCACTCCTCTGGGACCTCACCTGTGTCCAGTGACGAGACAAAGATTTGCATCAGAGGCCCAGCGATTTCATCTCTCGCCTCCCTGAGCAGCCTTGGATAGATTCCATCAGGCCCTGGGGATTTGTCAGTCTTTATATTCCCTAAAAAAACCTAACACTTCCTCCCTTGTAATGGAGACTGCTGTAATGACTACCTTGTAATGACTACTGCTACTTGGGGGCCAAGGAACAAAACTTATTTCCTGAGGCTATACCTCCAGCAAAGTAAACAGCATCATTTAAGGTGGTGCAGTTGGCAGAGGAATAAATAGGATATTAAATATAATTTGTACAAAATTCTTGAAGCTTTTATTATAAGAATTTGAGCGAAACTATACATTAAGACATATATTGGTCTTGGAGGGAGTGCAGCATAGATCTGTTAACATGATAGCTCGACTTCAATGATTAAATTCTCAGGAGAGTTTACACAAAATAATGCAATGCCTGGAATTTAGAAGATTAAAATTTGATTTGATCAAAATTTTCAGCATGTTGGGAGAAACTAATGAATTGGCAAAAATAATTTGCTTTTGTTGGGGAATCTAGGGATAGGGGACTCGCCTAAAAATTAGAACCAGGCCTCTTGGGAGCAATATTATGAAAAAATCTCTGCGGCGTAGGATGGTGGATTAAAACTTATCATCCAGAAAAGCATTTGATGCTGAGTCAGCTGTTAATTGTGAATCTGAGATTGATGGATTTCTGTTAACAAAAGGTATTTGGGGATATGGGGCAATGGTCTGAGTAGTGTACTCCTCTTCCTATGCTCTTAAGTGGAACGATTTTATAGTGGGCTTAATGAACTTTATTGATTTGCCTGAGACTGGATGGATGTTCCTGTACATGTAGATGATTTAGACGTAATCTCAACTTGCTAATGACACCAGAAACCAGTTTGGTCAACAGAGAGGAGGACTATAAAAGTATGCAGAATGATCGGAGGAAGCAGATACGATTTTTGTGAATTAACGCAAAGTAGTTATTTTGAAAGAGGAAATAAAGAATGAGAGTTTATGCTGGATTAACTCGTTGTGAGTGAGCATAAGTTTGGGCAATTCAATGCATCATTCCCTAAGGATAACATTGTAGTTGGTGCTTGGTCTCCACTGTTTCTGATTGATGTAAATGTCCTGTGTTTGAGTGCAGTGTATATTAATCAGTATGACACCAAGGTCAGAGGGGAGAAGAGGTTGATGAAACGGACATGTAATAGGATTTTGTAATCCTGTCTCAAGTGAGAATATGGAAGAGATGCTTACAAATGTTGGGTCTTTAAAGAAAAATGTTTTTAGTTTATAAAATAAACACTCGACTCCAATGGAAGGGAATAAAACACTTATCGCCACTCCCAATCAGTTGCTGAGGATCCACTTCTGTTCCCAGTCTGCAGACTGGTCAGCATTGTAAATGATTTCCTCTAATACTGTTATCTCACTTTCAAAACTGACATCATACTACCCTTCTCTTTTTAAAAAAAAAACCAATTGATCATTCAGTCTTCAACTTCCCTCTCCCTTCCAGGAATGTTTTTTGTTACCTCATGGAATCCCTACAGTGCAGAAAGAGGCCATTCAACCCATCAAACCTATACCAACAACGATCCCACCCAGGTCCTATCCCTTTAACCTTACGTTTTTACCCTGCTAATATCCCTGACACTAAGGGCAATTTAGTATGACCAATCAACCTAGTCTGCATATCTTTGGAATGTGGAAGGAAACCAGAGAACTGGGAGGAAACCCATGCAGACTTGGGGACAACGTGCAAACTCCACATAGACCTCCCAAAACTTTTTTCCTGGAACTTCATGTTTCTGACCCTACCACAGATCTGAACAGTGTGAACTAAAGTCATGGATAACATCTCCTTTGAGCTTGTGCATTATCCATCCTCATGTTCAAACCCCTCCATAGCCTCGCACCCCCTCCCTCATTCTGTTATCTCCTCTAGCCTGCATATCCTGTCCCACAAACCTTGTTGCCGAGAGTCTGGCCTGCTTTTGCTTCACTACTCCCTTAATCTTACCAATGCTGTCCCTGCCTTCAGCCATCTAAGTTCAATGCTCTGTGGCTTCCTTCCTAAAACTTTCCTCCAAGACTCTTTTTAAAAAAAACTCGTGTTTGACTGAGAGTGGTGGGTGACCAGAAACTCGATGTCTACTCCATCAACCCTTATTTTGGTAAACCCTCTATTGAAGCACTGAGGATTATGTTTCTACATTAATGATATAACAAAGAAAATTTTGCACAGGAACAAGCCCTTCGGCGCTCCATGCATGCACTGACCATGCTGCTCGACTGGACTAAAACCCCCTACCATTCCGCTGTATCCCTCTATTCCCATCCTATTCATGTATTTGTCAAAACACCCCTTAAAAGTCGCGATCGTATCTGCTTCCACTACCTTTCCCGGCAGCGAGTTCCAGGCACCCACCACCCTCTGTTTCTAAAAAAAAATCTTGCCTCGTACATCTCCTTTAAACCTTGCCCCTTGCACCTTAAACCTATGCCCCTGAGTAATTGACTCTTCCACCCTGGGAAAAAGCTCCTGACTATCCACTCTGTCCATGCCCCTCATAATCTTGTAGACTTCTATCAGGTTACCCCTCAACCTCCGTCATTCCAGTGAGAACAAACCAAGTTTCTCCAACCCCTCCTCATAGCTAATGCCCTCCACACCAGGCAACATCCTGGTAATTTTCTGTACCCTCTACAAAGCCTCCACATCCTTCTGGCAGTGTGACAACCAGAATTGAACACTATATTGCAAGTGTGGCCTAACTAAGATTCTATAAAGCTATGTATATGAATACAAGTTGTTGTACTTTTCTCTTCAAGGCGTCTATGTCCAAGACCTCTGTCTGATTTATGAGGAAGGTTAATTCGTGTCAAAAAATTCATATTAGTTTGGAACCTGACTGCAGAAAAATTGATGCTTGCTGGTATGGTGACCAACTACTAGTCATTTGTTAATTTGTTTTTCTTTGGGTCAAACATTCCTGAATTGATTTGGGCTCTTCTCGAGAACTGGGAACTACTGAAAACTGTCATAGTGAG
Organism: Mustelus asterias; assembly: GCF_964213995.1. Lineage (NCBI taxonomy): Eukaryota > Metazoa > Chordata > Chondrichthyes > Carcharhiniformes > Triakidae > Mustelus > Mustelus asterias. The sequence goes on along the minus strand of NC_135803.1, from coordinate 88,210,345 downwards.
GGGTTTTCTTCCATTTGGAGATCCCAAGATGTAAATTTCCATGAGGCCAAAGATGTATTGATTAAATCAAAATATGTGCAATTGTAATAAGGAAGTCTTTTTCAGAGGTGAGAAATGTTCTTTTTTTCTGGTCTTTCCACTTAATCTAACAAGTTAAAGTGAGACTACCGCAGAATTGTTCGCGTGCATCAATGCAACTACAGAGACCCACACCAGTACTCAGTGTTGGGATGGGTGGACTGTATACTTGTATTCCCTGTGTTAGTATGTATAGGACTGTGTACCAGGATTCTAATAGTTTGGGCAGGACCGTGTACCAGTATTTCCCATGTTGCTATGTGTAAGTTGGTGAACTAGTAACGTATTGGTATTTCTTGGACTGTGTACCAATACTCCATATTGGTATAGGTAGGACCGTGTACCGGTGCTTCCGTGTTGCTATGGGTAAGATTGTGTACCCAAAGTCTGAATATGATGCATTGGACCAACAGTTATCACATCTGAAACTCTGATTTTGTCACTCGTACCGTCACTACCTTCATTCCCATTTTTAAATAAGAGGTAACTGATATGGTATGGGATGGGTGTGGGTACAGGTTGAAAAGCTGGGTAAATACTGACAATCTGGAAGTGAAATCCAGTATCCTCTAAGTGCGCAGTGGTCTTCTTGGAAAGGAGGAAGCTGAAGAATTTGGAGTGATTTTACATCATAAAATCATACAAAGCAGAGAAGGCCCTTTAGCCCATTGAGTCTGCACCAACACGTGAAACATCTGACCTCCCACCTAATCCCATTTACCACCACTTCGCCCATAGGCTTGAATGTTATGATGTGCCAAGTGTTCAACCAGATACATCCTTTAGAAAGTAAGGCAACTTGCCTCTACTGCTTTCCCAGGGGCAGGGCATTCCAGACCATCAGCACCCTCTGGGTAAAAAAGGTTTTTCCTCATTCTTCCCCCCACCCCAAACCTTAAACTGGTGTCCCCTTGTGACTGACCCTTCAATGAAGAGGAACAGCTGCTCCTTGTCCCCTCTTTCCAAGACCCTCATAATCTTGTACATCTCGATTAGGTTGCCCCTCAGACTTCTCTACTCCAACGAAAACAACCCAAGCCTATCCAACCTCTCATCATAACTTGAATGTTCCATCCCAGGCAGGATCCTGGTGAATCTCCTCTGCACCCCCTCCAGCGCAATTACATCCTTCCGATAATGTGGCGACCAGAACTGCACACAGTACTCTAGCTGTGGCCTCACCAAAGCTCTATACAACTCCAACATGACTTCCCTGTTTTTGGAATCTATGCCTTGATTGATAAAAGCAAGTGTGCTATATGTCTTTTTCACCACCCTACTAACATGCCCTACTGCCTTCAGAGATCTAGGGATAAACACACCGAGGTCCCTTTGTTCCACTGCTTGGTGTCATGCCGTTCTTTGAATACTTCCTTGTCAAATTATTCCTTCCAAAGTGTATCATCTCTGTTTTCAGGGCTAAATTCCATCTGCCACTTTACTGTCTATTTGTCCATTCCGTCTAAATCTTGCAGCCCAAGACACTCAACCGTATGTGTTGAATGAAAAGTCTTGTGTACAAGGCTGCTATGTAATGCCTGTCCGGTTTATAAAAACAAAATAATCTGGAAAAACTCAGCAAATCAGGTGGCATCTGTGGAAAGTGAAAGAGTTAACATTTTGAGTCCATATGGCAACTCTTCAGAGCTAAAGAGAGGGAGAAATGTGATGGATTATATACTGTTTAAGATAAGGTGCAAATATAAGGTCAGTGATGGGTAGGAACGAGGAGAGATTGCAACAAAGATGTGCAGGCCTCAAGACAGGAAATGTGAATGGAAGTGTGAGGGACTATGGAAGATGCTGGAAGTGTCAAAATCTTGAGAACAGAAGTCAATGCTCAGTGTCAGCAGAACTTAAGAACAAATGACAGATCATAGAACTCCAGCAGTGCAGAAGGGGGCCATTTGGGCCATCAAATCTGCACTGATTCTCCGACACAGCATCTTACCCAGACCCCTCCCCCGCAATCCCTTGTAACCCCAAGCATTTACCATGGCCAATCCACCTAACCTGCAAATCTTTGGACGAGGGGAGGAAACCAGAGCACCCATTGCAGGAAATGGGATCCTCGATTTAAGGAAAAAGGCAGACGTGTTAGAAGCACAGTTGTCGAAGGTTGTAATTGGAACAGATGTGACAGGAGCAGAAATTGGAAGAAAGGGATGGAGTCCTTGCAGGAAGTGGGGTGTAAGGAGCTGTGGGAGTCGGTGGGTTTGTCATGAATATTGGTGGTCAGTCTATCCCTGGATTTTTTGAGATGTTTTAGAACAGCTTCAGATTATTCAGACCTTCACGAGGTACCACATGGTAGGTTGTTGCATAAGGTTAAATCTCACGGGATCCAGGGTGAGGTAGCTAAATGATTACAAAATTGGCTTGATGACAGAAGCCAGAGGGTGGTTGTAGAGGGTTATTTTTCAAACTGGAGGCCTGTGACCAGCGGTGTGCCTCAGGGATCAGTGCTGGGTCCACTGTTATTTGACATTTATATTAATGATTTGGATGGGAATATAGGAGGCTTGGTTAGTAAGTTTGCAGATGACACCAAACTTGGTGGCATAGTGGACAGTGAAGGTTATCTCGGGTTGTAACGGGATTTTGATCAATTGGGCCAGTGGGCTGTTGAATGGCCGATGGAGTTTAATTTAGATAAATGAGAAGTGATGCATTTTGGTAGATTGAACCAGGGCAGGGCTCAGTTAATGGTAGGGTGTTGGGGAGAGTTACAGAACAAAGAGATCTGGGGGTACATGTTCATAGCTCCTTGAAAGTGGGGTCACAGGTGGACAGAGTAGTGAAGAAGGCATTCAGCATGCTTGGTTTCATTGGTCAGAACACTGAATACAGGATTTGGAATGTCTTGTTGAAGTTGTACAAGACATTGGTAAGGCCATAATTGGAATACTGTGTACAGTTCTGTTCACCCTATTATAGAAAGGCTATTATTAAACTAGAAAGAGTGCAGAAAAGATTTACTAGGATGCTACTGGGACTTAATTGAGAACAAAAGTCTTAATTGAGTAATAAGGAGAGGCTGGATAGACTGGGACTTTTTTCTCTGCAGCGTAGAAGGCTGAGGGGTGATCTTGTAGAGGTCTATAAAATAATGAGGGGCACAGATCAACTAGATAGTAAATATCTTTTCCCAAAGGTAGGGGAGTCTAAAACTAGAGGGCATAGGTTTAAGGTGAGCGGGGAGAGATACAAGTGTCCAGAGGGGCAGTTTTTTCTCTCTCAGGGTGGTGGGTGTGTGGAACAAACTGCCAGAGGTAGTAGTAGAGGTGGGTACAATTTTGTCTTTTAAAAAACATTTAGACAGTTACGTGAGTAAGATGGGTATAGAGGGCTATGGGCCAAATGCGGGCAATTGGGACGAGCTTAGGGGTTTAAAAAAGGGCGGCATGGACAAGTTGGGTCGAAGGGCCTGTTTCCATGCTGGAAACCTCCATGACTCTCTGACTCTGTGCAGTGAAAAGACACTGATTCTGGAAGGTTTGGAAAGATTGAGCTTTAAATGTTTTCATCTTTGAATATCATACCTAATTTTAAAAAACATTTTCAAAATAGATCCAGATCCTGGGCCATGATTACTATTGAAAACTCAGTCTCCATAATATTACTCAGTAGAAATCCCTTGTTCTTACAAAACACCTGACTTGCGCTGACCAGTGCCATGGGGGCCAGAGTTTGTTTTCCTCGAGATTGTGTCTAGCTGTCTGTTTGGGGGCACACGGAAGGAGAGACATGGGTGAACAGCTAAACAGCTGGTCATAATGTGAATCCGATTACCAACATGGAAGATGAAATGTTAAATGTTGGATTTTGAGGGGAAACTCGACAGCTCCTTGTCATTAAGTGGGATTTAAGGTTAGTTAAAATATTTTGAGTATACAGTAGGCTAATTCTGAGATCAATAGATTTTGCTAATCAAGATTATTGAAGGGATGAGAGTCAGGGTGGATAGAGTTTAGAATACAGATTGGCAAGCTCAAGGAACTGCAATTTTTTCCCCATTCCTATGAATATTTTGTATTGATGGGCTAGATAGACCAAAGATCATCTGCCTGTAGCTATTACTATCTTATAGACAAGTATTCTTAATTAAGACTTCGATGCCACGATAATGTGCCCTGTCTTATCATGTAGCTAATCACAATGCGACATGCAGATTAAACGCTACAGAGACTATTTTATCAGATATTTTGCTGTATCGTGTATTCCAAACCTTGAAGCACTTTTTTATCATAGAACCATAGAATCCCTGCAGTGCAGAATGAGGTCTTTTGGTCCATCGAGTCACCAACACAGCACCTTATCCTGACCCAAACCCTACCCTATCTCATAAACCCATGTGTTTACCCTGCTAATTCCCCTAACCTCCTTGCAATATACCGTAATCTTATCATAGCACTCTGAAACCCTTGATATTCAAGGGTGAAAAATCTTGGGACACTAAGGGGCAATTTAGCATGGCCTACCCACCTAATCTATACATCTTTGGACTGGGAGGAAACTGGGGCACCTGGAGGAAACCCACTGAGACATGGGGAGAACCTGCAAACTCCACACAGTCACCCAAGGCTGGAATCGAATGTGGGTTCCTGGTGCTGTGAGGCAGCAGTGGTAACCACTGTAATTTCCCCCCTCCCCCCTGCCAATGCTGCCATGGTGTTTATGTAGCAAAACTAGGGAAATGTCATAAAAGAACTGTACTTTCACATCTCTTATGCCAAAGATCCCTTTTGATGAGAAAGCAATTGGTTTTGTGTGGCATCATGGACAAGTCCACAAGACTATGTGGGACAACTGGAGTGTGTTAGATCAACACAGCCAATTATTTGCTGTTCACATTGATTCCTGTAGCAAATTACATTCTCAACCATAATGTGCAGAAAGCAATCTCTCTATTTACTGATGTGCCATTTCATAAATTATTTTAATCTTCAGAAATTTAAATACTTTAGAACATATCGTAAAGAGTGCCTTTGGTACATTGGCCTTTATAAATCGGAGTATCGAGTATAAAAGTTGGAGTGTTATGGTAAGGTTATATAAGGCATTGGTGAGGCCGAATTTGGAGTATTGTGTACAGTTTTGGTCACCGAGTTACAGGAAGGATGTAAATAAGATTGAAAGAGTGCAGAGAAGGTTCACAAGGATGTTGCCGGGACTTGAGAAGCTGAGTTACAGAGAGATTGAATAGGTTGGGACTTTATTCCCTGGAGCGTAGAAGATTGAGGGGAGATTTGATAGAGGTGTATAAGATTTTGATGGGTATAGATAGAGTGAATGCAAGCAGGCTTTTTCCGCTGAGGCGAGGGGAGAAAAAAACCAGAGGGCATGGGTTAAGGGTGAAAGGAGAAAAGTTTAAAGGGAATATTAGGGGGGGCTTCTTCACGCAGAGTGTGGTGGGAGTGTGGAATGAGCTGCCGGATAAAGTGGTAAATGCGGGGTCACTTTTAACATTTAAGAAAAACTTGGACGGGTTCATGGATGAGAGGGGTGTGGAGGGATATGGTCCAAGTGCAGGTCAGTGGGACTAGGCATAAAATGATTCGGCACAGACAAGAAGGGCCAAAAGGCCTGTTTCTGAGCTGTAATTTTCTATGGTTCTATATAGAACATAGAACAGTACAGCACAGAACAGGCCCTTCGGCCCACGATGTTGTGCCGAGCTTTATCTGAAACCAAGATCAAGCTATCCCACTCCCTATCATCCTGGTGTGCTCCATGTGCCTATCCAATAACCGCTTAAATGCTCCTAAAGTGTCTGACTCCCCTATCACTGCAGGCAGTCCATTCCACACCCCAACCACTCTCTGCGTAAAGAACCTACCTCTGATATCCTTCCTGTATCTCCCACCACGAACCCTATAGTTATGCCCCCTTGTAATAGCTCCATCCACCTGAGGAAATAGTCTTTGAACGTTCACTCTATCTATCCCCTTCATCATTTTGTAAACCTCTATTAAGTCTCCCCTCAGCCTCCTCCGCTCCAGAGAGAACAGCCCTAGCTCCCTCAACCTTTCCTCATAAGACCTACCCTCCAAACCAGGCAGCATCCTGGTAAATCTCCTCTGCACTCTTTCCAGCGCTTCCACATCCTTCTTATAGTGAGGTGACCAGAACTGCACACAATATTCCAAATGTGGTCTCACCAAGGTCCTGTACAGTTGCAGCGTAACCCCACAGCTCTTAAACTCCAACCCCCTGTTAATGAAACCTAACACACTATAGGCCTTCTTCACAGCTCTATCCACTTGAGTGGCAACCTTTAGAGATCTGTGGATATGAACCCCAAGATCTCTCTGTTCCTCCACAGTCTTCAGAACCCTACCTTTGACCCTGTAATCCACATTTAAATTAGTCCTACCAAAATGAATCACCTCACATTTATCAGGGTTAAACTCCATTTGCCATTTTTCAGCCCAGCTTTGCATCCTATCTATGTCTCTTTGCAGCCTACAACACCCCTCCACCTCATCCACTACTCCACCAATCTTGGTGTCATCAGCAAATTTACTGATCCACCCTTCAGCCCCCTCCTCTAAGTCATTAATAAAAATCACAAAGAGCAGAGGACCAAGCACTGATCCCTGCGGCACTCCGCTAGCAACCTGCCTCCAATCCGAAAATTTTCCATCCACCACCACCCTCTGTCTTCGATCAGACAGCCAGTTACCTATCCAATCGGCCAACTTTCCCTCTATCCCACACCTCCTCACTTTCATCATAAGCCGACCATGGGGGACCTTATCAAACGCCTTACTAAAATCCATGAATATGACATCAACTGCCCTACCTTCATCAACACACTTAGTTACCTCCTCAAAAAATTCTATCAAATTTGTGAGGCACGACTTGCCCTTCACGAATCCGTGCTGACTATCCCGGATTAATCCGCATCTTTCTAAATGGTCGTAAATCCCATTCCTAAGGACCTTTTCCATCAATTTACCAACCACCGAAGTAAGACTAACCAGTCTATAATTACCAAGGTCATTTCTATTCCCTTTCTTAAACCGAGGAAGAACATTCGCCATTCTCCAGTCCTCTGGCACCATCCCCGTGGACAGCGAGGATCCAAAGATCAAAGCCAAAGGTTCTGCAATCTCATCCCTTGCCTCCCAAAGAATCCTAGGATACATTTCATCAGGCCCAGGGGACTTACCGACCTTCAGTTTATTCAAAACTGCCAGGACATCCTCCCTCCGAACATCTATTTCCTCCAGCCTATTAGCCTGTAACACCTTCTCTTCCTGAAAAACATGGCCCCTCTCCTTGGTGAACACTGAAGAAAAGTATTCATTCATCACCTCGCCTATCTCTACTGACTCCATACACAAGTTCCCACTACTGTCCTTGACCGGCCCTAACCTCACCCTGGTCATTCTTTTATTCCTCACATAAGAGTAAAAAGCCTTGGGGTTTTCCTTGATCCGACCCGCCAAGGATTTCTCATGTCCCCTCCTAGCTCTCTTAAGCCCCTTTTTCAGCTCATTCCTTGCTAACTTGTAACCCTCAATCGAGCCATCTGAACCTTGTTTCCTCATCCCTACATAAGCTTCCCTCTTCCTTTTCACAAGACATTCCACCTCTTTCGTGAACCATGGTTCCCTCACTCGGCCATTTCCTCCCTGCCTGACAGGGACATACCTATCAAGGACATCCAGTACTTGTTCCTTGAAAAAGTTCCACTTTTCATTAGTGCCTTTCTCTGACAGTTTCTGTTCCCATCTTATGCCCCCTAATTCTTGCCTAATCGCATCATAATTACCTCTCCCCCAATTGTAAACCTTGCCCTGCCGTACAGCCCTATCCCTCTCCATTGCAATAACAAAAGACACCGAATTGTGGTCACTATCTCCAAAGTGCTCTCCCACAACCAAATCTAACACTTGGCCCGGTTCATTTCCCAGTACCAAATCCAATGTGGCCTCACCTCTTGTCGGCCTATCCACATATTGTGTCAGGAAACCCTCCTGCACACACTGCACAAAAACTGCCCCAATCCGAACTATTTGACCTACAAAGGTTCCAATCAATATTTGGAAAGTTGAAGTCCCCCATGACAACTACCCTGTGACCCCCACACATATCCATAATCTGCTTAACAATTTCTTCCTCCACATCTCTATTACTATTTGGGGGCCTATAGTAAACTCCTAACAACGTGACCGCTCCTTTCCTATTTCTAACCTCAGCCCATATTACCTCAGTGTGCAGATCCCCCTCGAAGTGCCTTTCCGCAGCCGTTAAACTATCCTTGATTAACAATGCCACTCCTCCACCTCTTTTACCAGCTTCCCTACACTTAGTGAAACATCTATACCCCGGAACGTCCAACAACCATTCCTGTCCATGTTCTACCCACGTCTCCGTAATGGCTACAACATCGTAGTCCCAAGTACCAATCCACGCCCCAAGTTCATCTACCTTGTTCTGGATGCTCCTTGCATTGAAGTAGACACACTTCAACCCACCTTCCTGTCTACCGGTACCCACCCTTGACCCTGATACCTTCCCCAATACCTCACCACCCTCACTGACTTCTGGACTACAACTCCTTTTCCCACTCCCCTGACAAATTAGTTTAAACCCCCCTGAAGAGCCGTAACAAATTTCCCTCCTAGGATATTGGTGCCCCTCTGGTTCAGGTGCACCCCGTCCTGTTTGTACAGGTCCCACCTTCCCCAGAATGTGTTCCAATTGTCCACGTATCTGAAACCCTCCCTCCTACACCATCCCTGCAACCACATGTTTAACTGCACTCTCTCCCTGTTCCTCAACTCGCTATCACGTGGCACCGGCAACGTACCAGAGATGACCACATGTTTTGTCTTGGCTCTCAGCTTCCAGCCCAGCTCCAGAAATTCCTGCTTTAAATCCCCGTCCCTTCTCTTACCTATGTCATTGGTACCAATGTGTACCACGACTTGTGACTGTTTCCCCTCCCTCTTCAGAATCCGGAAAACACGGTCTCAGACGTCCCGGACCTTGGCATCCGGTAGGCAACATACCATCCGTGAGTCTCTTTTGCTGCCACAGAACCTTCTACCTATCCCTCTAACTAATGAGTCCCCAACAACTATTGCCCTCCCGCACTGCCCCTTACTCTCCCGAGCCACAGAGACGGACACAGTGCTGGAGATCCTCTCACTGCGGCTCACCACTGGTATGTCATCCCCCTCAACTGTATCCAAAGCGGAATACTTGTTGCTAAGGGGAACGATCACCGGGATCCCTGCACGGTCTGCTTCCTCCCAGCCCCTCTCACCGTCACCCATCTGTTTTCATTCCTCGGAGTAACTGTATTCCTAAAGCTTCTGTCTATGGCCACCTCTGCGTCCCTAATGATCTTAAGTTCATCCAACTCCAACTCCAGCTCCCTAACACGGTTTTGGAGGAGCTGCAGACTGGTGCACTTCCCACAGGTGTAATCAGCAAGGACACTGTCGTCGTCCCTCACCTCAAACATAGTGCAAGAGGAACATAGCACTGCCTGCACACCCATCCCCTCTAGATACCTTGCCAGTACCAGCTAGAAACAGCAAAAATGAATTAAACTCACCCTTGCTCGCCCTTTCTGCCTAAGCCCTGTGAGCCAAAGCCTTATAGCTCACACTCTGCTTCCCACGCACTACGCTGCCCGCTGTATACTGCAGCCTACCTTTTATGCTTCATGCGCTTAAAAAAACCCTTCCCAGACTCCTTAGCAGCCCACTTCCAGTTTTCACTTTAAACTTAAAATACTACTGCAAAAGTAAAGGCCAAAAAAAAACACACCCTAGCTGACTAATTAAATAAATAAACAATTCAATTAATCTCTCACCAGCACTGCTGCCTCCAATCACTCCCCCTCAGCTTGCTCCAGTGGAACAAATTGGTTGTTTGTTCATTGAAAATGATTGGACATTTTAATCTGTGTTCTCAATCTGTTGTAATAAGCAGACCTCCGTTTTCAGAGGCCACTTGTTGTGGTACATTTGCAGCCACTTAAGGTGGGTAGTGCTCGGGAAATGAGGCCATCTCTTGTGTACACAGCTAGTGAAAGTAAGTATCCTTTAGGAAGGGTTTCAGAGTGCTCTGATAAGATTACGGTATATTGCAATTTGTGTGTCCTGTGATTATCTCTCGGACAAAATTTTTGTCCTGAAGATCGTCTTTTTAATCTGTGAGGTTATACAAGAGCAAAGATAGCCTGTACACAAAAATGCATCCCCACATAGCCTCATTAATACTGACTTTAGTCAGTTTGCTTGTGACCATTCACTTCAAACAATGGGCAATCCCTTGCTCCCCAGTTCTAGATTTTCCCATGTGGGCAAACATCCTCTCAGCATCTACCCTGTCAAGCCTCTCACAATCGCTTCTCGGCCTTTTGGCTAAGATCAAGTGTAGTTTGGGGAGGATGCTGCACTTGGTTGAGGTCATTGGGTTACATTGACGCTTCATATGTTTCATATGAAGCAATTTTTAAAAGCAGCATCTCGGCCTTTTGGCTAAGATGCAAATGAGCCCAAGTCTTGGAGGAGGAACCTCCCCCTTCTCCAATCAGCTTGGCTCATGTAGATCGGGCCCAGGACAGGGTGGTTTGGTCGCTTGCCCTGTCTTGTCAGCCTGGATCGGAAATGTCTCAACTTGTTGAGACTCTGAATTGGATTTGATTTGATTGAATTGGAAAAGTATTTTAAAAAAAGCCTCTCTCAATGCCCTCTATACTTTAAGGAAGTCGCCCGTTTTTATACTCCATTCCTCGTACAATAAAGACCAGTGTTTCATTTATCTTCCTCATTAGTGGCAATACTTGCATGTTAATTTTTTTATGTTTCATGGATGAGGACACCCAGAACCCTCTACCACAGCATTCCATAGTCTGTTTCTATTTAAATATTTCACCTTTCTATTTTTCCTACCAAAGTGGGTAACTTCACATTTTCCCACAGAAACGGGGGAGCTGTTGGGGACAGGGGGGAGTTGGTGTGACTGGGTGCGTGGGGGAGGGGAGTTGGTTGGATAGCTACTCCGGAGATGAAAGGGATTTTTTCCATCCATCTTTTTTAGGGTAACAATCAGGATAAATCTGGCAGAACCATCCAAAGTTAGCGATTTAAATTGCTTCTGTTCCCAGCCCAGTGCAATTCTCCAGAGGAAGTTGGCACTTCTGGACAATTATGGGCTGTTGCGTGCTAACTTCTGGGGAGGGATTCCAATGCGACGCTGAGGAACCTGGAGGCTATGGGCCAGGGAAGCAGAGGTGATCTAAAGATGTTAAGCTTGATGTTTAGTCTAGAAGTCTGTCGGGTGCCAAGTCACAAGATATGTTCCTGTTCCTTGATCTTGCATTGAGCTTCACTGGAACAAAGAAAATTGCAGCACAGGAACAGGCCCTTCGGCCCTCCAAGCCTGCACTGACCATGCTGCCCGACTGAACTAAAACCCCCTACCCTTCCGGGGACCGTATCCCTCTATTCCCATCCTATTCATGGATTTGTCAAGATGCCCCTTACAAGTCACTATTGTATCTATTTCCACTACCTCCCCCCAACAGTGAGTTCCAGGCACCCACCACTGTGTAAAATATAACTTGCCTCGTGCATCTCCTTTAAACCTTGCCCCTCACACGTTAAACCTATGCCCCCCATGTAATTGACTCTTCCACCCTGGGAAAAAGAACCTGACTATCCACTCTGTCCATGCCCCTCGTAATCTCGTAGACTTCTATCAGGTCACCCCCTCAACCTCCGTCATTCCAGTGAGAACAAACCAAGTTTCTCCAACCTCTCCTCATAGCTAATGCCCTCCATGCCAGGCAGCATCCTGGTAAATCTTTTCTGTACTCTCTCCAAAGCCTCCACATCCTTCTGGTAGTGTGGCGACCAGAATTGAACATTATATTTCAAGTGCAGCCTAACTAAGGTTCTATAAAGTTGCAACATGACTTGCCAATGTTTAAACTCAGTGCCCCGGCTGGTGAAGGCAAGCATGCCGTATGCCTTCTTGACTATCTTCTCCACCTGTGTTGCCACTTTCAGTGACCTGTGTACCTGTACACCCAGATCCCTCTGCCTATCAATACTCTTGAGGGTTCTGCCATTTACTGTATATTTCCTATCTATATTAGACCTTCCAAAATGCATTACCTCACATTTGTCCGGATTAAACTCCATCTGCCATCACTCCGCCCAAGTCTCATAGAAATCATAGAAACCCTACAGTACAGAAAGAGGCCATTCGGCCCATCGAGTCTACACCGACCACAATCCCACCCAGGCCCTACCCCCATATCCCTACATATTTTACCCACTAATCCCTCTAACCTACACATCCCAGGACACTAAGGGGCAATTTTAGCATGGCCAATCAACCTAACCCGCACATCTTTGGACTGTGGGAGGAAACCAGAGCACCCGGAGGAAACCCACGCAGACACGAGGAGAATGTGCAAACTCCACACAGTGACCCAAGCCGGGAATCGAACCCAGGTCCCTGGAGCTGTGAACCAGCAGTGCTAACCACTGTGCTACCGTGCCACCCAACCGATCTATATCCTTCTGTATCCTCTGGTCCTCATCGCTATCCGCAAATCCACCAACCTTTGTGTCGTCCGCAAACTTATTAATCAAACCAGTTACGTTTTCCTCCAAATCATTTATATATATATATATATATATATATATATATATATATATTACAAACAGCAAAGGTCCCAGAGATCCCTGAAATGCCACTTGTCACAGCCCTCCATTCAGAAACGTATCCTTCCACTGCTACTCTGTCTTCTTTGACAGAAAGAACAAAACAGTACACAGGAACAGGCCCTTCGACTCTCCTGCGCTGATCATGATGCCTGCCTAAACTAAAACCATATGCACTTACGGAGTCCGTATCCTTCCATTCCCATCCTATTCATGTATTGGTCCAGATGCCCCTTAAATGCTGCTATCGTACCTACTCCCACCACCTCCCTGGGCAGTGTGTTCCAGATATTCACCACCCTCTGTTTAAAAAAAAACTTGCTCGCACTTCAAAGTCGAAGTGTGAACAGGGTGGAGAATTGAAATGACAGCAACAGGAGCCTCTTGGTCATACTTCGAGTGGAGATGATCTGTAAAAGTGGTCACCCAGCCTGTGTCTGGTGTCTCCAGTGTAGAGGAGACCACATTGTGAGCAGTGAATACAGAAATTAAATTGAAAGAAGTGAAAGTAAATTGCTGCTTTCTTTGGAAAGTGTGTTTGGGAAAAGATGGTAAGAAGGGAGGAGGTGAAAGAATGAGCGTTGAACCTCCTACACTTGCATGGGAAAGGGCTATTGTAAAGAAGGGCATGTTGGGGTGTCAGGAATGGACCAGAGTGTTGTAGAAGGAATACCTCCTTCAAACTGCTGAATGAGGAAGGCAGGGATGTTGAAATCACATGGAAATGGTGAAGGATGATTGATTTCATACAGAGGCTGGCGGAGTGGAAAGTGAGGATAAGGCGGACCTATCATCATTCTGAGGAATGAGTAAAGGCAAGTTGGTATAAACTGGTCATTTTCATAGGGTACAGCAAGGATTAGTACCTAGGACTCAACCATTTCTAACATCGATCAATGACTTGGACACTGAGTATGGAAGCTTGTTGACAATTTAAAGTTAGGTGCACAAGTAAGATATGAGGAAGATGCAAGGAGGCTGGAAATTGATTTTGATCGGTTCAGTTATTGAGCAAAAACATGCATAAATAAAGGCGGTCTTACTCATGCTTGAGACTGAGTGCAGCTAGACAGAGTGCTTAACTCTAGGATTTTGCTAAGTGAGGGGGTTCTTGGCGCTGATCACTTTCTAAAGTCCAGTCAAGATTGCAGTTTGCGTTTGACTTAATTGTAACAGTAAATTGTAGTCTCTTTCAGTCATAGTGAGATACAAGCTCCCTGCTGAGAGGCAGCTGCAGTTAGTTAATGGGTAGCTGGTAACCAGAACTGGTTCCTGAGCCATCTCTCTGGCATCAATGTAGGAGGTCTAGCTTGCCGCTTGTCGAGTGCAGCCAGACAGTGCTTAACTCTGGGAATTTGGCAAGTGAGAAAATGCTTCTGGTATTTCATTAAAAAAGAGTGCTCCAAGAGAGAGCCAGAGACGGTAAGAACTGAAGCATTAATTAGATGAACAGGTAGGTGATTGGTGCTGAGTTTTAAATTTTTATCTCTTTAAGGTAGGCTGAATGAGTTTCTGGGTGGGATAAGTGTTGAATTAAATTTATAACTTAACTGGTTAAACTAGGTGAAATAACGAGATAATTGAGTGATATTTTTGATTTTATTTTATTATTGTCTCATTAGCATACAGTGAAAAGTATTGTTTCTTGCACGCTATACAGCCAAAGCATATGGTTCATAGAGAAGGCAAAGAGAGAGTGCAGAATGTAGTATTACAGTCATTGATAGGGTGTAGAGGAAGATCAACTTAATGCAAGGTAGGCCCATTCAAAAGTCTGATCATAGAAATCATAGAAACCCTACAGCACAGAAAGAGGCCATTCGGCCCATCGAGTCTGCACCGACCACAATCCCACCCAGGCCCTACCCCCATATCCACCCACTAATCCCTCTAACCTACGCATCTTAGGACACTAAGGGCAATTTTAGCATGGCCAATCAACCTAACCCGCACATCTTTAGACTGTGGGAGGAAACCGGAGCACCCGGAGGAAACCCATGCAGACACGAGGAGAATGTGCAAACTCCACACAGACAGTGACCCAAGCCGGGAATCGAACCCAGGTCCCTGGAGCAGTGAAGCAGCAGTGCTAACCACTGTGCTACCGTGCCGCCAAAAGCAGCAGGAAAGAAGCTGTTCTTGAGTCGGTTGGTATGTGACCTCAGACTTGTGTCTTTTTCCTGATGGAAGAGAGTACGTCTGGGGGGTGTGGGGTCCTTGATTACGCTGGCACCTTTTCTGAGGCGGCGGGAAGTGTACATCGTGTCAATGGGTGGGAGGCTGGTTTGCGTGATGGACTGGGCTTTGTTCACGACCCTTTGTAGTTTTCTGCAGTCATGGACAGAGCAGGAGCCATACCAAGCTGTGATTCAACCAGAAAGAATGCTTTCTATGGTGCATCTGTAAAAGTTGGTGAGAGTCGTAGTGGACATGCCAAATTTCCTTAGCTTCCTGAGAAAGTAGAGGCGTTTGTGGACTTTCTTAAATATAGCATCACCATGGAGGGACCAGGACAGATTGGTGATCTGGACACCTAGAAACATGAAGCTCTCGACCATTTCCAGTTCGTCCTCATTGATGTAGACAGGGGCATGTCCCCCACTCGACTTCCTGAAGTCGATGACTATCTCCTTCGTTTTGTTGACATTGAAGGAGAGATCATTGTCATCGCACTATTTCACCAGATTCTCTCTTTCCTGTACTCTTGTCATGGTTTGAGATCCGACTCACTATGGTGGTGTCACAGAGCAGAGAGTATGGAAATTACTACCTGAAGGCTGTAAATTGGGAGAGGGGAGTGTGCAGCAGGACCTGGGTGTCCTTGTGCATCAGTCACTGAAGATAAGCATGCAGGTGCAGCAGGCGGTAAAGAAGGCAAATGGCCTTCATTGCGAGAGGTTTCGAGTACAGTAGCGGGGATGTGTTGCAACTATACAGGGCCTTAGTGAGGCCACTCCGAGAGTATTGTGGGCAGTTTTGGTCTCCTTTTCTGAGGAAGGATGTCCTTGCTCTTGAGGGAATGCAGTGAAGGTTTACCAGGCTGATTCCAGAGATGGTGGGACTGATGTATAAGGAGAGATTGACGAGGTTAGGATTGTTTTCGCTGGAGTTCAGACAAATGAGGGAGGTTCTCAGAGACTTATAAAATTCTAACAGGACTAGACAGGGTAGATGCAGGGAGGATGTTCCTGATGGTGGCGGAGTCCAGAACCAGGAGTCAGATCTGAGGATTTGGGGTTGACCATTTAGGACGGAGATGAGACATTTCTTCACCCAGAGTGATGAGCCTGTGTAATTCATTACCACAAGAAGTAACTGATGCCAAAATATTGAACGTATTCAAGAGGCGGCTAGATATAGCACTTGGGGCGAATGGGATCAAAGGTTATGGGAGGAAAGCAGGATTAGACTATTGAGTTGGACGATCAGTCATGATCGTAATGAATGGCGGAGCAGGCTCGAAGGGCCAAATGGCCGCCTCCTGCTCCTATCTTCTATGTTTCTATGAAATTGGCACGAATAAAATTTCAGGCGGCAGATAAAGAGACAACTATGGGAAGGGGGGCAGTCAACACAGCACTGAAGGAGCTGCACTTAAATGCACGCAGTATATGGTAAGATAAATGAGGTGGAAGCACACATTGTAATTGGAGGGTACGACGATGTGGGCATCACAGAAATGAGACTGCAAGGGGATCAGAGGTGGAATCTGAAAATCCAAGGGTATGTGTCCTATCGAAAGAACAGGCGGATGGATAGAGGAGGTGGGGTTGCCTTGGTAAGAAACAAAATTAACTCATTAGCCAGAAGTGATATAGGGTCAAATGGTGTAGGATCTGTGTGGGTAGGGTTGAGGAATCGCAAAGGGAACAAGACCCTGATGGGAGTTATGTACAAGCCCCTGAGCATAGTCCGGATGTCGGACAAAAAATAAGCAGGAGACAGAAAAGGCATGTAAGAAAGGCAAAATTACAGTAATCATGGGGGATTTCAATATGCAGGTGAACTGTGAAAATCTAGTTGGTAGCGGACCCCAAGATAAATAATTTGTGGAATGTCTACAGGATGGTTTTTTTGGAGCAGCTTGTGCTAGAGCCCACTAGGAAACTGGCACTTCTGGATCTGGTGATGTGCAATGAGGCAGACTTGATCAGGGAACTTCAGGGGAAGGAACCCCTGGAGGCAGTGATCTCAATATGATAAAATCCACCTTGCGGTTTGAGAGGGAGATGTTGGAATTGAATGTAACAGTGCTACAAATTAGTAAAGGAAACCACGGGGCCATGAGAGAGGAGCTGGCCAGGTTTGATTGGAAAGGGAGCCTAGCAGGAAAGACTGGAACAACAGTGGCAGGAGTTTTGGGGAATAATTCAAAAGGCACAACATAAATTCATTCCAAGGAAGAGGAAGCATGTTAAGGGGAGAGCGAGGCTGACAAGGGAAGTCAGGGATAGCATAAAAGCAAAGGAAAGAGCATAGCATGAGGCGAGGAATGGTGGGAAGCCAGAGGATTGGGAAGCCTTTAAAAGCAAGCAGAGGACAACTTTTTTTTAAAAAAAGCAATTCGGGTGGAGAAGATGAAATATGAGGGTAAGCTAGCTATTAATATAAAAGAAGATTGCAAGAGTTTTTTAGGTATCTAAAAGGTAAGAGAGAGGCAAGAATGAAAAATGAGGCTGGAGAAGTGGTAATGGGGGGCAAAGAAATGGTAGAGGAACTGAATGGGTACTTTGTATCAGTCTTCACGGTGGAAGACACCAGTAACGTGCCAGAAAGTCAAGAGAGTCGGGGGACAGAGGTAAATGCAGTGGTCATCACTAGGGAGAAGATGCTCGGGAAGCTGAAAGGTCTGAAGGTGGATAAATCGCCTGGACCGAATGGACTACACCCCAGAGCTCTGATGCAGATAGCTAAGGAGATTGTGGAGGCATGGGTGGTGATCTTTCATGAATCACTAGAGAAAAAAGGCTAATGTAACCCCCTTGTTTAAGAAGGGAGGGAGGTAGAAGATGGGAAATTATAGGCCAGTTAGACTGACCTCAGTTGTGGGTAAGATCTTGGAGTCCGTTATTAAGCATGAAATTGCAGAGTACTGGGAAATGCATGGTAAAATAGGGCTAAATCAGCATGGCTTTGTCGAAAGGAAGTCATACTTGACATCTGTTATAATTCTTTGAGGAGATAATGAAAAGGTTAGACAAAGGAGAGCCAATGGGCCTCATTTATTTGGATTTCTGGAAAGCCTTTGATAAGGTGCCTTACAGGAGGCTGCTAAATTTTTAGTTACCATGTTTTTAGGTGTCCAGATCACCAACCTGTCCTGGTCCCCCCCCCCATGCTGACACTATAGTTAAGAAAGCCCACCAACGCCTCTACTTCCTCAGAAGACTAAGGAAATTTGGCATGTTAGCCACGACTCGCACCAACTTTTCCAGATGCACCATAGAAAGCATTGATATGGTTCCTGTTTTGCCCAAGACCGCAAGGAACTACAAAAGGTCGTGAATGTAACCCAATCCATCACGCAAACCAGCCTCCCATCCATTGACTCTGTCTACACTTCCTGCTGCCTCGGCAAAGCAGCTAACATAATAATTCACGCACCCTGGACATTCTCTCTTGCACCTTCTTCCGTTGGGAAAAAGATACAAAGGTCACGTACCAACCGACTCAAGAAAAACCTCTTCCCTGCTGCCATCGGACTTTTGAATGGATCTACGTCGCATTAAGTTGATCTTTCTCTACACCCTAGCTATGACTGTAACACTACATTCTGCACTCGCTCGTTTCCTTCTCTGAACCGTATGCTTTGTCTGTATAGCGTGCAAGAAAATACTTTTCACTGTACTAATACATGTGACAATAAATCAAAGAGAAAAGCTAAGAACCAATGGAATTGGATAGAAGATTGGCTGACAGACAGAAGGTAGACGGGGCGGCACGGTAGCACAGTGGTTAGCACTGTTGCTTCACAGCTCCAGGGACCTGGGTTCGATTCCCGGCTCGGGTCACTGTCTGTGTGGAGTTTGCACATTCTCCTCGTGTCTGCGTGGGTTTTCTCCGGGTGCTCCGGTTTCCTCCCACAGTCCAAAGATGTGCGGGTTAGGTTGATTGGCCATGATAAAATTGCCCCTTAGTTTCCTGAGATGTGTAGGTTAGAGGGATTAGTGGATAAAATATGTAGGATATGGGGGTAGGGCCTGGGTGGGATTGTGGTCGGTGCAGACTCAATGGGCCGAATGGCCTCTTTCTGCACTGTAGGAGTCTATTCTATGATTCTAGAGAGTGCGGATGGCAACTGGTGACTAATAGTGTTCCACAGGGGTCAATGTTAGGACCACAACTTCTCACTATATACATTAATGATCTGGAAGATTGAACTGAGGACATGGTTGCTAAATTTGCAGATCACACAAAGATATGTAGAGAGACAGGTAGTGTTGAGGAAGTGGGAAGGCTGCTAGGAGAGTGGGCAAAGAAGTGGCAGATGGAGTACGTGGAAAAGTGTGAGGTTTTGCACTTTGGTTGGAAGAATAGAGGCATAGACTATTTTCTGAATGGGGAAAGGCTTCGGAAACCTGAAGCACAAAGGGACTTGGGAGTCCTGGTTCAGGATTTTCTTAAGGTTAACATGCAGATTCATTTGGCAGTTAGGAAGGCAAATTCAATGTTAGTGTTCATTTCTAGAGGGCTAGAATACAAGAGCAGGGATGTACTGCTGAGGCTGTATACGGATCTGGTCAGACCCCAATTGGAATATTGTGAGCAGTTTTGGGGCCCCATTCCTAATGAAGGATGTGCTGGCCTTGGAGGGGGTCCAGAGGAGGCTCACAAGAATGATCCCAGGAATGAAGTGTTTGTCATATGAGGAGCAGTTGAGGAGTCTGGGCCTATACTCAATGGAGTTTAGAAGGATGAGGGGGGAATCTAATTGAAGCTTGCAGAATACTGAGAGGCCTAGATAGAGTGGACGTGGAGAAAATATTTCCACTAGTGGGAGAGACTAGAACTCGAAGGCACAACCCCAAAGTGAAGGGACGCTCCTTTAAAACTGAGATGAGGAGGAATTTCTTCAGCCAGAGGGTGATGAATCTGTGGAACTCATTGCCACAGAGGGCTGTGGAGGCCAGGTTATTGAGTGTCTTTAAGACCGAGATAGATAGTTCTTGATCAATAAAGGAATCAAGGGTTACGGGGAAAAGGCATCATATCAGCAATGATTGAATGGTGGAGCAGACTCTGGGCAGAATGGCCTAATTCTGCTCCTATACCTTATGGTCATCGGCTAACTTGAAAATGGGGTTGGTTGGAATTTGGCCACATGGTCATAGGTGTATGAGTATAGTAAGGGGCTGAGGACACAGCCTTATGGGGCACCAGTGTTGAAGATCATAGATTCCTACAGTCCCATTCGGCCCATCGAGTCTGCACTGACAACAATCCCACCCAGGCTCTCTTCCTGTAACCCCACATATTCACCCTGCTGATCTGCCTGACACTAAGGGGCACTTTAGCATAGCCAGCCATCTAACTCGCACATTTTTGGACTGTGGGAGGAAACCGGAGGAAACCCACGCAGACATGGGGAGAACGTGCAAACTTCACACAGTGACCCAAGCCGGGAATTGAACCTGGCGCTGAGAGACAGCAGTGCTATCCACTGTGCCACCCTAATGATGACTGTGAAGGAGGTGTTGTTGCCTATCCTTACTGATTTTGGTCTGTGGGTTAAGAATTCAAGGATCCAGTCACAGCGGGAGGAGCTGAGCCCCAGGCCACAGAGTTTGGAGATGAGTTTTGTTGGGATAATGGTGTTGAAGACTCAGCTTCAGTAAACAATAAAAAAAGGAATCTGAAGTGTGTCCTTGTTTTCCAGGGTTGAGTATAGGGCCAGGGAGATGTCTGCTGTGGACCTGTTGCAGCGATACGTGAACTGTAATGGTTCTCAGCAATCTGGGAGACCTGAGTTAATGTGTGCCATGACTAACCTTTTGAAGCACTTCATAATGATGGATGTCAAAGCCACTGGGCGATAGTCATTAAGGCGGCTGCCTAGCTTTTCTTTGGTACAGGGATGATGGTCGTCTTCTTGAAGCGTAGGGACCTCGGATCAGTGTAAGGCGAGGTTAAAGATGTCTGTGAATACCCCCCACCAGCTGGTCCACTCGGGATCTGAGTACTCGTCTGGGTACCCCATCCAGTCCAGTCACTTTCTGTGAGGTAACTTTCAAGAAGTCTGGTCTGACATCTGCCATGGTGACCTCGGATGCTGGTTCAGCTGAGTTTTTTGGGGTGGATGATGTCGTCTTGCTGACTTCCTCAAAGGGGGCATAAAATGCGTTGAGCTCATCTTTTGGGGGAGGGGGGGGGTACATTGTTGCCAGATTTTCTGGACACCTTTATCTTGCAGCCTGTTATGTCGTGCAGACCTTGCCATAATCTGTGTGTGTCCATGTGGGACTCCAGCTTGGTCCTAGTGTTGCGAAGTTGGGTAGAGTAAAGGTAGATTGGTGTTTGTAAAATTGTAAAATGCTTGGGAGAAAGCATTGCATGGTCCCTTCAAAAGGTGGTGCTTTTTCTGTGCTTGGAAAGTTTAAAAAAAAATGCAAGTACGTAGGGAGCCCCAAACTGAAACATTTGTATTGAAAGGCCAAGCAGCAGTTTTACCAAGACAACAGGCTTTTGAATTTTTTGAATGTAGCCAATCAACTTGAATCAGGCACTTGGATACCAAGAACCTATTAAATTTAAATCTGATGGTTTTGACAACCTAGGACCAATCCCATTGTGGGAAATATTGATCTGTCATCACAAGTATAAAAGAAGGGGGGCAGTGGGACAAAGAGAGAGCAACTGCCACCCGCCAGAGTAACAGCTCACAGCTCTGAGAGAGAGAATCGCTGGTTCTCATCGCTTCATCTATGTCTCAGAGAAAGCACCATCTGGATAGCAAAAGTACCAAAGAAGAAAGAAGTTCCAGACACAAGAATCAACAGAGAAGGCCCAGAATATTCCGGAAGACACAAAACCTGGTTATAATTTAGAGAGTGACTGAATTCTATTTTTGTTAATGAGTGGAAATTTTATTTAGTGGATCAGCACACCATTAGAATCTTGTTTTATTCAGGAATAATTAATTAGAAGGGGTTTATTCAGTTTGCTAACAATTTAGTTAATTTGTTCACTTCGCTAGATAAATTGTTATGTGTTGATCTTAGAGTGAGTGTCAGGGATTTATTTTGTATTTAACCACTAGGAGTTGCTGAAGCGCAGGTCACACTTCTCTCTCACTTTTTACAGATTGTAAGGCAAAGTACTCCTCTTTGGGTGTTTCGTTGTTAGTTCTCAGAGGGAGGATGAACCTCCGCTTTATAACACCAGGAACAGGGCATTAAAAGTCCAAGTACAAAGAAAAATACAGCATGGGAACTGGCCCTTGGGCCCACCAAGCCTGTGCCGATGCGCAGTTTCTATCCCTCAGCTTGCCTCTGTTCATGTGTCTATCAAGATACACCTTGAACGTTGCTAGCTTGCCTGCTTCCACCACCTCCACTGGCAGTGCTTTCCAGGCACCCACCACCTGTGTGAAAAATTTTCCCTGCACATCTCCCTTAAATTTCCTCCCCCTCACCTTAAATCTATGCCCCCTTATAATTTGCCTTTCCACCCTGGGAAAAAGACTGACTATCCACCCTATCTATGCCTCTCATAATTTTGTAAAGTTCTATCAGGCCGTCCTTCAGTCTCCATCTTTCCAATGAGGGACCTTGTCAAATGCCTTCCTAAAGTCCATGTGGACAACATCCACTGCCTTTCCCTTATCAATCATTCTTGTCACCTCCTCAAAAAGCTTAATCAAGTTTGTGAGACATGACCTTTCCCACACAAAGCCATGCTGCCTATCACTAACAAGTCCATTCACTTCCAAATATGAATAAATCCTGTCTCTCGGAGTCTTCACCAATAGCTTCCCCACCACTAATGTCAGGCTCACCGGTCTGTAATTACCTGGATTATCTCTGTTTCTCTTCTTAAACAAAGGAACAATATTGTCCATTCTCCAATCCTCTGAAACCTCTGTTAAGGCCCCAGCTATTTCCTCCCTTGCCTTGGATCCTGGGAAAGATCCCACCTGGCCCTGAGGACCTTAATGCATTTTAAGACACCTAACACTACTTTCATTATATTGACCTACCCAAGAATTTTGACACACCCTTCCCTAACATCAACATCCCCATGTCTCTCTCTTTGGTTGAATACCAATGCAAAGTACTTATTGAAGATCTCATGCACTTCCACTGGCTCTATACATAATCTCCCTCCTTGAGAGGGCCTTCTCTTTCCCTAGCTATCCTCCTGCTCCTAAAATATGTGTAAAATGTGGGTTGAGTAAATTGATTTTGAGGATTATATAAGAAAGTTAAAGGGGGAGGGTGTTGTGTATGTGGTGTCTGTCTCTTTGATACAGTACAGCAGAAGAGTGTCACCTAACTTGAGGGACCAATGGAAACTGAGTGTTCACACCAGAGGGTGGAGTCCTCTCTTGGGCAGAACGATCTAGTAGCCATGTAGTAGACATGTTAGGACTGGAGCTACTGCTCCAGGGCAGCCCAGAGCTGCACACCCTCATGTACCAAATTTCTCTTATACCTTTTGTTCCTAACAAAGCCTAAACTCTCTTGATGACGCCAGAATGCCATTACATAACAATCTTGTAGCCAGATTTGCTGACAAAGATAGGTAGGAAAGCAAGTTGTGAGGAGGATGCAAAGATTTGCAAAGAGGTATAGATAGGTCAAGTGAGTCGGCAAAAATTTAGCAGATGGGGTATAACTGGGAAACTGTGATGTCATCCACTTTACAGGTAGAAAGCTGAATATTTAAATTCGAGAGAGACTAGAATGCTGCAGTACGGGGGATCTGGGTATCCTCCAACATGAGCCACAAATTTAACATACAGGTACAGCATGTCATTAGAAAGGCAAATGGAATTTTGACCTTTTTCACAAGGTGAAGGGGTATAAAAGTAGGGCAGTCTTGCTACAACTATACAGAGCATTGGTGCCACTGCACCTGGAGTACTGTGTACAGTTTTGGCCTTATTACTTGAGGGCTAAATTGGAAGCAATTAAGAGTAGGTTCACGAGGTTGATTCCTGGGATGAAGGCATTGTCTTGTGAGGAAAGGTTGAACAGGTTGGGGCCTATATTCATTAGAGTTTACCAAGAGTGAGAAGTGATCTTACTGAAACAAATAAGAATCTGAGCGGGCTTGGCAGGTTTAGATACTAAGAGGATGTTTCCCCTGATGAGAGAATCTAGAACCGGGGGTGCAGTTTCAAAACAAAGGGTCTCCTATTTAAGACTGAGATGAGGAATTCCTTTTCTCATGGGTCTTTAGTGTTCAAATTCTTTGCCAGAGAACTGTCCAGATTCCGGAACAGCATAATTCGCTGCATTGAAAAAATAGTTCCCCGTGTCACCTTTGGTAAATCACTATAAATCTGAGCCCTCTGTTTACCAACTATTATCAAGTAGAGGTTTGCAGCATGGAAACAGGCCCTTTGGCCTAACTTGTCCATGCTGCCCTTTTTTAAATCACTAAGCTAGTCCCAATTGCTTGTATTCGACCATATCCCTCTATAGCAATCTTGCCCATGTAACTGTCTAAAGGCTTTTTAAGAGACAGAATTATACCCGCCTCTTCTACCTCTGGCAGCTCATTCCAGACACACTCCACCCTCTGTGGAAAAAATTAGCTTTTTGGACCCTTTTGTATCTCTCCCCTCCCACCTTAAACATATGCTCTCTAGTTTTAGACTCCCCTCCCTTTGGGAAAGGATGTTGACTATCTACCTTATCTATGCCCCTCATTATTTTATAGGGGTGATCTTACAGATAGTCTAAGTCTCCTACGCTGCAGGGATAAAAGTCCCAGTCTATTCAACCTCCTTTATAACTCAAACCATCAAGTCCCAGTAACATCCTAGTAAATCTCTTCTGTACTCTTTCTAGTTTAATAATATCCTTTCGATAATAGGGTGACCAAAACTGTACACAGTATTCCAAGTGTGGCCTTACCAATGTCTTGTACAACTTCAACAAGACGTCCCAACTCCTGTATTCAATGTTCTGACCGATGAAACCAAGCATGTCGAATGCCTTCTTCACCACTCTGTCCACCTGTGCCTCCACTTTCAAGGAGCTATGAACCTGTACCCCTAGATCTTTGTTCAATAACTCTCCCCAAAGCCCTACCATTAACTGAGTAAGTCCTGCCCTGACTCAATCGACCAAAATGCATCACCTCGCATTTATTTAAATGAAACTCCATCTGTCATTCACCAGCCCATTTAATCCGAGATAACCTTCACTGTCCATTATGCCACCAATCTTGATGTCATCTGCAAACTTACTAACCATGCCTCCTAAATTCTCATCCAAATCATGAATATGAATGACAAATAATACTGGACCCAGCACCAATCCCTGAGGCACACTGCTGGTCGCAGGCCTCCAGTTTGAAAAACAACCCTCTACAAGCACCCTCTGTCGTCTCTCATCAAGCCAATTTTGTATCCAATTGGCTACCTCACCTTGGATTCCATGAGATTTAATCTTGTGCAACAATCTGCCAACTATTCTTTCTACTCTACTTCAGTCTCCACATTCCATTCCAGTAAATGCCATCTGCACCCTCTCCAAGGGTTGACATCCTACATAGTGTGCCCAGAATATTAGTTGATATTGGCCCCAAGACATTGTCTAATAGTCCCTTAGGTAAAGACATTTTTTAAAAAGCAAACACTGAAAATCTGAGATTGAGTAGGTTGAGCCTATATTCATAGTTATTATGCTACAAAAGACGGCCATTTGGTCTTTGATAGGCTCAGTCATGTTCTCCTGCTCTATCCCATAATTCTTAAGTTTGTTTCTCTCAAGTGCCCATCTTTCTTTTGAAATCATTCTTCATCTCCGCTTCCACCATTATTGTAGGAAGCAAGTTTCGGGTCATGACCATTCAAGTTAATTTTTCCCTTGGTTAATTTCTAAAATCTTACCCAGCACAGTTGTTAAATTGACTGGACTGTAGTTGACCAGGAATGTCATGCCTTTGCTTGAATATTTGTCTCCTTGATGCATTTACATACATGTATTTTAATCCTGTCCTTGTAGTCCTCCTTCGTTTGTTTCTATCCAATATAGTCTTTCTGTAGTACTCTCCAATACACTCTCTCCTTATTGAACCTTTTCCACTTTTTCAATTTCTCAATGCTGTCCCCATCCCTCTGTTTAAATCCTTCCCAATATCACTACTGAACCTCCTTGCGAAGACGCTAGTCGCAGTCCACATTGGACTTCAGAAGAATAAGAGGCGATCTCAAAAGATCTAAGATTCTGAGGGGGCTTGACAGGGTAGACGTTCAAATGATGTTTTCATCCCCCCCCCCCCCCCCCCCCCCCAAACGGGGAAATCTAGAATTGGGTATAGTTTCAGAATAAGGGGTGTCCCACTTATGATTGTGAAGATTAGGCATAATTTCTGCTTGGAGTGCCGTGAATCTTTGGAATGTTCTACCCCAGTGAGCATGGAGGAGGAATCGTTGTATTCCTGTTCAAGGCTGAGTCATGATGTGGAGATGCCGGCGTTGGACTGGGGTAAACACAGTAAGAAGTTTAACAACACCAGGTTAAAGTCCAACAGGTTTATTTGGTACCAAATAAACCTGTTGGACTTTAACCTGGTGTTGTTAAACTTCTTACAAGGCTGAGTCAGACAGATTCTTGAACTTTAGGGAAGTCCAGGATTATGGGGAACAGACAGGAAAGTAGAGTTGGGGCCAAAGTTGGATCAGGCATGTTATTGAATGATGAGCAGCTCCAGGAACTTTATGGCCTACTATTTCTTATGTTTAGCTAGATCCAATGAAGCCTTGATAGTCCTTGGTTGGGGTGGGGCTCCCTCTGCTCAGGTTCCAGTCTAATAATATTAGATATTGTGTTCATTCCCAAAATAAGATACAGACTGCTGCTGTGAAATGAACTCTCAAGCTCACTTGGCTGAAGGTGAAAACAAAATAGCGTACCAATAATCTGTATTTTTTTAGAAAAATGATAAAAATTAAGCAATGTGAATAATAAAATAGGAATTTAGCACCTAAAGAAATGATTGATCAACTAATTGCTCATACATTAGTCCCTTGGTTAGGCCTCATTTGAAACATTAGGTCATGGTTTTGCACCCCCCCCTGCCTCCACAAGATGGATGATGTGAGATGCATCAAAATATTCAGAGGAATGACAGCGAACTGACTCGGAGAGAGATGTATTCTTTCACTCCAGAAGTGTAAACTAGAGAAAGTTTGTGGGCTTTTAAATAGCAAAATCCAGACTGTTTCCATGTGAATAGACTATTTGAACTAGAGAGGAGGCCTGAGAACATGGGTGTAAGTCATCTTGTATGGAATCTGGTTAGACATTGGGAGGTTTTTCTATTTGCAGAGGGTTATTAAGCCTTGGAACAAATCGTGAGTATTCACTGGTGACAGGGAGCTGGATGAGTTCCTGGCTGAGGTTGTAGATTGGGTGACGTGTCTCAAGGGCCCTATTGTCTCCTGGCAGTCTGTTTAATAACCGGTAGTTATTGGTGAATCCTTTTCAAATGTCTTCCCCTGGAAAGGCCCATGGGTCTGTGTTTCCCAGGAGACTGTGAAACTGCCAGAGGGGCAAATCGAAATCATAATGTTCAGTTGCGTCATGACCATAGTGAATGTGAGGTAGAAGGGTGAGTTTATAGATTAGCTTTGCTTCTATGGTGCAGAGTTAAGCGGTGACATTGGATCTGGGGTGTGAAGGGGTTGGGATGATTGGAGGATGATGTAGAGTTGAGCAGACATTAGAACTGATGTAGTATGTTAGGGTTTGCTGGTTGAAACGAATGGAATGGAGAGGATGTTTAAGTTCATCTCTGAGGAGAGAGTTGGTCATTTTATTTGACCTTAAAACCTTGGGAGTGACACTCAAAATAGGATTATCAATTTAAAGTTATTCTACACCTACTCTATTTACTATCTAATACATTTAAAAGCCTCATGGGACTAACTCCTGATTTTAAATTCTACTCTAATGTTATTAATAACATGTTTATTCAACTCCACATCATCACCCCATAAGAAATCATCAACATGCATCATGAAGATGCTTGAAAGCTTTTGTTAAAACCAATAAAACATCAATGGATCATCTTTTAGTTAAACACTACCTATTTTCAACAGAACGGAAAGTAATATATTCTGGAAGTATTACTCAGGCCATAGCACATTTCTGAAAAGTATTGCCCCTGCATAAACACAGATTTCATGTTAATTAATCTACTTTGCCATGCGTATGTGGCCAAAGGAGCTAATATTTTCAGGATTACTTTTCCTGCTTTAGGAGAATTCCCTTGAACATCTGTCCAGCTCAATTATTGTTCAAAACCCCATCCATGTTCAATTCTGGAAATCATGATGTGGAGATGCCGGCGTTGGACTGGGGTAAACACAGTAAGGAGTCTAACAACACCAGGTTAAAGTCCAACAGGTTTATTTGGTAGCAAACGCCACTAGCTTTCGGAGCACTGCTCCTTCGTCAGGTGAGTAGGAGCAGCGCTCCGAAAGCTAGTGGCGTTTGCTACTAAATAAACCCATTGGACTTTAACCTGGTGTTGTTAGACTCCTTACCCAATTCTGGAAAGCCAGGTGAAGGATAATGCTGGAACCAATCCTGACCCAGTTTTACATTTATTTACGGAGTTGAGCATTACAAGAATATGCTTCATAACCGAACAACGCCACCGTTTCAATCCGTATTTTTACTGGGGCTGAGGTGAATCACCAATTAGTGTGCACCACCTGCCTACTATTAACCACCATGCAGGTGAGTATGCTGGTAACATTCAAGTTAGATAGCATCTGTTGAGAGAAAACAAGCGAACGTTTCATATGTCCGAATTCTATTCATGTTTATCTTTAATTCATTCTTGGGATGGGAGTGTCGCTGGCAAGGCCACCATTTATTCCAGGTCCTAAGTTGCCCTTCAGAAGGGGGTGGTGGGCTGCCTTCTTGAGTCACTACTGACTGGGGTTGATATGTTCCCACATTGCTGATAAATAGGGAATTTCTAGCAACTCAGCAATGATAAAGGATGAGTGCTGTTGGGATGTTGTGTGTCTTGGTGATGCTGGTGTTTCCACATGCTTGGTGCCCTTTTTATTTTATGAAGGGGAGATCATGGGTTTGGAAGACACTATTGAGGGAACCGTTATAAGTTACTGCAGTGCATCCTGTGTGTCAGGAATTGTCAATCTGCGGTCTGTGGAAAAGGTTCACAGGGTCAGCTAACAATAGCTAGAGAATGTGTAGAATGCGAGCCTTGTGCAATCCACCTGGGCAGCTGTTTGCATTCAAACTTCGTAACCATTCACTTAAGTGAAGACTGGGAATTGAACTTTGCTGCTCGGCAACCACAGCATCCGTCGTGGTTCTACCCCAGCCACACCATCTGGTTACCATAGCGACCACAGGACATTCGTACGAGGAGGTAGTTACTATGGTAGTTTCTATGATTTCTTTCTTTCTATGATTCTGTGATAATACAATGAATGCAATGCCAGGAGGTCATCTCTCTTTTTTGAACTGGGGGTTGTGCATTCCACAGCAGCTGAAGAATGTTGCAAAGGTTAACCCGCTGCCTACAAGATTCAAACTGTCCTCTTTGATCACAGCTTGATTGCTTCTCTCATTAACTAAAATGACTAGTTCACCTGTGAGTATGCGAGAGAGAGCAATAATGGTGGGTACAAGAAGACACTCAGCTACAACTCAATAACATGCTCTACACTGGAACCCCTCACCCAAGTCCTAAACATTCAGGTCACACATCAACCCAAGCCTGCAAGTCTTGCTGTATGTGGGCATGGACTTGCTTCAGTAATTAAATAGTTGTAAATGGAACTTAACACAGCAATGATTGGCAAACATTCTCACTTCTGACCTTATGAAGATCACAGTTGAATCAGGTAAAGATGGTTGGGTTGAGGACTCTGCCCTAAGGAACTCTTGCAATGTCCAGGGGCTGAGATTGTTGTTCTCCGTCAATTCTTTACTTTGCACTAGCTATGACTGCAATCAGTGAATTTCCCATCTGATCCCCATTGATTTTAGTTTTACGAGGACTCTGGGGGTGACACATTCAGTTGAACGCTGCCTTGATGTTCAGGTCAACTGGAATTCAGCTCTTTTGTCCATGTTTGGACCAAACTGTACCAAGTTCAGGAGTTGAGAGGCCCTAATAGAATCAAACTGAGCATCAGTCAGCAAGTTATTGCTGAGTAAGTGCTGCTTGTTAGCTCTACTGATGACACCTATCACTTTTCTCATGATCAAGTGTGGACTGATTTGAGGGGGGAGGGGGGAATTGGAGGGATTGTATTTGTCCTGTTTTCTATGAATGGACATAACTGGGCAATTTTCAAATTGTTGGGTGGAAGCCAATATTATAGCTATAATGGAACACCTTGGCTGAGGGCATGGCTGGTTCTGGAGTGTAAATCTTAGCCAACATGCCAGATGGCGTGCTTATGTCTAGGATGCTCAGACATTTTCTGATATCACATGAACTGAATTGAATTGGCTGAAGCCATGTGGGGGATCTTGGAAAGTGACCGACAATGAGCCTCATTCTCTGCACCATTGTTGAGGATGGGAATATTCTTGGAGACTAGCACCTGACTGTTCTTCAATTGTCCTCCACCTTTTGTGACTGGATGTGGCTGGACTGTCCTGTCTTCATCAATATCCTTATCTTGATTAACTTTCATTTTACATACAATTTAGTTGCTCTTAGTACAATACCCAGTCTGCTTCAGTACTCTTTCAAGAGGCTAGGGTATCCTTCCTGAATCTATAGACTTTATTTCAGACATAATCTGTCAATTAACCTTACGCTGCACATCAGTTTTATTATGTGTATTTGGGCTCAGTCACCACAGTGGCTCAGTAATTCTTTCTATTGTTTCCAAGACAAATCAACAGGATCTTGTTCTGCAGTCTATTGACCGAGCAATTGAAGCTATTCATAACACGGCAATCAAAACTGGTGGAAAGTACAACCTGCAGCAACGTGAGGTTTTACAGTAAGTCTCTGCAGCAACCAGTTCTGTGTCCGTGCGTGCGCCTGTGTCCGTGCGTGCGTGCGTGCCTGTGTGTCCGTGGGTGCGTGCGTGTGTATGCCCGTACGTGTGTCCGTACGTACGTGTGCGTGTGTCCATATGTGCGTGTGTCCGTATGTGCGTGTGTCCGTGCGTGCGTGTCCATATGTGCGTGCGTGTGTGCGTGTCCGTACGTACGGGTGGGCGTGTGCGCGAGTCCGGGCGTGCGTGCGTGTCCGTACATACGGGCGTGCGTGTGCGTGCGTGTCCGTACGTATGTGTGTGCGTGTGTATGTCCGTGCATGCGTGTATGTCCGTGCATGCGTGCCCATATGTGCGTGCGTGTGTCCGTATGGGCGTGCGTGTGTCTGTCCGTGCGTGCATGCGTGTATGTCCGTACGTATGTGCGTGTCCATATGCGTGCGTGTCCGTACGTACGGGGGTGCGTGCGTGTCCGTACGTACGTGCGTGTCCATATGTGCGTGCGTGTCCATATGTGCGTGCGTGTCCGTACGTGCGTGCCTGTCCGTATGCGCGTGTCCGTGCGTGCGTGTGTCCGTACGGGCGTGCGTGCATGTGTCAGTACGTGCATGTGTCCGTGCGTGTATGTCCGTACGTACGTGTGTGTCCATATGTGCGTGCGTGTCCGTACGTACGGGGGTGCATGCGTGTCCGTGCGTGCGTGTCTGTACGGGCGTGCGTGTGTCCGTACGTGCGTGCGTGTGTCCGTATGGGCGTGCGTGCGTGTCAGTACGTGCGTGCGTGTGTGCGTGCATGTCCGTACGTACGTGCGTGTCCATAAGTGCGTGCATGTCCGTACGTACGAGCGTGTCCGTGCGTGTGCCCGTACGTGCGTGCGTCCGTACGTACGTGCGTGTGCCCGTACGTGCGTGCGTGTGCCCGTACGTGCGTGCGTGTGCCCGTGCGTGCGTGCGTGTGCCCGTGCGTCCGTGCGTGTGTCCGTGCGTCCGTGCGTGTGTCCGTGCGTGCGTGCGTGTGTCCGTGCGTGCGTGTCCATGCGTGTGTCCGTGCGTGCGTGTGTCAGTACGTGCGTGTGTGCGTGCGTGTATGTCCGTACGTATATGCGTGTCCATATGTGCGTGCGTGTCCGTACGTACGGGGGTGCGTGCGTGCGTGTCCATATGTGCGTGCGTGTCCGTATGTGCGTGCGTGTCCGTATGTGCGTGCGTGTGTCAGTACGTGCGGGTGTCCGTGCGTGCGTGTATGTCCGTACGGGTGTGCGTGCGTGTCCGTACGTACGTGCGTGTGTCCATACGTGCATGCGTGTATGTCCGTATGTACGTGCATGTCCGTATGTGCGTGTGTCCGTCCGTACGTGCGTATGTCCGTATGTGCGTGCGTGTGTGTCCGGGCGTGCGTGCGTGTGTGTCCGGGCGTGCGTGTGTGTGTGTCCGGGTGTGTGTGTGTCCGGGCGTGCGTGTGTGTGTCCGTACGTACGGGCGTGTGTGTCCGTACGTACGGGCGTGTGTGTCCGTGCGTGCGTGTGTGTCCGTGCGTGCGTGTGTGTCCGTGCGTGCGTGTGTGTCCGTGCGTGCGTGTGTCCGAACGTACGTACGGGCTTGCGTGTGTGTCCATGCGTGTGTGCCCGTACGTGCGGGCGTGCGTGTGTGTCCGTGCGTGCGTGTGTCCGAACGTACGTACGGGCGTGCGTGTGTG
Organism: Mustelus asterias; assembly: GCF_964213995.1. NCBI lineage: Eukaryota > Metazoa > Chordata > Chondrichthyes > Carcharhiniformes > Triakidae > Mustelus > Mustelus asterias. Next base: position 88,177,699 of record NC_135803.1, on the reverse strand, counting down.
TCCGTACGGGCGTGCGTGTGTGTCCGTACGTACGGGCGTGTGTGTCCGTGCGTGCGTGCGTGTGTGTCCGTGCGTGCGTGTGTGTCCGTGCTGTGTGTGTGTCCGTGCGTGCGTGTGTCCGAACGTACGTACGGGCTTGCGTGTGTGTCCGTGCGTGTGTGCCCGTACGTGCGGGCGTGCGTGTGTGTCCGTGCGTGCGTGTGTCCGAACGTCCGTACGGGCGTGCGTGTGTGTCCGTACGGGCGTGCGTGTGTGTCCGTACGTGCGGGCGTGCGTGTCCGTACGTGCGTGTCCGGGCGGGCGTGTGTGTCCGTGCGTGCGTGCGAGCGTGTGTGTCCGTGCGTGCGTGCGTGTGTGTCCGTGCGTGCGTGTGTGTCCGTGCGTGCGTGTGTGTCCGTGCGTGCATGCGTGTGCGTGCGTGTGTGTGCGTGCGTGTGTGTCCGTGCGTGCGTGCGTGTCCGTGCGTGCGTGTGTGTCCGTGCGTGCCTCCCCGTACGTGCGTGTGTCTATGCGTGCGTGTGTGTCAGTGGGTGCGTGTGTCAGTGGGTGCATGTGTGTCCGTGCGTGTGTGTCCGTGCGTACGGGCGTGTGTGTCCGTGCGTGCGTGTGTGTCCGTGCGTGCGTGTGTCCGTGCGTGCGTGTGTCCGAACGTACGTACGGGCTTGCGTGTGTGTCCGTGCGTGTGTGCCCGTACGTGCGGGCGTGCGTGTGTGTCCGTGCGTGCGTGTGTCCGAACGTACGTACGGGCGTGCGTGTGTGTCCGTACGTGCGGGCGTGCGTACGGGCGAGCGTGTGTGTCCGTACGTGCGTGCGTGTGTCCGTGCGTGTGTCCCCGTACGTGCGTGTATGTCCGTGTGTGCGTGTGTCCGTGCGTGTGTCTATGCGTGCGTGTGTGTCAGTGGGTGCGTGCGTGTGTGTCAGTGGGTGCGTGCGTGTGTGTCAGTGGGTGCGTGCGTGTGTGTCAGTGGATGCGTGTGTGTCCGTGCGTGTGTGTCCGTGCGTACGGGCGTGTGTGTCCGTGCGTGTGTTTCCGGCGTGCGTGTGTGTCCGTGCGTGCGTGTGTGTCCGTGCGTGCGTGTGTCCGTGCGTGTGTGTCCGTGCGTGTGTGTGTCCGTGCGTGCGTGTCCGTGCGTGCGTGTGTGTGTCCGTGCGTGCGTGTGTCCGTGCGTGCGTGCGTCCGTGTGCGTGCATGCGTGCGTCCGTGTGCGTGCGTGTGTCCCCGTGCGTGCGTTTGTCCGTGCGTGCGTTTGTCCGTGCGTGTGTGCGTGTCCGTGCGTGCGTGTCCGTGCGTGCGTGTGTGTGTGTCCGTACGTACGGGCGTGTGTGTCCGTGCGTGTGTGTCCGCGCGTGCGTGTGTGTCCGCGCGTGCGTGTGTGTCCGCGCGTGCGTGTGTGTCCGCGCGTGCGTGTCCGTGCGTGCGTGTGTGTGTGTCCGGGTGTGTGTGTGTCCGGGCGTGCGTGTGTGTCCGTGCGTGTCCGTGCGTGCGTGTGTCCGAACGTACGTACGGGCTTGCGTGTGTGTCCATGCGTGTGTGCCCGTACGTGCGGGCGTGCGTGTGTGTCCGTGCGTGCGTGTGTCCGAACGTACGTATGGGCGTGCGTGTCCGTATGGGCGTGCGTGTGTGTCCGTACGTACGGGCGTGTGTGTCCGTGCGTGCGTGTGTGTCCGTGCGTGCGTGTGTGTCCGTGCGTGCGTGTGTCCGAACGTACTTACGGGCTTGCGTGTGTGTCCGTGCGTGTGTGCCCGTACGTGCGGGCGTGCGTGTGTGTCCGTGCGTGCGTGTGTCCGAACGTCCGTACGGGCGTGCGTGTGTGTCCGTACGGGCGTGCGTGTGTGTCCGTACGTACGTACGGGCGTGCGTGTGTGTCCGTACGTACGGGCGTGCGTGTGCGTCCGTGCGGGCGTGCGTGTCCGTGCGGGCGTGTGTGTCCGTGCGTGCGTGCGAGCGTGTGTGTCCGTGCGTGCGAGCGTGTGTGTGTGTGTCCGTGCGTGCGTGCGAGCGTGTGTGTCCGTGCGTGCGAGCGTGTGTGTCCGTGCGTGCATGCGTGTGTGTGCATGCGTGTGTGTCCGTGCGTGCGTGCGTGTCCGTGCGTGCGTGTGTGTCCGTGCGTGTCCGTGCATGCGTGCGTGCGTGTCCGTGCGTGCGTGCGTGTGTGTCCGTGCGTGCGTGTGTGTCCGTGCGTGCGTGCGTGTGTGTCCGTGCGTGCGTCCCCGTACGTGCGTGTGTCTATGCGTGCGTGTGTGTCAGTGGGTGCATGTGTGTCCGTGCATGTGTGTCCGTGCGTACGGGCGTGTGTGTCCGTGCGTGCGTGTGTGTCCGTGCGTGCGTGTGTCCGTGCGTGCGTGTGTCCGAACGTACGTACGGGCTTGCGTGTGTGTCCGTGCGTGTGTGCCCGTACGTGCGGGCGTGCGTGTGTGTCCGTGCGTGCGTGTGTCCGAACGTACGTACGGGCGTGCGTGTCCGTACGTACGGGCGTGCGTGTGTGTCCGTACGTGCGGGCGTGCGTACGGGCGAGCGTGTGTGTCCGTGCGTGCGTGTGTCCGTGCGTGTGTCCGTGCGTGCGTGTGTCCCTGTACGTGCGTGTATGTGCGTGTGTCCGTGCGTGTGTCTAGGCGTGCGTGTGTGTCAGTGGGTGCGTGCGTGTGTGTCAGTGGGTGCGTGCGTGTGTGTCAGTGGGTGCGTGCGTGTGTGTCAGTGGGTACGTGCGTGTGTGTCAGTGGGTGCGTGCGTGTGTGTCAGTGGATGCGTGTGTGTCCGTGCGTGTGTGTCCGTGCGTGTGTGTCCGTGCGTGTGTGTCCGTGCGTGTGTGTCCGTGCGTGTGTGTCCGTGCGTGTGTGTCCGTGCGTGTCCGTGCGTGTGTGTCCGTGCGTACGGGCGTGTGTGTCCGTGCGTGCGTGTGTCCGTGCGTGCGTGTGTCCGTGCGTGCGTGTGTCCGTGCGTGCGTGTGTCCGTGCGTGCGTGTGTCCGTGCGTGCGTGTGTCCGTGCGTGCGTGCGTGTGTGTGTCCGTGCGTGCGTGTGTCCGTGCGTGCGTGTGTGTCCGTGCGTGCGTGTGTGTCCGTGCGTGCGTGTCCGTGCGTGCGTGTGTGTCCGTGCGTGCGTGCGTCCGTGTGCGTGTGTGCGTGCGTGTGTCCCCGTGCGTGCGTTTGTCCGTGCGTGCGTTTGTCCGTGCGTGTCCGTGCGTGCGTGCGTGTCCGTGCGTGCGTTTGTCCGTGCGTGTCCGTGTCCGTGCGTGCGTGTCCGTACGTGCGTGCGTGTGTCCGTGCGTGCGTGTGTCCGTGCGTGTGTCTATGCGTGCGTGTGTGTCAGTGGGTGCGTGCGTGTGTGTGTCAGTGGGTCCGTGCGTGTGTGTCCGTGCGTGCGTGTGTGTCCGTGCGTGTGTCTGTGCGTGCGCGCGCCCGTGCGTGCGTGTCCGTGTGTCTGTGAGTGCATGTATGTCTGTACGTGCGTGCGTGTCAGTGGGTGCCTGCGTGTGTGTCGGTGGGTGCGTGCGTGCGTGTCGGTGGGTGCGTGCGTGCGTGTCGGTGGGTGCGTGCGTGCGTGCGTGTCGGTGGGTGCGTGCATGCGTGTCGGTGGGTGCGTGCGTGCCAGTGGGTGGGTGCGTGCGTGCCAGTGGGTGCGTGCGTGCCAGTGGGTGCGTGCGTGCCAGTGGGTGCGTGCGTGCGTGTGCCAGTGGGTGCGTGCGTGCCAGTGGGTGCGTGCGTGCGTGCCAGCCAGTGGGTGTGTGCGGGTGTGCGTGCGTGCCAGTGGGGGCGTGCGTGCGTGTCAGTGGGGGCGTGCGTGCGTGTATGTCCGTACGTACGTGCGTGTCCATGTGTGCGTGCATGTCCGTACGTACGGGCGGGCGTGTGTCCGTACGTGCCTGCGTGCGTGTGTCCGTACGTGTGTGTATGTCTGTACGTGCGTGCGTCCGTGTGTGTCCATACGTGCGTGTGTCCGATTGTGCGTGCGTGTATGTGTGTGCGTGCGTGTGTCCGTACGTGCGTGTGTCTGTGCGTGTATCCGTACGAGCGCGTGTCCGTATGTGCGTGCGTGCGTGTCCGTACGTACGGGCGTGCGTGTGCATGCGTTTCCGTGCACGTGTGTCTGTATGTGCGTGCGTGTGCCGGTTGTGCGTGCGTGTGTCCATACGTACGTGCGTGTGTGTCCGTGCGCGTGTCCGTGCGTCCGTACGTGCGTGTATGTCCATATGTGCGTGCGTGCGTTTCCGTATGTGCGTGCGTGTTTCCGTATGTGCGTGTGTCCGTACGTACGGGCGTGCGTCTGTGCGAGCGTGTTTGTCTGTGCGTGCGTGTCCGTGCATGCATCCGTGCGTGTGTGCCTGTGTCCGTGCGTGTGTGCCTGTGTCCATACGTGCGTCCGTGTGTGCGTGCGTGTCCGTACGTACGGGCGTCAGTGTGTCTGTACGTGCGTGTGTCCGTGCATGCATGTGAGTGTCCGTGCCTGTGTGTCCGTGCCTGTGTGTCCGTGCCTGTGTGTCCGTGCCTGTGTGTCCGTGCCTGTGTGTCCGTGCCTGTGTCCCCGTGCCTGTGTGTCCCCGTGCCTGTGTGTCCCCGTGCCTGTGTGTCCCCGTGCCTGTGTGTCCCCGTGCCTGTGTGTCCCCGTGCCTGTGTGTCCCCGTGCGTGTGTGTCCCCGTGCGTGTGTGTCCCCGTGCCTGTCCGGGCGTGCGTGCCTGTCCGGGCGTGCGTGCCTGTGCGTGTCCGGGCGTGCGTGCCTGTGCGTGTCCGGGCGTGTGTGTCCGGGCGTGCGTGCCTGTGTGTGTCCGGGCGTGCGTGCCTGTGTGTGTCCGGGCGTGCGTGCCTGTGTGTGTCCGGGCGTGCGTGCCTGTGTGTGTCCGGGCGTGCGTGCCTGTGTGTGTCTGGGCGTGCGTGCCTGTGTGTGTCCGGGCGTGCGTGCGTGCGTCCGGGCGTGCGTGCGTCCGGGCGTGCGTCCGTGCGTGTCCGTGTCCGTGCGTGCGTGTCCGTGCGTGCGTGTCCGTGTGTCCGTGCGTCCGTGCGTGCGTGTCCGTGTGTCCGTGCGTGCGTGTCCGTGCGTGCGTGTCCGTACGTGCGTGCGTGTGTTTTCGTGCATGTGTCCGTACGTACGTGCGTGTCCGGGCGTGCGTGCGTGTCCGTACGTACATAAGAACATAAGAAATAGGAGCAGGAGTAGGCCATCTAGCCCCTCGAGCCTGCCCCGCCATTCAATAAGATCATGGCTGATCTGACGTGGATCAGTACCACTTACCCGCCTGATCCCCATAACCCTTAATTCCCTTACCGATCAGGAATCCATCCATCCGCGCTTTAAACATATTCAGCGACGTAGCCTCCACCACCTCAGTGGGCAGAGAATTCCAGAGATTCTGGGAGAAGAAGTTCCTCCTCAACTCTGTCTTAAACCGACCCCCCTTTATTTTGAGGCTGTGTCCTCTAGTTTTAACTTCCTTACTAAGTGGAAAGAATCTCTCCGCCTCCACCCTATCCAGCCCCCGCATTATCTTATAAGTCTCCATAAGATCCCCCCTCATCCTTCTAAACTCCAACGAGTACAAACCCAATCTCCTCAGCCTCTCCTCATAATCCAAACCCCTCATCTCCGGTATCAACCTGGTGAACCTTCTCTGCACTCCCTCCAATGCCAATATATCCTTCCTCATATAAGGGGACCAATACTGCACACAGTATTCCAGCTGCGGCCTCACCAATGCCCTGTACAGGTGCATCAAGACATCCCTGCTTTTATATTCTATCCCCCTCGCAATATAGGCCAACATCCCATTTGCCTTCTTGATCACCTGTTGTACCTGCAGACTGGGCTTTTGCGTCTCATGCACAAGGACCCCCAGGTCCCTTTGCACGGTAGCATGTTTTAATTTGTTTCCATTGAGATAGTAATCCCATTTGTTATTATTTCCTCCAAAGTGTATAACCTCGCATTTCTCAACGTTATACTCCATTTGCCATATCCTCGCCCACTCACTCAGCCTGTCCAAATCTCTCTGCAGATCTTCTCCGTCCTCCACACGATTCACTTTTCCACTTATCTTTGTGTCGTCTGCAAACTTCGTTACCCTACACTTCGTCCCCTCCTCCAGATCATCTATATAAATGGTAAACAGTTGCGGCCCGAGTTCCGATCCCTGCGGCACGCCACTAGTTACCTTCCTCCAACCGGAAAAACACCCATTTATTCCGACTCTTTGCTTCCTGTCGGATAGCCAGTCCCCAATCCACTTTAACACACTACCCCCAACTCCGTGTGCCCTAATCTTCTTCAGCAGCCTTTTATGGGGCACCTTATCAAACGCCTTTTGGAAATCCAAAAACACCGCATCCACCGGTTCTCCTCCATCAACCGCCCTAGTCACATCTTCATAAAAATCCAACATGTTCGTCAAGCACGACTTTCCCCTCATGAATCCATGCTGCGTCTGATTGATCACGTACAGGTGAGCGTGTGTCCCCGGGCGGGCGTGCGTGTCCATACGTGCGTGCGTGTATGTCCGTATGTATGTGCGTGTGCATATGTGCGTGCGTGTCTGTATGTGCGTGCGTGTATGTCCGTCCGTACGTACGTGCGTGTCCATATGTGCGTGCGGGTATGTCCGTCCGTTACTTACGTGCGTGTCCGTATGTGCGTACGTGCGTGTGTCCGTATGTGCGTGCGTGTCCATACGTGCGTGCATGTCCGTACGTATGTGCGTGTCCGTATGTGCGTACGTACGTGTGTGTCCCTATGTGCGTACGTATGTGTCCATATGTGCGTGTGTGTGTGTGTGTCCGTATGTGCGTACGTGTGTCCATATGTGCGTGCGTGTGCATATGTGCGTTCGTGTCCGTATGTGCGTGCGTGTATGTCCGTACGTACGTGTGTGTCCGTATGTGCGTACGTGCGTGTGTCCGTATGTGCGTGCGTGTGTCCGTATGTGCGTGCGTGTGTCCGTATGTGCGTGCGTGTGTCCGTATGTGCGCGTGTGTCCGTATGTGCGTGCGTGTGTCCGTATGTGCGTGCGTGTGTCCGTATGTGCGTGCGTGTGTCCGTATGTGCGTGCGTGTGTCCGTATGTGCGTGCGTGTGTCCGTATGTGCGTGCGTGTGTCCGTGCGTGCGTGCGTGTGTCCGTGCGTGCGTGCGTGTGTCCGTGCGTGCGTGTGTCCGTGCGTGCGTGTGTCCGTGCGTGCGTGTGTCCGTGCGTGCGTGTGTCCGTGCGTGCGTGTGTCCGTGCGTGCGTGTGTCCGTGCGTGCGTGTGTCCGTGCGTGCGTGTCCGTGCGTGCGTGTGTCCGTGCGTGTGTCCGTGCGTGTGTCCGTGCGTGTGTCCGTGCGTGTGTCCGTGCGTGTGTCCGTGCGTGTGTCCGTGCGTGTGTCCGTGCGTGTGTCCGTGCGTGTGTCCGTGCGTGTGTCCGTGCGTGTGTCCGTGCGTGTGTCCGTGCGTGTGTCCGTGCGTGTGTCCGTGCGTGTGTCCGTGCGTGTGTCCGTGCGTGCGTGTCCGTGCGTGCGTGTCCGTGCGTGCGTGTCCGTGCGTGCGTGTCCGCCCGTGCGTGCGTGTCCGCCCGTGCGTGCGTGTCCGCCCGTGCGTGCGTGTCCGCCCGTGCGTGCGTGTCCGCCCGTGCGTGCGTGTCCGCCCGTGCGTGCGTGCGTCCGCCCGCGCGTGCGTGCGTCCGCCCGCGCGTGCGTCCGCCCGCCCGCGCGTGCGTCCGCCCGCCCGCGCGTGCGTCCGCCCGTCCGCGCGTGCGTCCGCCCGTCCGTGCGTGTGTCCGTGCGTGCTTGTTTGTCTGTGCGTGCCTGTGTCCGTGCGTGCGTGTGTCCGTGCGCGCGTGCGTGTCCCTACTTGCATGTGTACGTGCCTGCGTGCGTGTGTCCGTTTGTGCGTGTGTCTGCGTGCGTATGTGTGTCCGTACGTGCCTGCGTGCGTGTGTCCATACGTGTGTGTATGTCTGTACGTGCGTGTGTCCATACGTGCGTGCGCGTGCCTGACCTTGCGTGCGTGCGTGCGTGTCTGTGTGTCCGTACGTGTGTTTGTCCGTATGTGCGTGTGTCTGTATGTGTGTACGTGTGTACGTGCGTGCGTGTACGTGCATGTGTCCGTACGTGTGAACATACGAGCGTGTGTGCGTGCATGTGTGTCTGTACGTACGTGCATGCGTGCGTGTGTCCATATGTGCGTGCATGTGTGTCCATATGTGCGTGCGTGTGCCGTACGTGTGTGCATGTGTGTCCATACGTGCGTGTGTCCGTACGTGTGTGCGTGTCCGTACGTGCGTGTGTCTGTACGTGCGTGCGTGTCCGTACATACGTGCGTGTGTGTGTCCATACGTGCGTGTCCGTGCGTCTGTGCATGCATGCGTGTGTCCGTATGTGCGTGTGTCTTCGCGTGCGTGTGTTTGTCTCCATGCATGCGTGTGTGTGTCCATACGTGCCTGCGTCCGTACGTATGTGTATGTCCGTACGTACGTGCGTCCATGTGTGTGTCCATACGTGCGTGCATGCGTGCGTGTATGTGTCCGTGCGTGCGTGTGTTTGTGCGTGCGTGTCTGTGTGCACGTGTGTGTGTGCGTGCATGTGTGTCCGTATGTGCGTGCGTGTGCGTGCATGTGTCCGCATGTGTGTGCGTGCATGCGTATCCGTACATGTGTGCATGTATGTGTCCGTACGTGTGTGTGTGCGTGCGTACGTGCGTGCGTGCATGTGCCCGTTTGTGCGTGCGTGTCCATGTGTGTGCGCGTCCGTGTGTGTGCGCGTCCGTGTGTGTGCGCGTCCGTGTGTGTGCGCGTCCGTGTGTGTGCGCGTCCGTGTGTGTGCGCGTCCGTGTGTGTGCGCGTCCGTGTGTGTGCGCGTCCGTGTGTGTGCGCGTCCGTGTGTGTGCGCGTCCGTGTGTGTGCGCGTCCGTGTGTGTGCGATTCCGTGTGTGTGCGCGTCCGTGTGTGTGCGCGTCCGTGTGTGTGCGCGTCCGTGTGTGTGCGCGTCCGTGTGTGTGCGCGTCCGTGTGTGTGCGCGTCCGTGTGTGTGCGCGTCCGTGTGTGTGCGCGTCCGTGTGTGTGCGCGTCCGTGTGTGTGCGCGTCCGTGTGTGTGCGCGTCCGTGTGTGTGCGCGTCCGTGTGTGTGCGCGTCCGTGTGTGTGCGCGTCCGTGTGTGCGCGCGTCCGTGTGTGCGCGCGTCCGTGTGTGCGCGCGTCCGTGTGTGCGCGCGTCCGTGTGTGCGCGCGTCCGTGTGTGCGCGCGTCCGTGTGTGCGCGCGTCCGTGTGTGCGCGCGTCCGTGTGTGCGCGCGTCCGTGTGTGCGCGCGTCCGTGTGTGCGCGCGTCCGCGTGTGCGCGCGTCCGCGTGTGCGCGCGTCCGCGTGTGCGCGCGTCCGCGTGTGCGCGCGTCCGCGTGTGCGCGCGTCCGCGTGTGCGCGCGTGCGCGCGTCCGCGTGTGTGTGCGCGTGCGTGTGTGTGCGCGTGCGTGCGTACGTACGTGCATGCATGCGTGTGCGTCCTTATGTGCGTGCATGTCTGTACGTGCATGCGTACGTGTGTCCGTACGTGCGTGTGTCCGTGCGTGCGCATGCCTGTACATGCATGCATGCGTGCGTGTGTCTGTACATGTGTGCGTGCGTGTCCATGCGTGCGTGTGCATGCGTGTCCGTACGTGCGTGCGTTGTGTCCGTATGTGCGTTGTGTCCGTACGTGCGTGCGTGTGTGTCCGTGCGTGCGTGTCCGTACGTGCGTGTCCGTGCTTGCGTGTGTGTGCCCGTATGTGTGTGCGTGTGTGTCCATGTGTCCATACGCGCATGTCCGTGTCTGTCCGTACGTGTGTTTGTCCATACATGTGTCAATGTGTGTGTGTGTCCGTACGTGTATCCGTGTGTGTGTGTGTGCGTCACAAATGGCTGGGAGTGCATGTGCGCACAAACCATAGAGAAACTGCAAGATTGCTGGGGAAATTGGGTCTCATTCTTCAAACACAGGAAGGGAGATGGATGAGCAAATTCCAAAGATTGTTTACAAAAAATAAATTGGTTTATAAGAGAGTTTTATTACCTGTTATAGAAGAGGGAAAACAAGCACTAAGTGTTGGGAAGAAATTTCTGATGCGTGTCCATGAGAACTTTCCAGGTCAATATTTTCCAGCCCAACGGAGAAGAAAGCAATGTTGGATCTGATTGTACGAAATGAGGCTGGGCTAGTAGAGTGTGTTACATTGGAAGGTCATCACATTAGCACTCATAGATAGCAAGTAGATGATGTGGAGGTTGCATTAAAATAGGAGAGACAAATTATGGATAGGATTGTAACAAACAAAAGTTATACTAAAAAAGATTCGCATTACTGAAAATTAATAAGTCAGCGTATCCAGATGGTGGCTGAAAGAAGCAAAGGTTGAAATCGCAGAGGCATTGGTCACAATCTTTCAATCCTCATTGCATACAGGAGCAGTAGAACTGGGGTCGTTGTAAATAGAAACATAGAAGAAACATAGAAAAACTACAGCACAAAACAGGCCCTTTGGCCCCACAAGTTGTGCCGAACATATCCCTACCTTTTAGGCTACCTGTAACCCTCCATCCTATTAAGTCCCATGTACTCATCCAGGAGTCTCTTAAAAGACCCTATTGAGTTTGCCTCCACCACCATAGATGGCAGCCGATTCCACTTGCCCACCACCCTCTGTGAAAAACTTCCCCTAACATTTCCCCTGTACCTACACCCCAGCACCTTAAACCTGTGTCCTCTCGTAGCAGCCATTTCCACCCTGGGAAAAAGCCTCTGAGAGTACACCCGATCTATGCCTCTCAACATCTTATATACCTCTATTAGGTCTCCTCTCATCCTACATCTCTCCAAGGAGAAAAGACCGAGCTCCCTCAGCCTATCCTCAAGGCATGCCACTCAATCCAGGCAACATCCTTGTAAATCGCCTCTGCACCCTTTCAATCTTTTCCACATCCTTCCTGTAATGAGGCGACCAGAACTGAGCACAGTACTCCAAGTGGGGTCTGACGAGGGTCTTATATAGCTGCATCATTATCCCCGGACTCCTAAACTCAATCCCTCGATTGATAAAGGCCAGCACACCATACGCCTTCTTAACCACCACCTCCACCTGCGGGGCCGATTTTAGAGTCCTATGGACCCGGACCCCAAGGTCCTTCTGATCCTCTGCAGTACTAAGAGTCTTTCCCTTTATATTGTACTCCTTCATCTCATTTGACCTGCCAAAATGGACCACTACGCATTTATCTGGGTTGAAGTCCATCTGCCACTTCTCCGCCCAGTCTTGCATCCTATCTATGTCCCTCTGTAACTTTTGACATCCCTCCAGACTATCCACAACCACACCAACCTTCGTGTCATCGGCAAACTTACCAACCCATCCCTATTGAAGAAAGGGAAGAGTTCTAAACCAGGAAACTATTGGGCAGCCAGCCTGACCCCTCTGGTGGAGAAGTGTCTGGAAATCAATATAAGGGAGAAAATTATCCTTTATTTGGAAAGACATGGAGACCTAGTCCGAATTTCATTTAAAGGAAAATAATATCTGACTAACTTGATTAATTAATAATTGAGAGGGTTGATCAAAGTTGTGCAGTAATGTTGTAAACACCATCTAAAAGATGCATTGCAAGGACACACCAAGGCTCCTTTGAACCATGATCTCTGCAACTAGAAGGACAATAAGAACATAAGAACTAGGAGCAGGAGTAGGCCATCTGGCCCCTTGCGCCTGCTCCGCCATTCAATAAGATCATGGCTGATCTTTTTGTGGACTCAGCTCCACTGACCCGCCCGCTCACCATAACCCTTAACTCCTTTACTGTTCAAAAATTTATCTATCCTTGCCTTAAAAACTTTCAATGAGGTAGCCTCAACTGCTTCACAGGGCAGGGAATTCCGCATATTCACAACCCTTTGTGTGAAGAAGTTCCTCCTCAACTCAGTCCTAAACAAGGACAGTAGATGCATGGGAACACTGCTACCTGTAAGTTTTATTCCAAGCCAGCTTAATATCACCATTCCTTTGCTGTAGCTGGGTCAAATTCCTGGAACTCCCTCCCTAACAGCAATGTGGACTGTAGCAGTTCACCACCTTTTCAAGGGTCTGAATTGGATGGGCAACAAATGCTGGCCTAGCAGTGGCAGTCACATCCAACAAAAGAATTTAACAAAAAATGTATTCATTTTCAGAAGGTAATAGATAATTAGCTATGGTTTACAAGGGAACATAAGCATCTGTCTCCATTAGAGGGAGAGGTAATCAGCTATATACAGTTTGAAGAGCAGCATTCTGCAAACATGAGGCAAGTCAAACAGACAGGCCTCCAGCAACTACCATAGCCTGTATGGGGATTGAACCTATAGCATTGGGATTATTCTGTATCACATTCTACCATCTAGCCAGCTGAGCTAACTGGAAACCATTTGACAAAGTGTCACACCAGAAGCTTATGAAGAAGATGGAAGCCCATAGAATTCAGAGGAAAGTGGAAGTATGGATACAAAAGTGGTTCAGTGACAGGAAGAAAAGGATAGTGCTGGGTGATGTTCCTCGGGAGGTCAGTATTGGGTTCATTACACTTCCCCATTTTTATGAATGACCGAGATTCAATAGTAGGGGCAACTTTTAGAATGTTTGCAGATTACATGAATGAAACTTGCCAAATTAGTAGTGATCAGGAGTTATAGATTTGTGGGTGTCATTGACAGGATGATGACCGGGTAGAACAAAGATCAGGAACAGGCCCATCAGCCCACGAAGCCTCTGCTGACACATGATGCCTTTTGTCTCTAAGTGGTCCATATCCCTCTATTCCCTGCCCATTCATATATCTGTCAAGATACTTCTTAAACGTTGCTATTGCATCTGCTTCTACCACCTCTGACAGTGCATTCGGGCACTTACCAGCCTCTGTGTGGGAAAAAAAACTTGCTTCTCACATCTCCTTTAAACTTTCCCCAAATCTTTGTCCCCTAGTAATTGACATTTCTACCCTGGGAAAAAGACTCCGACTTTCCATGCCTCTCATAATTTTGTATACTTCTATCAGATCACCCCTCAGTCGCCAACATTCAAGTGAAAACAAATCAAGTTTGTTCAATCTCTCCTCAGAGCTAATATCCTCCAAACCAGGCAACATTCTGGTAAACCTTTTCCATGCCCTCTCCAAAGTCTCTACATCCTTCTGGTAATGTGGTGACTCGGACTGTATGCAATATTCCAAATGTTGCCTAACTAAAGTTCTATGCAGCTGCAACATGACTTTGCCAACTTTTATACTCAATGCCCCAGCTGATGAAGACAAGCATTCCATACGCCTTCTTGACCACCTTATCCACTTGTGTTGCCACTTTTCGGGAACTGTGGACTTGTACGCCCGGATCCCTCCGTATGTTAATGCTACTAAAGGTTCTTCCATTTACTGTATACTTCCTTCCTGCATTAGGCCTTCCAAAATGCATCATCTCACGTTTGTCCAGATTAAATTCCATCTGCCATTTCTCTGCCCAAGTCTTCAGCCTATCTATATCCTGCTGTATTCTCTGGCAATCCTCCTCACTATCCACAGCTCCCCCAATCTCTGTTTTGTCTGCTAACTTACCAATCAGACCACCTACATTCTCTTCCAAATTATTTTTATATATATATTTTTCCTCCCTTGCCTCCCTCACTTTTGAGAATGTCCGCACCCACTCGGAGACATCCTTGACCCTGGCACCCAGGGAGGTAACACACCATCCTGGAGTCATTTTTACAGCCACAAAAACGCCCATTTGTGCCCTGACTATAGAGTCCCCTATTACTCCTGCTCTACTGCACTTTGCCCCTCCCTGCTGTACAACAGGACCAGCTGTGGTGCCACCACTCTGGCTGCTGCTGTCACCATCCCCTGATAGGCAACCCCACCCAACAGTATCCAAAATGGTATACTTATTAGAGAGGGGGACAGCTACAGTGGACTGCAAGACTGTAGACTCCTGCACTGTTTTGCCTGCCTCTTCTAGCGGTCACTCATCCATCTGCCTGAACCTATCTTCATATGGGTGGAGGTGATCAAGGGATATGGGGGGAAGATGGGATCAGGATATTGAATTTGATCAGTCATGATCAGAATGAATGGCGGAGCAGGCTCGAAGGGCTGAATGGCCTACTCCTGCTTCTAGTTTCTAAGTTTCTATAGCCTTGAGGGTGACCACATCTCTAAAACTCCTGTCTATGACACTTTCTGCCTCTTGCATACTCCTAAGTATATACAACTGCTGCTCCACGTGGTCTGACAGGAGCTACAATTAGACACACTTCCTGCAGTTAATAGTCTTCAGGGACATTAGAATCATAGAACCATAGAAAATTATAGCTCAGAAACAAGCCTTTTGGCCCTTCTTGTCTGTGCCGAACCATTTTTTGCCTAGTCCCACTGACCTGCACTTGGACCATATCCCTCCATACCCCTCTCATCCATGAACCCGTCCAAGTTTTTCTAAAATGTTAAAAGTGACCCCTTTTTACCACTTTATCCTGCAGCTCATTCCACACTCCCACCACTCTGCGTGAAGAAGCCCCCCCTAATATTCCCTTTAAACTTTCTCCTTTCAACCTTAACCCATGCCCTCTGGTTTTTTTCTCCCCTAGCCTCAGCGGAAAAAGCCTGCTTGCATTCACTCTATCTATACCCATCAAACTCTTATACACCTCTATCAATTCTCCCCTCAATCTTCTACGCTCCAGGGAATAAAGTCCCAACCTATTCAATCTCTCTCTGTAACTCAGCTTCTCAAGTCCCGGCAACATTCAAACTGTCTCTGATTTCCTAGAAACATGGCAGATGGAGTTCAATGCAGAGAGTTGTGATAGTATGGTGTCATGCCCAATGCAACCATGTCATATGAACTTTTAGTCAATTTTCAGAATTGGCCACAGTTAAGGTTACTGATGAAAATCATGTGAATTTCAGCATTTGGACAGTATCTAGATCCTGGCAAAAAGCTAATTAAATATGGACATAGGGTATTTCATTGCCATTTGTGGAATTCACCCATCTCATTGTTTAATGATGGGCCTTAAGACTATGGAGTTTTCGAACTGCCTCCATATTTTGGATTGATAAAACAAGAAGATCAAAACTCAAGGGACCTTTCAGCACCTATTGTACCATGATGGCCTCCCCCATCCAAACTAGACTGTGTAGGGCTCAGAAGTGTTAACCCAGCAGTCATGGATTAAAGCTGGTTTCAGGGGACGCACCCTTCTAATCTCAGGAATCAGCAGATCCCTCAGGGCCATTGGTCAGTCTGAGAACCAGACTGAGAAACTAGCTGCAAATCATAAAGCAGCTAAAATATTTAACCTGAGAACCAATCTCCTAGACAGTCGACAAAGCTGTTAGAACATAGAACATTACAGCGCAGAACAGGCCCTTCGGCCCACGATGTTGCACCGACCAGTTAAAAAAAAAAACTGTGACCCTCCAACCTAAACCAATTTCTTTTCGTCCATGAACCTATCTACGGATCTCTTAAACGCCCCCAAACTAGGCGCATTTACTACTGATGCTGGCAGGGCATTCCAATCCCTCACCACCCTCTGGGTAAAGAACCTACCCCTGACATCGGTTCTATAACTACCCCCCCTCAATTTAAAGCCATGCCCCCTCGTGCTGGATTTCTCCATCAGAGGAAAAAGGCTATCACTATCCACCCTATCTAAACCTCTAATCATCTTATATGTTTCAATAAGATCCCCTCTTAGCCGCCGCCTTTCCAGCGAAAACAATCCCAAATCCCTCAGCCTCTCCTCATAGGATCTCCCCTCCATACCAGGCAACATCCTGGTAAACCTCCTCTGCACCCTCTCCAAAGCCTCCACATCCTTCCTGTAATGTGGGGACCAGAACTGCACACAGTACTCCAAGTGCGGCCGCACCAGAGTTGTGTACAGTTGCAACATAACGCTACGACTCCTAAATTCAATCCCCCTACCAATAAACGCCAAGACACCATATGCCTTCTTAACAACCTTATCTACTTGATTCCCAACTTTCAGGGATCTATGCACACATACACCTAGATCCCTCTGCTCCTCCACACTATTCAAAGTCCTCCCGTTAGCCCTATACTCAACACATCTGTTATTCCTACCAAAGTGAATTACCTCACACTTCTCCGCATTAAACTCCATCCGCCACCTCTCGGCCCAACTTTGCAACCTGTCTAAGTCTTCCTGCAAACTACGACACCCTTCCTCACTGTCTACCACACCACCGACTTTGGTGTCATCAGCAAATTTGCTAATCCACCCAACTATACCCTCATCCAGATCATTAATAAATATTACAAACAGCAGTGGCCCCAAAACAGATCCCTGAGGTACACCACTTGTAACCGCACTCCATGATGAATATTTACTATCAACCACCACCCTCTGTTTCCTATCCGCTAGCCAATTCCTGATCCAATTTCCTAGATCACCCCCAATCCCATACATCTGCATTTTCTGCAGAAGCCTACCATGGTGAACCTTATCAAACGCCTTACTAAAATCCATATATACCACGTCCACTGCCTTGCCCCCATCCACCTCCTTGGTCACTTTCTCAAAAAACTCAATAAGGTTAGTAAGGCACGACCTACCTGCCACAAAACCATGCTGACTATCACCTATCAATTCATTACTCTCCAAATAACTATAAATCCTATCCCTTATAATTTTTTCCAACATCTTGCCGACAACAGAAGTGAGACTCACCGGTCTATAATTCCCGGGGAAGTCTCTGTTCCCCTTCTTAAACAATGGGACAACATTCGCTAACCTCCAATCTTCTGGTACTATACCAGAGGCCAACGACGACCTGAAGATCAGAGCCAGAGGCTCTGCAATCACTTCTCTTGCCTCCCAGAGAATCCTTGGATAAATCCCATCCGGACCAGGGGATTTATCTATTTTCAGACCCTCCAGAATATCCTGCACATCCTCCTTATCAACTGTAATACTGTCTATTCTACTCCCTTGCAACCCAGTGTCCTCCTCAGCTATATTCATGTCCCCTTGCGTGAACACCGAAGAGAAATATTGGTTCAATGCTTCACCAATCTCCTCCGGTTCCACACATAACTTCCCTCTGCCATCTATAACTGGCCCTAAACTTGCCCTAACCAACCTTCTGTTCTTGACATACCTATAGAACGCCTTAGGATTCTCTTTAACCCTATCCGCCAAAGTCTTCTCATGTCCCCTTTTAGCCCTTCTAAGCTCGCTCTTCAACTCCCTCTTAGCCAATCTAAAGCTTTCTAGTGCACTACCCGAGTGCTCACGTCTCATCCGAACATAAGCCTCCTTTTTCTTTTTAACCAACAAAGAAACTTTTTTGGTGCACCACGGTTCCCTAGCCCTACCAATTCCTCCTTGCCTGTTGTGACCATTGGTTTTACAAAGCCCTCACTTCAACCTGAAATAAGTGAATCCATTCAAGAAACCACATACCTGCCTACGTGGGAGCCTGACATCATAAATTAGTGACTGAATTAACTGTAGCCTGGCACTCTGGCTTCACAGTATTCCTGTTAACATTCTGGTGAATCGCCTCTGTTACCATTCAAAGACTTTTACATCTTTCTAGAATTGTCCACAATACTCTGAGGACTTATAAAGATCTAAGCATAATTTCTTTGCTCTTATAATACATTATCCTATTTATAAACCCAAGTAACTGATACTTTCTTTTGAGCCATTTTTTCAACTTGCAGTGCCAGATAACCGTTAATTCAGTCACTAATTTACGATGTCCGGTCTCCCACATAGGCAGGTCTGTGGTTTCTCAGATGGATCCACTTATTTCAACTTGCAGTGAAGGCTTTGTAAAACCAATGGTCACAACAGCTTTGGCGCGTATCTCAAAGAACAAAGAACAATACAGCACAGGAACAGGCCCTTCGGCCCTCCAAGCCTGCACCGATCATGTGTTCCTAACTAGACCATCCGTTTGTATCCCTCTATTTCCAGTCTGTTCATGTGGCTATCTAGACAAGTCTTAAATGTCTGCCTCAACCACCTTGCTTGGTAGTGCATTCCAGGCCCCCACCACCCTCTGTGTAAAATACGTCCCCCGCATTTCCGTATTGAACCTTGCCCCCTCACCTTGAACTTGTGACCCCTTGTGTTTGTCATTTCTGACCTGGGAAAAAGCTTCCAACTGTTCACCCTATCTATGCCCTTCATAATTTTATAAACTTCTATTAGGTCGCCCCTCAACCTCCGTCTTTCCAGGGAGAACAACCCTAGTTTACTCAATCTTACCTCATAGCTAATACCCTCCATACCAGGCAACATCCTGGTAAACCTTTTCTGCACTCTCTCCAAAGCCTCCACGTCCTTCTGGTAGTGTGGCGACCAGAACTGGATGCAGTATTCCAAATGTGGCCTAACCAATGTTCTATATAACTGCAACATCATATGCCAACTTTTATACTCTATGCCCCGTCCAATAAAGGCAAGCATGCCATATGCCTTCTTCACCACCCTCTCCACCTGTGCTGCCACCTTTAAGGATCTGTGGACTTGTACACCCAGGTCCCTCTGTGTGTCTATACTCCTGATGGTTCTGCCATTTATTGTATAGCTCCCCCCTGCATTAGATCTACCAAAATGCATCACTTCGCATTTATCTGGATTAAATTCTATCTGCCACTTCTCCGCCCAATTTTCCAGCCTATCTATATCCTGCTGTATTCTCTGACAATGTTCATCACTATCCTCAACTCCAGCAATCATTGCGTCGTCCGCAAACTTACTAATCAGACCAGCTACATCATCTTCCAAATCATTTATATATATCACAAACAGCAGAGGTCCCAGTACAGAGCCCTGCAGAACACCACTAGTCACAGACCTCCAATCTCGGAGGTTGGTTCTTGGGTATGAGGAGAGTTTTGAAAAGTTGGGACTAACTCTTTGGAAAACGGAGATTATCTAATGGAGATTTTCAGGAGAAAGAGAGGTACTTTAACAGAGTAGATGGGAAAACATAATTATTCTACCTGGTACTGGCAAGGTATCTAGAGGGGATGGGTGTGCAGGCAGTGCTATGTTCCTCTTGCACTATGTTTGAGGTGAGGGATGGCTGATTACATCTGTGGGAAGTCTGCAGCTTCTGCAGCTCCTCCAAAACCATGTTAGGGAACTGGACCTGGAGTTGGATGAACTTAGGATCATTAGGGACGCAGAGGTGGCCATAGACAGAAGCTTTAGGGATACAGTTACTCCGAGGAATGAAAACAGATGGGTGACGGTGAGAGGGGCTGGGAGGAAGCAGTCTGTGCAGGGATCCCCTGTGGTCGTTCCCCTTAGCAACAAGTATTCCGCTTTGGATACGGTTGAGGGGGATGACATACCAGTGGTGAGCCGCAGTGAGAGGATCTCCAGCACTGTGTCCATCTCTGTGGCTCAGGAGGGTAAGGGGCAGAGCGGGAGGGCAATAGTTATTGGGGACTCGTTAGTTAGAGGGATAGATAGGAGGTTCTGTGGCAGCAAAAGAGACTCAGGGATGGTATGTTGCCTACCGGATGCCAAGGTCCGTGACGTCTCAGACCGTGTTTTCCGGATTCTGAAGGGGGAGGGGAAACAGTCACAAGCCGTGGTACACATTGGTACCAACAACATAGGTAAGAGAAGGGACGGGGATTTAAAGCAGGAATTTCTGGAGCTGGGCTGGAAGCTGAGAGCCAAGACAAAACGTGGTCATCTCTGGTACGTTGCCGGTGCCACGTGATAGCGAGTTGAGGAACAGGGAGAGAGTGCAGTTAAACATGTGGTTGCAGGGATGGTGTAGGAGGGAGGGTTTCAGATACGTGGACAATTGGAACACATTCTGGGGAAGGTGGGACCTGTACAAACAGGATGCGGTGCACCTGAACCAGAGGGGCACCAATATCCTAGGAGGGAAATTTGTTACGGCTCTTCAGGGGGGTTTAAACTAATTTTTCAGGGGAGTGGGAAAAGGAGTTGTAGTCTAGAGGTCAGTGAGGGTGGTGAGGTATTGGGGAAGGTATCAGGGTCAAGGGTGGGTACCGGTAGACAGGAAGGTGGGTTGAAGTGTGTCTACTTCAATGTAAGGAGCATCCGGAACAAGGTAGATGAACTTGGGGCGTGGATTGGTACTTGGGACTACGATGTTGTGGCCATTACGGAGACGTGGGTAGAACAAGGACAGGAACGGTTGTTGGACGTTCCGGGGTATAGATGTTTCACTAAGTGTAGGGAAGCTGGTAAAAGAGGTGGAGGAATGGCATTGTTAATCAAGGATAGTTTCACGGCTGCGGAAAGGCACTTCGAGGGGGATCTGCACACTGAGGTAATATGGGCTGAGGTTAGAAATAGGAAAGGAGCGGTCACGTTGTTAGGAGTTTACTATAGGCCCCCAAATAGTAATAGAGATGTGGAGGAAGAAATTGCTAAGCAGATTATGGATATGTGTGGGGGTTACAGGGTAGTTGTCATGGGGGACTTCAACTTTCCAAATATTGATTGGAACCTTTGTAGGTCAAATAGTTCGGATGGGGCAGTTTTTGTGCAGTGTGTGCAGGAGGGTTTCCTGACACAATATGTGGATAGGCCAACAAGAGGTGAGGCCACATTGGATTTGGTACTGGGAAATGAACCGGGCCAAGTGTTAGATTTGGTTGTGGGAGAGCACTTTGGAGATAGTGACCACAATTCGGTGTCTTTTGTTATTGCAATGGAGAGGGATAGGGCCGTACGGCAGGGCAAGGTTTACAATTGGGGGAGAGGTAATTATGATGCGATTAGGCAAGAATTAGGGGGCATAAGATGGGAACAGAAACTGTCAGGGAAAGGCACTAATGAAAAGTGGAACTTTTTCAAGGAACAAATACTGGGTGTCCTTGATAGGTATGTCCCTGTCAGGCAGGGAGGAAATGGCCGAGTGAGGGAACCATGGTTCACGAAAGAGGTGGAATGTCTTGTG
Organism: Mustelus asterias; assembly: GCF_964213995.1. Classification (NCBI taxonomy): domain Eukaryota; kingdom Metazoa; phylum Chordata; class Chondrichthyes; order Carcharhiniformes; family Triakidae; genus Mustelus; species Mustelus asterias. The sequence goes on along the minus strand of NC_135803.1, from coordinate 88,156,767 downwards.
AAAAGGAAGAGGGAAGCTTATGTAGGGATGAGGAAACAAGGTTCAGATGGCTCGATTGAGGGATACAAGTTAGCCAGGAATGAGCTGAAAAAGGACCTTAGGAGAGCTAGGAGGGGACATGAGAAGTCCTTGGCGGGTCGGATCAAGGAAAACCCCAAGGCTTTTTACTCTTATGTGAGGAATAAAAGAATGACCAGGGTGAGGTTAGGGCCGGTCAAGGACAGTAGTGGGAACTTGTGTATGGAGTCAGTGGAGATAGGCGAGGTGATGAATGAATACTTTTCTTCAGTGTTCACCAAGGAGAGGGGCCATGTTTTTGAGGAAGAGAAGGTGTTACAGGCTAATAGGCTGGAGGAAGTAGATGTTCGGAGGGAGGATGTCCTGGCAGTTTTGAATAAACTGAAGGTCGATAAGTCCCGTGGGCCTGATGAAATATATCCTAGGATTCTTTGGGAGGCAAGGGATGAGATTGCAGAGCCTTTGGCTTTGATCTTTGGGTCCTCAATGTCCACGGGGATGGTGCCAGAGGACTGGAGAATGGCGAATGTTGTTCCTCTGTTTAAGAAAGGGAATAGAAATGACCCTGGTAATTATAGACTGGTTAGTCTTACTTCGGTGGTTGGTAAATTGATGGAAAAGGTCCTTAGAGATGGGATTTACGACCATTTAGAAGGATGCGGATTAATCCGGGATAGTCAGCACGGATTCGTGAAGGGCAAGTCGTGCCTCACAAATTTGATAGAATTTTTTGAGGAGGTAACTAAGTGTGTTGATGAAGGTAGGGCAGTTGATGTCATCTACATGGATTTTAGTAAGGCGTTTGATAAGGTCCCCCATGGTCGGCTTATGATGAAAGCAAGGAGGTGTGGGATCGAGGGAAAGTTGGCCGATTGGATAGGTAACTGGCTGTCTGATCGAAGACAGGGGGTGGTGGTGGATGGAAAATTTTCGGATTGGAGGCAGGTTGCTAGCGGAGTGCCACAGGGATCGGTGCTTGGTCCTCTGCTCTTTGTGATTTTTATTAATGACTTAGAGGAGGGGGCTGAAGGGTGGATCAGTAAATTTGCTGATGACACCAAGATTGGTGGAGTAGTGGATGAGGTGGAGGGCTGTTGTAGGCTGCAAAGAGACATAGATAGGATGCAAAGCTGGGCTGAAAAATGGCAAATGGAGTTTAACCCTGATAAATGTGAGGTGATTCATTTTGGTAGGACAAATTTAAATGTGGATTACAGGGTCAAAGGTAGGGTTCTGAAGACTGTGGAGGAACAGAGAGATCTTGGGGTCCATATCCACAGATCTCTAAAGGTTGCCACTCAAGTGGATAGAGCTGTGAAGAAGGCCTATAGTGTGTTAGGTTTTATTAACAGGGGGTTGGAGTTTAAGAGCCGTGGGGTTATGCTGCAACTGTACAGGACCTTGGTGAGACCACATTTGGAATATTGTGTGCAGTTCTGGCCACTTCACTATAAGAAGGATGTGGAAGCGCTGGAAAGAGTGCAGAGGAGATTTACCAGGATGCTGCCTGGTGTGGAGGGTAGATCTTATGAGGAAAGGTTGAGGGAGCTGGGGCTGTTCTCTCTGGAGCGGAGGAGGCTGAGGGGAGACTTAATAGAGGTTTATAAAATGATGAAGGGGATAGATAGAGTGAACGTTCAAAGACTATTTCCTCGGATCTTGGTTTCAGATAAAGCTCGGCACAACATCGTGGGCCGAAGGGCCTGTTCTGTGCTGTACTGTTCTATGTTCTATGTTATCTCTGGTAACTAGTTCAACAATGAATGTTTTTTATTCATTCAAGGGATGTGGGCTTCGCTGGTTAGGCCAACATTCAATTCCCATCCCTAAAAGGTCCTAGATTTAAAACCATAGATAAAAGATCAAATGGACATAGACCTGGGTGTCCTTGTACACCAGTCACTGAAGGTAAGCGTGTAGATGGAGCAGGTAGTGGAAAAAGCAAATGGTATATTGGCCTTGATAGCGAGAGGATTTGAGTACTGGAGCAGGGATATATTGATTGGTGAGACCGTACCTTGAATATTGTGTGTAGTTTTGGTCTCCTTATTTGAAGGAGGACGTTCTTGCTCTGAAGGAGTGCAGACAAGGTTTACCAGACTGATTCCTGGGATGATGGGACTGATGTATGAGAGATTGTATCGGTTAGGATTGTATCTGTAGGAGTTCATAAGAATGAAAGGGGATCTCATAGAAACTAGTAGAATTCTAACAGGACTAGACAGGGTAGATGTAAGAAGGATGTTCCCAATGATGGGGATGTCCAGAACCAGAAGTCACAGTCTGAGGATACAGGATAGACAGTTTGGGACAGAGATGAGAAGAAACTCAACTTCCAGAGAGTAGTGAGCCTGTGGAATTTGCTACCACAGAAAGTAGTTGAGGCCAAAACATTGAATGTTTTCAAGAAGCAGTTAGCTATAGCACTTGGGGTGAAATGGATCAAAGGGTATAGTGGGGGAAGGCGGGATGAGGCTATTGAGTTGGATAATCAGCCATGATCATAATGGATGGCAGGGCAGGCTCAAAGGGCCGAATGGCCACCTCCTGCTCCTATTTTCTATGTTTCTATGTTTTCTTTATCATTTTTACTGAAGTTGAATATCTGTTCTTTCCCCATTAAGGAAGCTGATTCACCATCGAAAGGACACAGTTGCTCGAAAAAGTCAGGTACTAAGCCAGCAGAAAGGGGTTCATACATCTGAGAGTCAGCTGGAAACATCACAGCAGCCAGACAGAATGAGCAAGATTACACCTGAACCAACACCACACCTGTCTGACGCAGCCTCTCCTGATATCGATGTTTACCAGGTGTGTTTACTACAGATCTAGAAAAATACACAGGAAGCAAACAATACTGATTTACTTTTTTCCATTTCCTGTTTGCTTTTGAGATTTTATAGATTTTGTGTGTGCTTCAGGTTCATTTTATTTCATAAAGGTCTGTATTAACAAAACGGCAGTCATTTTGTTATGAATTAAATGGATATGCAGCAAACATGAGCATGTGTTCAAGATTTGCAAAGCATCAGGAAAACTAACATTAACTCTTTCCATCCCGATGAAGCTCAGCAAGTGAGGGTGGAAGTGTGAAAGCTGCAAGTGTTCCAAGTGGTACATGAACAGTCTTAACAGTGCTACATAGGACCCATCAAAGCCCTCAATCTCACACGGACCATTTTTTAACTTGTGACACAGTATTGAAATCTGCCAATCATAGGTTTGTAGCCTGGTTACAGCAGAGAAGACCATTCAGCCCATTAGGTTTGTACCAGCCTTTGGGGTAAAATCACCTAGTCCCACTCCCTTGTCTTTTCTCCCTGGCCTTGCAATATTTTTCATTTCTGATAATTATCCAATTCACCTCGTTTGAATCTGCTTCCACCATATCCTCAGGCAGGGCATTCCAGATCCTAACTCACTGTGTGAATCTGTCTCCACCACACTCACAGTACATTCCAGATCAGGTTTTTTCGATCACCATACCCTCTGGTTCTTGATCCTTCCACCAATGGCAACAGTTTCTCCCTTTCTACTCTCTCTGTCAGACCCCTCATGATTTTGAACATCTTTATCAAATCTCCTCTCATCTTTACTTCAGGGAGAGAGGTCCTACTTTGTTCAATCTATCCACATAACTGAAGTTCCTCATCCCTGGAATCCTTTCTGCACTCTCTCTAATGCCTTCACATACTTTTTAAAGTTGAGCACCCAGAACTGGGCACAATGGGTCAGTTGAGGCTAAACCAATGTTTAGTAAATGTTGAATATAACTTCCTTGCTTTTGTGCTCTGTTCCCTATTCATAAAACCCAAACTCCCTGTATGTTTCATTAATCGCTCTTTCAACCTGTCCTGCCACCTTCAGTAATTTATACACAGACATCCAGCTCCCTCTGCTCCCTTTAGAATTGTGCCCTTTATTTTATATTCTCTCTGTTCTTCCTACCAGAATGAGTCAATTCACAATTCTTCATGATGTGGAGTTGCAGGCGTTGGACTGGGGTAGGCACAGTAAGTAGTCTCACCAGATTAAAGTCCAAAAGGTTTATTTGGTAGCACGAGCTTTCGGAGTGTTGCCCCTTCACCAGGTGAGTGAAGAGTTTGATTCACAAACAGGGCATATATAGACACAAACTCAATTACAAGATAATGGTTGGAAAGCAAGTCTTAACTGGTAATCAAGTCTTTACAGGTGCAGACAGTGAGAGTGGAGAGAGGGTTAAGCACAGGTTAAAGAGATGTGTATTGTCTCCAGCCAGGACAGTTAGTGAAATTTTGCAAGCCTAGGCAAGTCGTGGGGGTTACAGATAGTGTGACACGAACCCAAGATCCCGGATGAGGCCGTCCTTGTGTGTGGAACTTGGCTATCAGTTTCTGCTCAGCGATTCTGCGATGCCGTGTGTCATGAAGGCCACCTTGCAGAATGCTTACCCGAAGATCAGAGGCTGAATGCCCGTGACTGCTGAAGTGTTCCCCAACAGGAAGGGAACACTCCTGCCTGGTGATTGTTGAGCGTTGTTGAGCTACAGCAAACTATGCAGCCTTCAGGCGAACAGTGACCACGACACCACACAACCCTGCCACAGCAAAATCTGCAAGACGTGCCAGATCATCGAAACGGATGCCACCATCCACCAGGTACACGGTACATACTCTTGTGACTCGGCCAACATTGTCTACCTGATACGCTGCAGGAAAGGATGTCCCGAGGCATGGTACATTGGCGAGACCATGCAGACACTACAACAACGGATGAATGAACACCGCTCGACAATCACCAGGCTGGAGTGTTCTCTTCCTGTTGGGGAACACTTCAGCAGTGAAGGGCATTCAGCCTCTGATCTTCGGGTAAGCGTTCTGCAAGGTGGCCTTCATGACAGACGACAACTGAATCGCTGAGCAGAAACTGATAGCCAAGTTCCGTGCACATGAGGACGGCCTCAACCGGGATCTTGGATTCGTATCACACTATCTGTAACCCCCACGACTTGCCTGGGCTTGCAAAATCTCACTAATTGTCCTGGCTGGAGACAATTCATGCCTCTTTAACCTGTGCTTAACCCTCTCTCCACTCTCATTGTCTGCACCTGTAAAGACTTGATTACCAGTTAAGACTCGCATTCCAACCATTATCTTATAATTGAGTTTGTGTCTATATGCCCTGTTTGTGAACCAAACTTTTCACTCACCTGATGAAGGGGCAATGCTCCAAAAGCTCGTGCTACCAAATAAACCTGTTGAACTTTAACCTGGTGTTGTGAGACTACTTACCACACTTCTTCATTACATTTTCTCTGGTCATTTTTCTGTCCATTTCATCAGTCTGCCTGTGTCTTTTTGAAGTTCCACACAAAGCAGCCATGGGTCATTGTACGTAGAATCATCATAGAATCATAGAAACCCTACAGTGTAGAAAGAGGCCATTCGGCCCATCGAGTCTGCACCAACCACAATCCCACTCAGGCCCTACCCCCATATCCCTACATATTTACCCGCTAATCCCTCTAACCTACCCATCTCAAGACACTAAGGGGCAATTTTAGCACGGCCAATCAACCTAACCCGCACATCTTTGGACATATTGGTACCAACAACATAAGTAGGAAAAGGGATGAGGTCCTGAAGTGTGAATATAGAGAGTTAGGCAGAAGGCTAAAGTGCAGGATCTCGAAGGTAGTAATTTTTGGACTACTGCCGGTGCCACATGCTAGTGAGAGTAGGAATAGGAAGATTCAGCAGATGAATACGTGGCTTGAGAACTGGTGCAGGGGGCAGGGATTTAGATTTTTGGATCATTGGGATCTCTTCTCGGGAAGGGGTGACCTGTTCAAGAGGGACAGGATAGACCTGAACTAGAGGAGGCTAATATCCTGGCGGGGATATTTGCTAGAGCCACTTGGGAGCGTTTAAAGTAGTTTGGCAAGGGGGTGGGACCCAAAGCAGTAGGGAGACAGAAGAGAAGGTTGAGGACAGCACAGAAGTTAGAGAGAGAAATAGTAAAGGCAGTGTCAGTAATCCTAGTACTAGACAGATCAGGCAAAAGCAAGACAGAGAGCAAGGGAAGTCCAGATTAAACTGCATTTATTTCAATGCAAGAGGCCTGAAGGGCAAAGCATGGATGGGTACATGCGACTGGGATATTATAGCAATTACTGAAACATGGCTAAGGAAAGGACAGGACTAGCAGCTTAATGTTCCAGGGTACAGATGCTATAGGAAAGATAGAACAGGAGGTAAGAGAGGAGGGAGAGTTGCACTTTTGATTAAGGAAAACGTCACGGCAGTATCGAGAGGGGATATATCCGAGGGTTCGCTCACTGAGTCTATATGGGTAGAACTGAGAAATAAGAAGGGGGCAATCACTTTGATAGGGTTGTACTATAGGCCCCCAAATAGTCGGTGGGAAATTGAGGAGCAGATATGTAAAGAGATTACAGATAGCTCCAAGAAAAATAGGGTGGAAATAGTAGGGGATTTTAACTTTCCCAACATTGACTGAGACAGCTATAGTATTAGAGGGTTGGATGGCGAGAAATTTGTTCTGTATTCAGAAGGAATTTCCCATTCAGTATGTGGATGGCCCAACTAAAGAGGGGGCAAAACTTGATCTCCTCTTGGGAAATACGGAAGGGCAGGTGACAGAAGTGTTAGTGAGGGATCACTTTGGGGCCAGTGACCATAATTCCATTAGTTTTAAGATAGCTATGGAGAATGATAGGTCTGGCCCAAAAGTTAAAATTTTAAATTGGGGCAAGGCCAATTTTGATGTATCAGGCAGGAACTTTCAAAAATTCATTTTGGGAGCCTGTGAGGAAGCAAAGGGATGTCTGGTAAGTGGGAGGCTTTCAAAAGTGTGATAAGCATGTTCCTCTTACAGTGAAGGGCAAGGCTGGTAGAAGTAGGGAACCCTGGATGACTCGGGATATTGAGGCCCTGGTCAAGAAGAAGAAGAAGGAGGCACATGACATAAATGGGCAGCTGGGATCAAGTGGATCCCTTGAAGAGTATAGAGGGTGTAGGAGTAGAGTTAAGAGAGAAATCAGGAGGACAAAAAGGGGACACGAGATTGTTTTGGCAGATAAGGCAAAGGAGAATCCAAAAGAGATTCTCCAAAGGAGAATTCTACAAATACGTAAAGGGCAAAAGAGTAACTAGGGAGAGAATAGGGCCCCTTAAGGATCAACAAAGTCATTTATGTGCGAATCCACAAGAGATGGGTGAGATCCTAAATGAATATTTCTCATCAGTATTTACTGTTGAGAAAAGCATGGATGTTAGGGAACTTGGGGAAATAAATAGTGATGTCTTGAGGAGTGTACATATTACAGAGAAGGAGGTGCTGGAAGTCTTAAAGCGCATCAAGGTAGATAATTCTCCGGAACCTGATGAAGTGCATCCCAGGACATTGTGGGAGGCTAGGGAGGAAATTGCAGGTCCCCCAGCAGAAATATTTGAATCATCGATAGTCACAGGTGAGGTATCTGAAGATTGGAGAGTGGCAAATGTTGTGTCTTGGTTTAAGAAAGGCTGCAGGGAAAAGCCTGGGAACTATAGGTCGGTGAGCCTCACATCTGTAGTGGGTGAGAAGGTATTTTGAGAGACTGAACTACAGGCATTGAGAGTTGCAAGGACTGATTAGGAATCGTCAGCATGACTTGGAAAATCATGTCTCACAAATTTGATTGAGTTTTGTGAAGGGGTAACCAAGAAGGTAGATGAGGGCAGTGCGGTTGATGTTGTCTACATGGACTTTAGCAAGGCCTTTGACAAGGTACCGCATGGTAGGACAAAGAACAAAGAACAGTTCAGCACAGGAAACAGGCCCTTCGGCCCTCCAAGCCTGTGCCGCTCCTTGGTCCAACTGGACCAATCGTTTGTATCCCTCCATTCCCAGGCTGCTCATGTGACTATCCAGGTAAGTCTTAAACGATGTCAGCGTGCCTGCCTCCACCACCCTACTTGGCAGCGCATTCCAGGCCCCCACCACCCTCTGTGTAAAAAACGTCCCTCTGATATCAGAGTTATACTTCGCCCCTCTCACCTTGAGCCCGTGACCCCTCGTGATCGTCACCTCCGACCTGGGAAAAAGCTTCCCACTGTTCACCCTATCTATACCCTTCATAATCCTGTACACCTCTATTAGATCTCCCCTCATTCTCCGTCTTTCCAAGGAGAACAACCCCAGTCTACCCAATCTCTCCTCATAGCTAAGACCCTCCATACCAGGCAACATCCTGGTAACCTTCTCTGCACTCTCTCTAACGCCTCCACGTCCTTCTGGTAGTGCGGCGACCAGAACTGGACGCAGTACTCCAAATGTGGCCTAACCAGCATTCTATACAGCTGCATCATCAGACTCCAGCTTTTATACTCTATACCCCGTCCTATAAAGGCAAGCATACCATATGCCTTCTTCACCACCTTCTCCACCTGTGTTGCCACCTTCAAGGATTTGTGGACTTGCACACCTAGGTCCCTCTGTGTTTCTATACTCCTGATGACTCTGCCATTTATTGTATAACTCCTCCCTACATTATTTCTTCCAAAATGCATCACTTCGCATTTATCCGGATTAAACTCCATCTGCCACCTCTCCGCCCAATTTTCCAGCCTATCTATATCCTGCTGTATTGCCCGACAATGCTCTTCGCTATCCGCAAGTCCAGCCATCTTCGTGTCATCCGCAAACTTGCTGATTACACCGGTTACACCTTCTTCCAAATCATTTATATATATCACAAATAGCAGAGGTCCCAGTACAGAGCCCTGTGGAACACCACTGGTCACAGACCTCCAGCTGGAAAAAGACCCTTCGACCACTACCCTCTGTCTCCTATGGCCAAGCCAGTTCTCCTTGTATCCCATGAGCCTTAACCTTCTTAACCAACCTGCCATGTGGGACTTTGTCAAATGCCTTACTGAAATCCATATAGACGACATCCACGGCCCTTCCTTCCTTCAACCGTTTTTGTCACTTCCTCAAAAAACTCCTCCAAATTTGTAAGGCACGACCTCCCTCTTACAAAACCATGCTGTCTGTCACTAATGAGATTGTTCCGTTCTAAATGCACATACATCCTGTCTCTAAGAATCCTCTCCAACAACTTCCCTACCACGGACGTCAAGCTCACCGGCCTATAATTTCCTGGGTTATCCCTGCTACCCTTCTTAAACAACGGGACCACATTCGCTATCCTCCAATCCTCAGGGACCTCACCCGTGTCCAAAGAAGCGACAAAGATTTCCGTCAGAGGCCCAGCAATTTCATCTCTCGTCTCCCTGAGCAGTCGAGGATAGATGCCATCAGGCCTGGGGCTTTGTCAGTTTTAATGTTCCCTAAAAAACCTAACACTTCCTCTCTTGTAATGGAGATTTTCTCTAACGGGTCAACACCTCCCTCCGAGACACTCCCGGTTAACACGCCCCTCTCCTTCGTGAATACCGATGCAAAGTATTAATTTAGGATCTCCCCTATTCCCTTGGGTTCTAAGCATAATTCCCCTCCTTTGTCCCTGAGAGGTCCGATTTTCTCCCTGACAACTCTTTTGTTCCTAACGTATGAATAGAATGCCTTAGGATTCTCCTTAATCCTGCCTGCCAAGAACATCTCGTGACCTCTTTTTGCCCTTCTAACTCCCCGTTTGAGTTTTTTCCTACTCTCTCTGTATTCCTCCAGAGCTCCATCTGTTTTCAGTTGCCTGGACTTAACGTACGCCTCCCTTTTCATTTTAATCAGATCCTCAATTTCCCTGGTTATCCACGGCTCTCGAATCCTACCTTTCCTATCTTTCCTTTTTACAGGCACATGCCTATCCTGCAGCCTTATCAATAGTCCCTTAAAAGACTCCCACATGCCAGACGCGGACTTACCCTCGAACATCCTCTCCCAATCAACATCCACCAATTCCTGCCTAATCCGGCCTTCCCCCAATTTAGCACCCTGCCTGTAGGACAGCACTCATCCTTGTCCATTACTATCCTGAAGTTAACCGAATTGTGGTCACTATTTGCCACATGTTCCCCTACCGAAACTTTGACGACCTGACCGGGCTCATTTCCCAGAACTAGGTCCAGTATAGCCCCCTCTCTAGTCGGGCTATCTACATGCTGTTCCAAAGAACCTTCCAGTACGCATTTTCCAAATTCCTCCCAGTCCAGACCCCCAGCTCTAAGCACTTTCCAGTCTGTGCCAGGGAAATCAAAGTCCCCCACTACAACAACCCTATTTTTTCTGCACCTATCCAGAATCTCCTGACATATCCTTTCCTCCACTTCCCGTGGGCTGTTGGGTGGTCTGTAGTACACCCCCAGCACAGTGACTGCACCCTTCCTGTTTCTGAGTTCCACCCACAGCGACTCAGTACATGATCCCTCTAAGTTGTCTACCCTCTGCACCGCGGTAATATGCTCCTTAACTAATATCGCTACTCCCCCACCTTTTTTAGCCCCTCCTCTGTCTCGCCTAAAACACTGATACCCCGGAATATTCAGCTGCCAGTCCTGTCCTTTTAACCAAGTTTCCGTCACCGCAACCACATCCAAATTCCGCATAAGCATTAAGGCCCTAAGTTCGTCTGTTTTACCCGTTACACTCCTCGCATTGAAGCAGATGCACTCCAGACCTCCAGGCCCACTCAGGTCATCCTCCTCCAGAGTGCTCCTCTTCTTAGCTAGCCTTGCCCTGGCCCCCAGCTCAACCCCAGCCTCAGTATTTACTGACCTACTGTTTTGTTCCCCACCCCCCTGCCACACTAGTTTAAATCCTGCCGAAACACTCTAGCAAAACTCCCAGCCAGGATATTTGCTCCCTTCCAGTTGAGGTGTAACCCATCCTTTCTGTACAGTTGCCATCCTGACTTGAAGATTTCCCAGCTATCTATGAATTTAAAACCCTCCCTCTTGCACCAGTCCTTTAGCCACACGTTCAACTGTAGAATCTCCCTGTTCCGAGCCTCACTTGCACTAGGCACCGGGAGCAGTCCAGAGATTGCTACCCTGGAGGTCTTACTTTTTAGCCTAGCACCCAACTCCCTGAATTTCTCTCGTATGATCCCCCTGCTCTTCCTACCTACATCATTTTCACCAATGTGTACAATCACATCCGTTTGACTACCTTCCTTTTTAAATATGCTTCCTACCCTCTCGGAGACATCCAGTACCCCGGCACCAGGGAGGCAGACTACCATCCTGGATTCTCATTCACTCCCACAGAACCGCCTGTCCGTGCCTCTAACCATTGCGTCCCCCACAACTATCGCTCTCCTAAACCCCTTCCTTCCCTTCCGGACCCCTGAGCCTGTCTCCGTGGAGGCGATCTGGTCCTCGTGGCTTACCCCTGGAGGGTCATCCCCCTCCACAGAATCCAAAACAATATACCTATTTTGGAGGGGGACAACCACAGGGGATCCCTCCACAGACTGCTCACTCCCTTCCCTTCTCCCATCTGTTGCCCATCCCTTTCTTTTATGGGAGACTGCCACTGGGGTACTTTCTGGCACATCACCCTTCTGACTATTACCCCTCCTAACTGTGACCCACGTGTCTTCCTTCCGAGACCCTGGTGTCACTACCTGACTATAACTTTTATCTATTAATCTCTCATTTTCCCTAACTAAACTGAGTTCATCGAGCCTCAGCTCCAGCTCCCTTACACGATCCTTCAGGAGTTGCAGTTCCACGCATCTGGCACAGATATGGACTTCCGGGAGGCAAGATTCATAGAATAGATATTTTCATAGAAACCCTACAGTGCAGAAGGAGGCCATTCGGCCCATCGAGTCTGCACCGACCACAATCCCACCCAGGCCCTACCCCCACATATTTACCCGCTAATCCCTCTAACCAACACATCTCAGGGGCAATTTTAACCTGGCCAATCAACCTAACCCGCACATCTTTGGACTGTGGGAGGAAACCGGAGCACCCGGAGGAAACCCACGCAAACACGAGGAGAATGTGCAAACTCCACACAGACAGTGACCCGAGCCGGGAATCGAACCCAGGACCCTGGAGCTGTGAAGCAGCAGTGCTAACCACTGTGCTACCGTGCTGTTTTCTGTCACTCAGACAATTTTTTATCCACCCTGCTACTGTCACGTTTATTCTATGAGCTCTGACTATAATGTAAATCCATGTCACCACGTTATCCGCATTATCCTCATCTATCCTTACTGTTGCCTATTCAACAAACTCAAGTTAATTAAACATTATTTACCCTTCATAAATCTGTGGCATCCCTTAATTAATCTGCATTTGCCAAGTGACTGTTAATTTTATCCCGAATTTAAATTCCAAAGGCTCCAGTTGCTGGTCTTATCTTTATATATATTTCGAACAAGAGTTCACAATTCTCCAGTCCTCTGGCAGCACCCCTGTATCCAAGGAGGATTTTGGAAGAATTTGACCAGGATCTCTACAATTTCCACGTTGCTTCCTTCAGTCACCTTGGATGCATCCCATCCAGTCCTGGTGCCTTATCAACTGTAAGTACAACCTATCTAATACCTCCTTTATCAATTTAAACCCATCAAATGTCTTGACTCCCTCCTCTTTCATTCTAACTTGAATTATGATCCCATGTTTTTTTCATTACTCTGCCTTCACATGTCCTTTTTGATAACAAGAATAACATGTTGGTCCCCTCAAACCAAACTTGTTGACTGGACTTTTTGACTAGAGGACAGTCTGCCTCTTCACCTTGGCCATCTCCCTCACTGGAGCCAGATTTCTTTCCATTATCAAACTTCCCTTCAATTTCTCAGGGACATTCCAAACTGGGGCCTGTTACTAATGCACGTGAGTGAATCTATAATTATCTGTCACTACTGAAGCTTTTATTTTCCGAGCTGCGACCTTAGTTCCTAAAGGAGTGTTATTTTTGAATTCTGACATTTGATCCTTGTGACCCCCATTATTCCCCAGAACCAGATTCTGCAATGCCTCCTTCCTCACTGGGAAAAAGCATACTGATGTAGGGGCTTCTTCTGATCACACTATAGAAATTCTTGCCCCTCTGCCATTTTAACTCTACTATACCACTCTGTTTTAACTACATGAGCAAATGCTCCTGATTTTCAGCCTTGTGAACCCTGGGAGGTATTAAATCTGAACATTAGTAGGTACCATTGGGGTTGGGAGGGCGCACACTCATAAAGTTGTCAATGTGATGTTCAACTCATGGTCTCATCTCCATATCCTCGAATGGTCTCTTGCTCAAAACCAATGGAAAATGTCAGCTGGGCAGCCAGCAAGAGTGAAATAGTGGGTAGCAGGAGGTTGTAATGGGAGGTTACAGAAACAGTCCCAACAGTTAGCTAAATTGCTGGGAGGGATTTCAGAGGCTTCCAGGCTGTGGGAGGCCTAACCTTTCTTGCTGCCCTGATTGCTTGAGGCCTCCAGTTAAAATAGCCGTCTGTTTTATAGAAAGGGCTCCATCAGTTTCTAGTGCATTTCCTGCCTACCCAGAAGAGCAAACTTTCAACCAGATGCTGCAGAGAGAGAGCAGAACCTCAACTGGGGTAAGTTCATGGGTGATCTTCACTTCTCACCAAGGTTTTATTGAGTGAGCTGGCTTGAAATCATCCCAATTGTTTATACGACAAAAATCTGCATCTTCAAGAGCAAATCTACCCATGGGTGTGTAGGTACAATCCCTACAGTGCAGAAGGAAGCCATTTGACCCATTGAGTCTGTACCAACCACAATCCCATCCAGTTCCTATTCCCGTAACCCCACACATTTATCCTGCTAACCCCCTGACACTAGGGTCAATTTAGCATGGCCAATCAACCTAACCCTTCTTTGGAGTGTGGGAGGAAACTGGAGCACCTGGAGGAAACCCACGCAGACACTGGGAGAACGTGTAAACTCCACACGGACAGTGACCCGAGGCCAGAATTGAACCGGGGTTCCTGGAGCTGTGAGGTAGCAGTGCTAACTACTGTGTCGCCCTGATGTGGATTAATTTGTAATAGAACTGTACTGTTCTATGTTCTAATTTTTAAGCGGTTATCTTGATTATGATAACAAAAAGGTTAATACCACATTTTTATAGATCTGAAAGGTCTAATTTCTAAAATCTGATGGGTTTGACTCCTGCCTGCTGAGTTAACTAAACTTAGTCAATGACTATAATTGGCCTTGGTTGCACGATTGTGGTGGGAAGTTCTAGAGAGTGGATGGGTGAGAACAGACGTTGGGTTAGTGATGGTGTTCTTGTTCATTAGCACATGCTCATGACTGGATAACAGTCAGCTAGGCAGAACTTTTAGCCACACATCAGCAGCAGTCAGAGCTTTCATAAGGAGAGAACCATTATCAACAGACCTGATTAATGAGTCTTGATGATTTATTATTATGTTGTCATCAGTCAGTTCATCAAAGAATCAAAGGAAGCAGCCTACACATGGACCAAGTGAAATATGGTGCCTACTTTGTCTTGCAGGTTCCCAATCAGCCTCGACATGCTGCCCCCGTGATACCTCCACCACCAGAGAAACTTTGGGACTTGCACTCCGGTTCCTCAAACATGCAAGGTAAAACTATCGCAGTCATTAAGTTCAAAACCAAAATACTGCGCTTGTTGGAAATCTGAAGAAGAGACAGAAAATGCTGGAAATACTAAGGAGGTCAGGTGTCAAATATGGAGAGAGGAACAAACTTAATGTTTCAGTCCGATGAGTTATTGTCAGAACTGAAAAGATTTGACATGTACAAGTTTTAAAGCAAGAATAGTGAAAGGGAGAGGGAGGAATAAATGAAAGGGAAGGACTGTGTTAAGGCGGAGAAAAGAAAAAAAATGAATACTTGCATTTATATGACTGTTGGACATCTCTAAGTGCTTTACAGTAATTTGTTTTGAGGAGTAGTTATAATGTAGAAAAAGCAAGATAAATCGACAGAAGGGAGGATGGTGTAAAGCAGAAGGGGGCGACAATGGGACAAATAAAGAAATGGAAGATGGGTCTCGAGGATGTGAAAATGGGAAAAGTAGAATCATCAACAAACAGTTGTATAAAAATACAGAAAAGGGCACACAGTGGAAAAATAAAAAGAGCAGGAGTTATGATCTGAAATCGTCAACTCAACGATGAGTCCAGAAGGTTGTAAAGTGCCAAATCCAGAAGTCAGTGTTGAGAGTGGTGAGGTATTGGGGAAGGTATCAAGGTCAAAGGTGGGTACCGGTAGACAGGAAGGTGGGTTGAAGTGTGTCTACTTCAATGCAAGGAGCATCCGGAACAAGGTAGATGAACTTGGGGCGTGGATTGCTACTTGGGACTACGATGTTGTGGCCATTACAGAGACGTGGGTAGAACAAGGACAGGAATGGTTGTTGGACGTTCCAGGGTATAGATGTTTCAGTAAGTGTAGGGAAGCTGGTAAAAGAGGTGGAGGAATGGCATTGTTAATCAAGGATAGTTTAACGGCTGCGGAAAGGCACTTCGAGGGGGATCTGCACACTGAGGTAATATGGGCTGAGGTTAGAAATAGGAAAGGAGCGGTCACGTTGTTAGGAGTTTACTATAGGCCCCCAAATAGTAATAGAGATGTGGAGGAAGAAATTGCTAAGCAGATTATGGATATGTGTGGGGGTCACAGGGTAGTTGTCATGGGGAACTTTAACTTTCCAAATATTGATTGGAACCTTTGTAGGCCAAATAGTTCGGATGGGGCAGTTTTTGTGCAGTGTGTGCAGGAGGGTTTCCTGACAATATGTGGATAGGCCGACAAGAGGTGAGGCCACATTGGATTTGGTACTGGGAAATGAACCGGGCCAAGTGTTAGATTTGGTTGTCGGAGAGCACTTTGGAGATAGTGACCACAATTCGGTGTCTTTTGTTATTGCAATGGAGAGGGATAGGGCTGTACGGCAGGGCAAGGTTTACAATTGGGGGAGAGGTAATTATGATGCGATTAGGCAAGAATTAGGGGGCATAAGATGGGAACAGAAACTGTCAGGGAAAGGCACTAATGAAAAGTGGAACTTTTTCAAGGAACAAATACTGGGTGTCCTTGATAGGTATGTCCCTGTCAGGCAGGGAGGAAATGGCCGAGTGAGGGAACCATGGTTCACGAAAGAGGTGGAATGTCCTGTGAAAAGGAAGAGGGAAGCTTATGTAGGGATGAGGAAACAAGGTTCAGATGGCTCGATTGAGGGTTACAAGTTAGCCAGGAATGAGCTGAAAAAGGGGCTTAGGAGAGCTAGGAGGGGACATGAGAAGTCCCTGGCGGGTCGGATCAAGGAAAACCCCAAGGCTTTTTACTCTTATGTGAGGAATAAAAGAATGACCAGGGTGAGGTTAGGGCCGGTCAAGGACAGTAGTGGGAACTTGTGTATGGAGTCAGTAGAGATAGGCGAGGTGATGAATGAATACTTTTCTTCAATGTTCACCAAGGAGAGGGGCCATGTTTTTGAGGAAGAGAAGGTGTTACAGGCTAATAGGCTGGAGGAAATAGATAGAAACATAGAAAAAACTACAGCACAAAACAGGCCCTTCGGCCCCACAAGTTGTGCCGAACATATCCCTACCTTTTAGGCCTATCTATAACCCTCCATTCTATTAAGTCCCATGTACTCATCCAGGAGTCTCTTAAAAGACCCTATTGAGTTTGCCTCCACCACCACTGACGGCAGCCGATTCCACTCGCCCACCACCCTCTGTGTGAAAAACTTCCCCCTAACATTTCCCCAGTACCTACCCCCCAGCACCTTAAACCCGTGTCCTCGCGTAGCAGCCATTTCCACCCTGGGAAAAAGCCTCTGAGAGTCCACCCGATCTATGTCTCTCAACATCTTATGTACCTCAATTAGGTCTCCTCTCATCCTACGTCTCTCCAAGGAGAAAAGACCGAGCTCCCTCAGCCTATCCTCATAAGGCATGTCACTCAATCCAGGCAACATCCTTGTAAATCTCCTCTGCATCCTTTCAATCTTTTCCACATCCTTCCTGTAATGAGGCGACCAGAACTGAGCACAGTACTCCAAGTGGGGTCTGACGAGGGTCTTATATAGCTGCATCATTATCCCCGGACTCCTAAACTCAATCCCTCGATTGATAAAGGCCAGCACACCATACGCCTTCTTAACCACCTCCTCCACCTGCGGGGCCGATTTTAGAGTCCTGTGGACCCGGACCCCAAGGTCCTTCTGATCCTCTACCGTACTAAGAGTCTTTCCCTTTATATTGTACTCCTTCATCCCATTTGACCTGCCAAAATGGACCACAATGCATTTATCTGGGTTGAAGTCCATCTGCCACTTCTCCGCCCAGTCTTGCATCCTATCTATGTCCCTCTGTAACTTCTGACATCCCTCCAGACCATCCACAACCCCACCAACCTTTGTGTCGTCGGCAAACCCACCAACCCATCCCTCCACCTCCTCATCCAGGTCATTTATGAAAATGACAAACAGCAAGGGTCCCAGAACAGATCCTTGGGGCACTCCACTGGTGACCGACCTCCATTTAGAAAAAGACATTGTGAACAATGTAGGGCATGTGCCCAAGTGGCAAATGCTTGGCTGCTGTTATTGTAGTTCATGCATTGGGCAGTACCAGTTGTTTCATTGGCTTGTACTCTTTCACAACATCCAAAAAATGCTTAGGAGAATATTGCATGTTTACCCAGTGCCGATAAATAAGGATGTCCTGTAGTTGCAGTTGCGGCCCTCTGATCTCTACAGCAGGGGGCTGGAGGGATTTCAAAGAGGTGTCTAGTCCACTGGCTTGCTGCCCCTGGGAGGTGGGGGGGGGTGGGGGGGGGTCACCTCTGAGCACCAGCCACAGGCTTCAACCTCAGAGTGGGGCCCATCTGGCACAAGGAAAATCCTGCTGGCATCATCAATTGCCCCCCAACTCCCCCAAGCGGGCTCACAATTGTTACTAATTGGCTAACCTGCTGCAGCTGGACAGGGAGCCAATGTCAGTTTGACCCCTGTCTCCAGCAAGATCGCTCAGAGGCAGGAATGTGTCAGGTAGAGGAGCGCAGGTGCATCTTTCAGGGATAGTCCTCTCTCCTTCCTCCAAAGCTGCCTCTGCGCCGGCTGATAAGCTGCTGCTCTTAGTCACAAAAGCAGACATTTTTCCAAGTGAAATGTCATTACTGTCAATTACTGGAGTTTAGAATGATTAGAGGGGTTTTGTTTGAGGTATATAAAATTTTAAAAGGGATTGATAAAGTAAATGTAGACCAAATGTTTCCCCTTATGAGGCAATTAGAACAAGAGGTCACAGTTATATGTTGTGAGGCGGTAGATTTAAAACTGAAATGAGGAGGAATTACTTCTCGCAAAGTGTGGTGAATTTGTGGAACTCGCTGCCCCATAGCGCGGTGGAGTTTGAATCGTTGAATGGTTTCAAGAGGGAGATAGATATATTTCTAATACAGAAAGGGAAAGAGGGATATGGCGAATAGGCAGGGAGGTGGATTTGAGACCAGGGAGAGATCAGCCATGGTCTGATTGAATGGCAGAGCAGACTCAAAGGGCTGAATTTGCCTATTTCTGTTCCTAATTCCTATGTTCCAATGGAAAAAAAAATTGGTCATGTACTAAAAGGCCATTTAGGGCAGGTGGTAAGAGATTATAGGCTCCTCCCCTTAGCTTATATCACCTATTGTCACAGTTTCCTAAAAGATGCCTTTATTTCAACTTTCTCAAGGACAATTCGGGATGAGCAGAGCTGCTGGCCTAGCCAGTGACATCCTGTGAAAGAATTTTAAAAACTGCCCTCAAAAGATTAACATCCTAATCTTACCCAAGTATCACTCATCCATTTAACGGTTTCTGTTATTGTTTTTCCTCTGTCCATCTATGGTGTGGTCATGCAGTTTGTAGCGTTTATACCAAGCTGTGGGAAACTCTCTTTGCAGAACTCCTTTCGGTCATTCGGTTTAAACTAATTTGTCAGGGGAGTGGGAAAGGGAGTTGTAGTCCAGAAGTCAGTGAGGGTGGTGAGGTATTGGGGAAGGTATCAGGGTCAAGGGTGGGTACTGGTAGACAGGAAGGTGGGTTGAAGTGTGTCTACTTCAATGGAAGGAGCATCCGGAACAAGGTAGATGAACTTGGGGCGTGGATTGGTACTTGGGACTACGATGTTGTGGCCATTACGGAGACGTGGGTAGAACAAGGACAGGAATGGTTGTTGGACGTTCCGGGGTATAGATGTTTCACTAAGTGTAGGGAAGCTGGTAAAAGAGGTGGAGGAGTGGCATTGTTAATCAAGGATAGTTTAACGGCTGCGGAAAGGCACTTCGTGGGGGATCTGCACACTGAGGTAATATGGGCTGAAGTTAGAAATAGGAAAGGAGCGGTCACGTTGCTAGGAGTTTACTATAGGCCCCCAAATAGTAATAGAGATGTGGAGGAAGAAATTGCTAAGCAGATTATGGATATGTGTGGGGGTCACAGGGTAGTTGTCATGGGGGACTTTAACTTTCCAAATATTGATTGGAACCTTTGTAGGTCAAATAGTTTGGATGGGGCAGTTTTTGTGCAGTGTGTGCGGGAGGGTTTCCTGACACAATATGTGGATGGGCCGACGAGAGGTGAGGCCACATTGGATTTGGTACTGGGAAATGAACCGGGCCAAGTGTTAGATTTGGTTGTGGGAGAGCAATTTGGAGATAGTGACCACAATTCGGTGTCTTTTGTTATTGCAATGGAGAGGGATAGGGCCGGACGGCAGGGCAAGGTTTACAATTGGGGGAGGGGTAATTATGATGCGATTAGGCAAGAATTAGGGGGCATAAGTTGGGAACAGAAACTGTCAGAGAAAGGAACTAATGAAAAGTGGAATTTTTTCAAGGAACAAACACTGGATGTCCTTGATAGGTATGTTCCTGTCAGGCAGGGAGGAAATGGCCGAGTGAGGGAACCATGGTTCACAAAAGAGGTGGAATGTCTTGTGAAAAGGAAGAGGGAAGCTTATGTAGGGATGAGGAAACAAGGTTCAGATGGCTCGATTGAGGGTTACAAGTTAGCAAGGAATGAGCTGAAAAAGGGGCTTAGGAGAGGTAGGAGGGGACATGAGAAGTCCTTGGCGGGTCGGATCAAGGAAAACCCCAAGGCTTTTTACTCTTATGTGAGGAATAAAAGAATGACCAGGGTGAGGTTAGGGCCGGTCAAGGACAGTAGTGGGAACTTGTGTATGGAGTCAGTAGAGATAGGCGAGGTGATGAATGAATACTTTTCTTCAGTGTTCACCAAGGAGAGGGGCCATGTTTTTGAGGAAGAGAAGGTGTTACAGGCTAATAGGCTGGAGGAAATAGATGTTCGGAGGGAGGATGTCTTGGCAGTTTTGAATAAACTGAAGGTCGATAAGTCCCCTGGGCCTGATGAAATGTATCCTAGGATTCTTTGGGAGGCAAGGGATGAGATTGCAGAGCCTTTGGCGTTGATCTTTGGGTCCTCGCTGTCCACGGGGATGGTGCCAGAGGACTGGAGAATGGCGAATATTGTTCCTCTGTTTAAGAAAGGGAATAGAAATGACCCTGGTAATTATAGACCGGTTAGTCTGACTTCGGTGGTTGGTAAATTGATGGAAAGGGTCCTTAGGGATGGGATTTACGACCATTTAGAAAGATGCGGATTAATCCGAGATAGTCAGCACGGATTCGTGAAGGGCAAGTCGTGCCTCACAAATTTGATAGAATTTTTTGAGGAGGTAACTAAGTGTGTTGATGAAGGTAGGGCAGTTGATGTCATATACATGGATTTTAGTAAGGCGTTTGATAAGGTCCCCCATGGTCGGCTTATGATGAAAGTGAGGAGGTGTGGGATAGAGGGAAAGTTGGCCGATTGGATAGGCAACTGGCTGTCTGACCGAAGACAGAGGGTGGTGGTCGATGGAAAATTTTCGGATTGGAGGCAGGTTGCCAGCGGTGTGCCGCAGGGATCAGTGCTTGGTCCTCTGCTCTTTGTGATTTTTATCAATGACTTAGAGGAGGGGGCTGAAGGGTGGATCAGCAAATTTGCCGACGACACCAAGATTGGTGGAGCAGTGGATGAGGTGGAGGGCTGTTGTAGGCTGCAAAGAGACATAGATAGGATGCAAAGAACAAAGAGAACAAAGAACAATACAGCACAGGAACAGGCCCTTCGGCCCTCCAAGCCCGCGCCGCTCCCCGGTCCAGGATTGAATCCTCAATCCAGGATCCCCGCCCAATTTTCCAGCCTATCTACATACCAATATCCTATCCACCGAGCTGTCCCTCACAGCTACGATGCTTTGTTCATTACAACCTATTAACTCACCCCCACCCCCCTATTCCAGACCATGTGATCCCCAGGGAGAGGCGAAAACCCAGAGTGAAAAACCCCAGGGCCAATATGGGGAAAAAGAAAATCTGGGAAATTCCTCTCCGACCCCCTGAGGCGATCGAAACGAGTCCAGGAGATCACAATGGCCCTGATCGGAAAATGCTTCCCAACCCTAGTCATTTCCACTTCCATGAACACCATATGAATTCCCTGCCCCCGAGACAGGTTCCCAACTATCCGCAGTCTCGCTCTGTACTGGCACCAGCAAGATGATCATAGAATGAAGCCTTGAAACGAGAAACAAGGAACAATTAGCCCGCGCCGCTCCCTGGTCCAAACTAGACCACTCTTTTGTATCCCTCCATTCCCACTCCGGTCATATAGCTGTCTAGATAAGTCTTAAACGTTCCCAGTGTGTCCGCCTCCACCACCTTGCCCGGCAACACATTCCAGGCCCCCACGACCCTCTGTGTGAAATATGTCCTTCTGATATCTGTGTTAAACCTCCCCCCCTTCAAAGAACAAAGAACAGTACAGCACAGGAAACAGGCCTTCGGCCCTCCAAGCCTGAGCCGCTCCTTGGTCCAACTAGACCAATCGTTTGTATCCCTCCATTCCCAGGCTGCTCATGTGACTATCCAGGTAAGTCTTAAACGATGTCAGCGTGCCTGCCTCCACCACCCTACTTGGCAGCGCATTCCAGGCCCCCACCACCCTCTGTGTAAAAAACGTCCCTCTGATGTCTGAGTTATACTTCGCCCCTCTCAGCTTGAGCCCGTGACCCCTCGTGATCGTCACCTCCGACCTGGGAAAAAGCTTCCCACTGTTCACCCTATCTATACCCTTCATAATCTTGTATACCTCTATTAGATCTCCCCTCATTCTCCGTCTTTCCAAGGAGAACAACCCCAGTCTACCCAATCTCTCCTCATAGCTAAGACCCTCCATACCAGGCAACATCCTGGTAAACCTTCTCTGCACTCTCTCCAATGCCTCCACGTCTTTCTGGTAGTGCGGCGACCAGAACTGGACGCAGTACTCCAAATGCGGCCTAACCAGCGTTCTATACAGCTGCATCATCAGACTCCAGCTTTTATACTCTATACCCCGTCCTATAAAGGCAAGCATACCATATGCCTTCTTCACCACCTTCTCCACCTGTGTTGCCACCTTCAAGGATTTGTGGACTTGCACACCTAGGTCCCTCTGTGTTTCTATACTCCTGATGACTCTGCCATTTATTGCATAACTCCTCCCTACATTATTTCTTCCAAAATGCATCACTTCGCATTTATCCGGATTAAATTCCATCTGCCACCTCTCCGCCCAATTTTCCAGCCTATCTATATCCTGCTGTATTGCCCGACAATGCTCTTCGCTATCCGCAATTCCAGCCATCTTTGTGTCATCCGCAAACTTGCTGATTACACCAGTTACACCTTCTTCCAAATCATTTATATATATCACAAATAGCAGAGGTCCCAGTACAGAGCCCTGCGGAACACCACTGGTCACAGACCTCCAGCCGGAAAAAGACCCTTCGACCACTACCCTCTGTCTCCTATGGCCAAGCCAGTTCTCCACCCATTGAGGACTTCTCCTTGTATCCCATGAGCCTTAACCTTCTTAACCAACCTGCCATGTGGGACTTTGTCAAATGCCTTACTGAAATCCATATAGACGACATCCACGGCCCTTCCTTCATCAACCGTTTTTGTCACTTCCTCAAAAAACTCCACCAAATTTGTAAGGCACGACCTCCCTCTTACAAAACCATGCTGTCTGTCACTAATGAGATTGTTCCGTTCTAAATGCACATACATCCTGTCTCTAAGAATCCTCTCCAACAACTTCCCTACCACGGACGTCAAGCTCACCGGCCTATAATTTCCTGGGTTATCCCTGCTACCCTTCTTAAACAACGGGACCACATTCGCTATCCTCCAATCCTCAGGGACCTCACCCGTGTCCAAAGAAGCGACAAAGATTTCCGTCAGAGGCCCAGCAATTTCCTCTCTCGTCTCCCTGAGCAGTCGAGGATAGATGCCATCAGGCCCTGGGGCTTTGTCAGTTTTAATGTTCCCTAAAAAACCTAACACTTCCTCTCTCGTAATGGAGATTTTCTCTAACGGGTCAACACCTCCCTCCGAGACACTCCCGGTTAACACGCCCCTCTCCTTCGTGAATACCGATGCAAAGTATTCATTTAGGATCTCCCCTATTCCCTTGGGTTCTAAGCATAATTCCCCTCCTTTGTCCCTGAGAGGTCCGATTTTCTCCCTGACAACTCTTTTGTTCCTAACATATGAATAGAATGCCTTAGGATTCTCCTTAATCCTGCCTGCCAAGAACATCTCGTGCCCTCTTTTTGCCCTTCTAACTCCCCGTTTGAGATCTTTCCTACTCTCTCTGTATTCCTCCAGAGCTCCATCTGTTTTCAGTTGCCTGGACTTAACGTACGCCTCCCTTTTCATTTTAATCAGATCCTCAATTTCCCTGGTTATCCACGGCTCTCGAATCCTACCTTTCCTATCTTTCCTTTTTACAGGCACATGCCTATCCTGCAGCCTTATCAATAGTTCCTTAAAAGACTCCCACATGCCAGACGCGGACTTACCCTCGAACATCTTCTCCCAATCAACATCCACCAATTCCTGCCTAATCCGGCTATAGTCAGCCTTCCCCCAATTTAGCACCCTGCCCGTAGGACAGCACTCATCCTTGTCCATTACTATCCTAAAGTTAACAGAGTTGTGGTCACTATTTGCCACATGTTCCCCTACCGAAACTTTGACGACCTGACCGGGCTCATTTCCCAGAACTAGGTCCAGTATAGCCCCCTCTCTAGTCGGGCTATCTACATGCTGTTCCAAAGAACCTTCCAGTACGCATTTTACAAATTCCTCCCCGTCCGGTCCCCCAGCTCTAAGCACTTTCCAGTCTGTGCCAGGGAAATTAAAGTCCCCCACTACAACAACCCTATTTTTTCTGCACCTATCCAGAATCTCCTGACATATCCTTTCCTCCACTTCCCGTGGGCTGTTGGGTGGTCTGTAGTACACCCCCAGCATAGTGACTGCACCCTTCCTGTTTCTGAGTTCCACCCACAGCGACTCAGTACATGACCCCTCTAAGTTGTCTACCCTCTGCACCGCGGTAATATGCTCCTTAACTAATATCGCTACTCCCCCACCTTTTTTAGCCCCTCCTCTGTCTCGCCTAAAACACTGATACCCCGGAATATTCAGCTGCCAGTCCTGTCCTTCTTTTAACCAAGTTTCCGTCACCGCAACCACATCCAAATTCCGCACAAGCATTAAGGCCCTAAGTTCATCTGTTTTACCCGTTACACTCCTCGCATTGAAGCAGATGCACTCCAGACCTCCAGGCCCAGTCAGGTCCTCCTCCTCCAGAGTGCTCCTCTTCTTAGCTAGCCTTGCCCTGGCCCCCAGCTCGACCCCAGCCTCAGTATTTACTGACCTCCTGTTTTGTTCCCCACCCCCCTGCCACACTAGTTTAAATCCTGCCGAAACACTCGAGCAAAACTCCCAGCCAGGATATTTGCTCCCTTCCAGTTAAGGTGTAACCCATCCTTTCTGTACAGTTGCCATCCTGACTTGAAGATTTCCCAGTTATCTATGAATTTAAAACCCTCCCTCTTGCACCAGTCCTTTAGCCACGCGTTCAACTGTAGAATCTCCCTGTTCCGAGCCTCACTTGCACTAGGCACCGGGAGCAGTCCAGAGATTGCTACACTGGAGGTCTTACTTTTTAGCCTAGCACCCAACTCCCTGAATTTCTCTCGTATGACCCCCCTGCTCTTCCTACCTACATCATTTCCCCCAATGTGTACAATCACATCCGTTTGACTACCTTCCTTTTTAAATATGCTTCCTACCCTCTCGGAGACATCCAGTACCCCGGCACCAGGGAGGCAGACTACCATCCTGGATTCTCGTTCAGTCCCACAGAAGCGCCTGTCCGTGTCTCTAACTATTGCGTCCCCCACAACTATCGCTCTCCTAAACCCCTTCTTTCCCTTCCGGACCCCTGAGCCTGTCCCCGTGGAGGCGATCTGGTCCTCGTGGCTTACCCCTGGAGGGTCATGATGTTCGGAGGGAGGATGTCCTGGCAGTTTTGAATAAACTGAAGGTCGATAAGTCCCCTGGGCCTGATGAAATATATCCTAGGATTCTTTGGGAGGCAAGGGATGAGATTGCAGAGCCTTTGGCTTTGATCTTTGCGTCCTCAATGTCCACGGGGATGGTGCCAGAGGACTGGAGAGTGGCGAATGTTGTTCCTCTGTTTAAGAAAGGGAATAGAAATGACCCTGGTAATTATAGACTGGTTAGTTTTACTTCAGTGGTTGGTAAATTGATGGAAAAGGTCCTTAGGGATGGGATTTACGACCATTTAGAAAGATGCGGATTAATCCGGGATAGTCAGCACGGATTCGTGAAGGGCAAGTCATGCCTCACAAATTTGATTGAATTTTTTGAGGAGGTAACTAAGTGTGTTGATGAAGGTAGGGCAGTTGATGTCATATACATGGATTTTAGTAAGGTGTTTGATAAGGTCCCCCATGGTCGGCTTATGATGAAAGTAAGGAGGTGTGGGATAGAGGGAAAGTTGGCCGATTGGATAGGTAACTGGCTATCTGATCGAAGGCAGAGGGTGGTGGTGGATGGAAAATTTTCGGACTGGAGGCAGGTTGCTAGCGGAGTGCCGCAGGGATCAGTGCTTGGTCCTCTGCTCTTTGTGATTTTTATTAATGACTTAGAGGAGGGGGCTGAAGGGTGGATCAGTAAATTTGCTGATGACACCAAGCTTAGTGGAGTAGTGGATGAGGTGGAGGGCTGTTGTAGGCTGCAAAGAGACATAGATAGGATGCAAAGCTGGGCTGAAAAATGGCAAATGGAGTTTAACCCTGATAAATGTGAGGTGATTCATTTTGGTAGGACTAATTTAAATGTGGATTACTGGGTCAAAGGTAGGGTTCTGAAGACTGTGGAGGAACAGAGAGATCTTGGGGTCCATATCCACAGATCTCTAAAGGTTGCCACTCAAGTGGATAGAGCTGTGAAGAAGGCCTATAGTGTGTTAGGTTTTATTAAAGGGGGTTGGAGTTTAAGAGCCGTGGGGTTACGCTGCAACTGTACAGGACCTTGGTGAGACCACATTTGGAATATTGTGTGCAGTTCTGGTCACCTCACTATAAGAAGGATGTGGAAGCGCTGGAAAGAGTGCAGAGGAGATTTACCAGGATGCTGCCTGGTTTGGAGGGTAGGTCTTATGAGGAAAGGTTGAGGGAGCTAGGGCTGTTCTTTCTGGAGCGGAGGAGACTGAGGGGAGACTTAATAGAGATTTATAAAATGATGAAGGGGATAGATAGAGTGAACGTTCAAAGACTATTTCCTCGGGTGGATGGAGCTATTACAAGGGGGCATAACTATAGGGTTCGTGGTGGGAGATACAGGAAGGATATCAGAGGTAGGTTCTTTACGCAGAGAGTGGTTGGGGTGTGGAATGGACTGCCTGCAGTGATAGTGGAGTCAGACACTTTAGGAACATTTAAGCGGTTATTGGATAGGCACATGGAGCACACCAGGGTGATAGGGAGTGGGATAGCTTGATCTTGGTTTCAGATAAAGCTCAGCACAACATCGTGGGCCAAAGGGCCTGTTCTGTGCTGTACTGTTCTATAAATCAAAAAATGAGGTGCTGTTCCTCCAGTTTATGTTGAGCTTCATATCAGTCGAGGATTAAAATGATCAGCAGCTGGAAGCTCAGAGTCATGTTTGTGGTCGAAATGGAGGTGTTCCACAAAGTGACCGTCTAATCTGCATTTGACCTCATCGTGAGGAGTGAATACTATGTATCAAATTGACAGAAGTTCGAGTAAATCACTGTTTTACCTGGCAAGAGAGTTTGGAACCTTCCTTGCTGAGAAGGAAGGCTGGAAAAGGGTTCATGTTGCATCACTTTGGATGGGGAAGCTTCTTACGAATGGGAGGATTGTTGGGGTGATTGAGGAGTGAACCTTTTGGAATTCTGGGAGGGGTGGAAAAAATGTGTTTGGTGGTGGCATTACACTGGAGGTGCCAGAAATGACTGATGGGGTGGAAGATGAGGATGAAGAGAATCCTATCATCGTTCTGGGATGAGGGGGGAGGGGTTAGAGCAGAAGTGTAGGTAATGGAAAAAACATGGCCTTGGGCCCAGTCAACCATGGTGTGGGGTATCCTCATTTGAGGAAAAATGAAGACATTTTGAATAATTGGTGTGGAAAGTTGCATGGTTGCATAATCTGTATAGCAATGGAGATGGGTGAACAGGGAGAATGCAATGGAATCCGTACAGGGACTGGGTGTGATAAATTTGTGGTGATAACTGTGGGAGTTTTTGTTATTCATTTGTGGGACATGGGCGTCGCTGGCTGACCAACATTTATTGCCCATCCCAAGTTGCCCTTGAGAAGGTGGTGGTGAGCTGCCGCCTTGAAATGTTGCAGTCTGCGTGCTGTGGGTTGATCGTTGGGGAGGAAATTCTAGGAATTTGACCCAATGACAGCGAAGGAAGGACAATACATTTCCAAGTCAGAATGGTGAGTGGCTTGGAGGAGACTTTGTAGGTGGCGGTATTCCCATGTATCTGCTGCCCTTGTCCTTCTAGATGGTAGTGGTCGTGAGTTTGGAAGATGCTGTCGAAGGATCTTTGGTGAACTGCTGCAGTGCATCTTGTGAATGGTACACACTGCTGCTACTGAGTGTCGTTGGTGGAGGGAGTGGATGTCTGTGGATGTGGTGCCAATCAAGTGGGCTGCTATGTTTTGGATGGTGTCAGGCTACTTGAGTGTTGTTGGAGCTGCACCCACCCAGACAAGTGGGGGGTATTCCATCAAACTCCTGACTTGTACCTTGCACATGGTGGATAGGCTTTGGGGAGTCAGGATGTGAGTTACTCGCCACAGTATTCCTAGCCTCAGACCTGTTCTTGAAGCCACTCTGTTTATGTGGCTACATGTGGGAGTCGGTGAGTTTACATTAGCTGTTGGTTGAGAATCTATCCCCAGAAATAGAGAGGGAAAAGTTGAGGAAGGGTTGGGATAAGCAGAGATTGACTGTGTGAAGGTGGGGGAGGGTGGCAATTATAAGAAAATTGATGAAATTTTCCAGTTGAGGGGTGAGAGCAGGAAACTGCACTGATCCAGTCACTACTGAACCGGGGGAAAAAAGATGGAGAGGATCCCAAGTAAGACTGGAACAAAGAATGTTTCAGGTCTCCCAAAAAAGGATCGGCATAGCTGGGACCCATGTGGGTTCCCGTAGTGACATCTTTTATTTGAAGTTGAAGGAGCAGTTGTTCAATGTGAGACCAGGTTCAGCCACACAACTTGGTGCTGGATGGGAACAGTTTGACCACTCCACCAACCACCCCCACCCCCCCCCACCACCCACGCCCCACGCCCCATACCCCACCCCCACTCCAGACCAACCTAATGTGGGAGGGAAATATAGACAGATTGAACGTCAATGATGAAGAGGTGATGCTTAAGACCAGGAAACTGTTAGAAGGGTAGAGGGCATTGGAAGTTGTGGATGTAGGCAGGACGAGACTAGACAGGTGGAGAAAGATAAGAGTTGAGAGAGTAAGAATCAGTTCATGGGGCAGGAACAGGCTGATATGAAAGGTATACCAGAGCAATCCTGTTTGTGGATCTTGGGTACAAGGCAGAAGCAGGTTCTTTGGACTTGGGGGGTTTGGAGAGAAGGTCTCCAGAGGAGATGAGGTCAGTAGCTTTTCTGGTCAGTGATCGTATTTCAAGTAATGCCTATAGGGTAAAACTCGGCCTGATTGTTACTTCCATCTGTTTAAGAAAGGGAATAGAAATGACCCTGGTAATTATAGACCGGTTAGTCTGACTTCGGTGGTTGGTAAATTGATGGAAAAGGTCCTTAGGGATGGGATTTACGACCATTTAGAAAGATGCGGATTAATCCGGGATAGTCAGCACGGATTTGTGAAGGGCAAATCGTGCCTCACAAATTTGATAGAATTTTTTGAGGAGGTAACTAGGTGTGTTGATGAAGGTAGGGCGGTTGATGTCATATACATGGATTTTAGTAAGGCGTTTGATAAGGTCCCCCATGGTCGGCTTATGATGAAAGTAAGGAGGTGTGGGATAGAGGGAAAGTTGGCCGATTGGATAGGTAACTGGCTGTCTGATCGAAGACAGAGGGTGGTGGTGGATGGAAAATTTTCGGACTGGAGGCAGGTTGCTAGCGGAGTGCCGCAGGGATCGGTGCTTGGTCCTCTGCTCTTTGTGATTTTTATTAATGACTTAGAGGAGGGGGCTGAAGGGTGGATCAGTAAATTTGCTGATGACACCAAGATTGGTGGAGTAGTGGATGAGGTGGAGGGCTGTTGTAGGCTGCAAAGAGACATAGATAGGATGCAAAGCTGGGCTGAAAAATGGCAAATGGAGTTTAACCCTGATAAATGTGAGGTGATTCATTTTGGTAGGACTAATTTAAATGTGGATTACAGGGTCAAAGGTAGGGTTCTGAAGACTGTGGAGGAACAGAGAGATCTTGGGGTCCATATCCACAGATCTCTAAAGGTTGCCACTCAAGTGGATAGAGCTGTGAAGAAGGCATATAGTGTGTTAGCTTTTATTAACAGGGGGTTGGAGTTTAAGAGCCGTGGGGTTGCTGCAACTGTACAGGACCTTGGTGAGACCGCATTTGGAATATTGCGTGCAGTTCTGGTCACCTCACTATAAGAAGGATGTGGAAGCGCTGGAAAGAGTGCAGAGGAGATTTACCAGGATGCTGCCTGGTTTGGAGTGTCGGTCTTATGAGGAAAGGTTGAGGGAGCTGGGGCTGTTCTCTCTGGAGCGGAGGAGATTGAGGGGAGACTTAATAGAGGTTTATAAAATGATGAAGGGGATAGATCGAGTGAACGTTCAAAGACTATTTCCTCGGGTGGATGGAGCTATTACGAGGGGGCATAACTATAGGGTTCATGGTGGGAGATATAGGAAGGATATCAGAGGTAGGTTCTTTACGCAGAGAGTGGTTGGGGTGTGGAATGGACTGCCTGCAGTGATAGTGGAGTCAGACACTTTAGGAACATTTAAGCGGTTATTGGATAGGCACATGGAGCACACCAGGATGGTAGGGAGTGGGATAGCTTGATCTTGGTTTCAGATGAAGGTCGGCACAACATCGTGGGCCGAAGGGCCTGTTCTGTGCTGTACTGTTCTATGTTCTATGTTCATCCACTGTTTTTTTTCTCATTTCTTTCCTCTGCCCCAGTGAATATTTTGCATCATTTCATACTCTGATCCTGTTCCAAAGGCTTCTCCACCTCAACAGTTAGATTGTAAATGGAGTCATAGAAATGCGGGAAAAGAGATTGGCCTCACTGTAAAACCGGTACAGGTTCGGGCCAAATTCACATTACTTGAAATATGTCTGACCCCAATTTGGATGAGAATATTTGTCATCATTCTGGGCAGCCACATAACACAGGTGTTGAATACCTTGGCGATGTAACCTCCATATGAGCGACCGTGTAGGTGAGTGTGCTTCACTCAGCTTTTCCTGCAATGGCTTCAGTCCAGCAAACAACTGTCAACAAAACAGTCGATTTCTTTTTTTTTAGCTAAAATGGGAGGTTGAGACTTCCGATTCCCAATCCTCACAGAATGACGGAGATTTACCCACTGTCAGGTGAGGTTCCTTTCCTCAGCAATAGCCTGGCAGCTCAACATTTCAATTCCCAATTGCAGAGCATCCACATGGACTCTGATGTGAAACTGAGTAAATAATGACTGTTTTCCTGATGGGGAGGAAGTAAGAGTGAGATAAAACTAAAGTGGTTTAAAACGGAAACATTTTTAGGAAGGCATTTGACAAGGTCCCTCGTGGCAGACTGGTGCAGAAGGTGAAGTCACATGGGATCAGAGGTGAGCTGGCAAGGTGGATACAAAACTGGCTCAGTCAAAGAAGACAGAGGGTAGCAGTGGAAGGGTGCGTTTCTGAATGGAGGGCTGTGACAAGTGGTGTTCCTCAGGGATCAGTGCTGGGACCTTTGCTGTTTGTAATATATATAAATTATTTAGACGAAAATGTAACTGGTTTGATTAGTAAGTTTGCGGACGACACAAAAGGATTTGCAGATAGTGATGAGGACCATCAGAGGATACAGCAGGATAAAGATCAGTGGGAGACTTGGGCGGAGAGATGGCAGATGGAGTTTAATCTGGACAAATGTGAGGTAATGCATTTTGAGAGGTCTAATACAGATAGGAAATGTACAGTAAATGACAGAACCCTGAAGAGTATTGTTAGGCAAAGGGATCTGGGTACACAGGTCACAAAGTGGCAATGCAGTTGAAGAAGGTAGTCAAGAAGGCATACGGCATGCTTGCCTTCATCGGCTGGGGCATTGAGTTTAAAAATTGGCAAGTCACGTTGCAGCTTTATGGAACCTTAGTTAGGCTGCACTTGGAATATAGTGTTCAATTCTGGTCGCCACACTACCAGAGGCATGTGGAGGCTTTGGAGAGGGTACAGAAACGATTTACCAGGATGTTGCCTGGTATGGAGGGCATTAGATATGAGGAGAGGTTGGAGAACCATAGAAAATTACAGCTCAGAAACAGGCCTTTGGGCCCTTCTTGTCTGTGCCGAACCATTTTTTGCCTAGTCTCACTGACCTGCACTTGGACCATATCCCTCTACACACCTCTCATCCATGAACCCGTCCAAGTTTTTCTTAAATGTTAAAAGTTTACCCTGTACGTTCTTCTTTGGTTTGTCTTTCCAAAGTGCAATATCTCACACTTGTCTGCGTTAAATTCCATTTACCACTTTATCCGGCAGCTCATTCCACACTCCCACCACTCTCTACGTGAAGAAGCCCCCCCCTAATATTCCCTTTAAACTTTTCTCCATTCACCCTTAACCCATGCCCTCTGGTTTTTTTTCTCCCCTAGCCTCAGTGGAAAAAGCCTGCTTGCATTCACTCTATCTATACCCATCAAAATCTTATACACCTCTATCAAATCTCCCCTCAATCTTCTACGCTCCAGGGAAAAAAGTCCCAACCTATTCAATCTCTCTCTGTAACTCAGCTTATCAAGTCCCGGCAACATTCTTGTGAACCTTCTCTGCACTCTTTCAACCTTATTTACATCCTTCCTGTGACGAGGTGACCAAAACTGTACACAATACTCCAAATTCGGCCTCACCAATGCCTTATATAACCTTACCATAACACTCCAACTTTTATACTCGATACTCCGATTTATAAAGGCCAATGTACCAAAGGCACTCTTTACGACCCTATCCACCTGTGACGTCACTTTTAGGGAATTCTGTACCTGTATTCCCAGATCCCTCTGTCCAACTGCACTCTTCAGAGTCCTACCATTTACCCTGTACGTTCTTCTTTGGTTTGTCCTTCCAAAGTGCAATATCTCACACTTGTCTGCGTTAAATTCCATTTGCCATTTTTCAGCCCATTTTTCTAGTTGGTCCAAATCCCTCTGCAAGCTTTGAAAACCTTCCTCACTGTCCACTACACCTCCAATCTTTGTATCATCAGCAAACTTGCTGATCCAATTTACCACATTATCATCCAGATCATTGATATAGATGACAAACAACAATGGACCCAACACCGATCCCTGCGGCACACCACGAGTCACAGGCCTCCACTCAGAGAAGCAATCCTCCACAACCACTCTCTGGCTTCTTCCATTGAGCCAGTGTCTAATCCAATTTACTACCTCCCCATGTATACCTAGCGACTGAACCTTCCTAACTAACCTCCCATGAGGGACCTTGTCAAAGGCCTTGCTGAAATCCAGGTAGACAACATCCACCGCCTTCCCTTCATCCACTTTCCTGGTAACCTCCTCGAAAAACTCTAATAGATTGGTCAAACATGACCTACCACGCACAAAGCCATGTTGACTCTCCCTAATAAGTCCCTGTCTATCCAAATATTTGTAGATCCTATCCCTTATCACACCTTCCAATAACTCGCCCACCACCGACGTCAAACTTACTGGCCTATAATTTCCCGGATTTCTTTTGGAACCTTTTTTAAATAACGGAACAACATGAGCCACCCTCCAATCATCCAGCACCTCCCCCGTGAATACTGACATTTTAAATATGTCTGCCAGGGCCCCTGCAAGTTCAACACTAGCTTCCCTCAAGTTCCGTGGGAATACCCTGTCTGGTCCTGGGGATTTATCCACTCTGATTTGCCTCAAGACAGCGAGCACCTCCTCCCCTTTAATCTGTAAAGGTTCCATGACCTCCCTACCAGTTTGCCCTATTTCCGTAGACTCTATGCCCGTTTCCTCAGTAAATACGGATGCAAAAAAACCATTTAGTATCTCCCCCATCTCTTTTGGTTCCATACACAGTCTACCACTCTGGTCTTCAAGAGGACCAATTTTATCCCTCACTATCCTTTTGCTCCTAACATACCTATAGAAGCTCTTTGGATTTTCCTTCACTCTGTCTGCCAAAGCAACCTCATGTCTTCTTTTAGCCCTCCTGATTTCAGGAGGCTTCTTGCACTTTTTATACTCCTCGAGCATCTGATCTGTTCCTTGCTGCCTGTACATCTCATACAACTCTCTCTTCCTCTTAATCAGTGTTACAATCTCCCTCGAGAACCAAGGTTCCTTATTCCTATTTACTTTGCCTTTAATCCTGACAGGAACATACAAACTCTGCACTCTCAAAATTTCTCCTTTGAAGGCCTCCCACTTTCCATTTACATCCTTACCAGAGAACAGCCTGTGCCGATCCACTTGGTTTGTTCTCACTGGGACGACGGAGGTTGAGGGGCGACCTGATAGAAACCTACAACATTATGAGGGGCATGGACAGAGTGGAAAGTCAGAAGTTTTTCCCAGGGTGGAAGAGTTAATTACTAGGGCGACACGGTAGCACAGTGGTTAGCACTGCTGCTTCACAGCTCCAGCGACCTGGGTTCGATTCCCGGCTTGGGTCACTGTCTGTGTGGAGTTTGCACATTCTCCTCGTGTCTGCGTGGGTTTCCTCCGGGTGCTCCGGTTTCCTCCCACAGTCTAAAGATGTGCGGGTTAGGTTGATTGGCTATGCTAAAATTGCCCTAAGTGTCCTGAGATGCGTAGGTTAGAGGGATTAGTGGGTAAATATGTAGGGATATGGGGGTGCGGCCTGGGTGGGATTGTGGTCGGTGCAGACTCGATGGGCCGAATGGCCTCTTTCTGTGCTGTAGGGTTTCTATGATTCTATGATTCTGGGGGCATAGGTTTAAGGTGTGAGGGGCAAGGTTCAAGGAGATGCACGAGGCAAGTTTTTTTTTTACACAGAGGGTGGTGGGTGCCTGGAACTCGCTGTTGGGGGAGGTAGTGGAAGCAGATATGATTGTGACTTTTAAGGGGTGTCTTGACAAATACATGAATAGGATGGGAATGGAGGGATACGGTCCCTGGAAGGGTAGGGGGTTTTAGTTCAGTCGGGCAGCATGGTCAGTGCAGGCTTGGAGGGCTGAAGGGCCTGTTCCTGTGCTGTAATTTTCTTTGTTCTTTGTTCTATTTCCCCCTGGGCTTCATCCCTCACTGTTTTCCACGTCAGCTCCCTGAGGGTTAAGCCTCTATTGCTTATCACATTGCTCTCCATTGCTACTATGCATCCCATGCGTTCCCCCCCCCCCCCCGCCACCCCAACCCCGCTCACTGCCCCCCTGGCCCCACCAACAAAGTACATGGTGGAAGTGTGACCATTATAATGATTGACAGGAAGAAATGACGGCTCGGACTTAAAAATGACCTTTTGAACAGACAAGGATGAGCTGAGCTTGATTAACAGTGTTGCTTTAAATCTGTGGGCTAACAGTGGAATTTATTCACTGAATATTCCTCTGCTTTTCACCACTTGTGGGCGATTACGTGGCTCTGGATGAGCGGAAGCTGTCTGTCCACTCTGTTCGAGATGGGCTTTTTATGTCCACGAGTAAATGGATTCAGATTGTTTGGCATGATGGGAAAATAATGCAACCAAAGAAGGTGCAGTAAACCAAAGGTGCAAGTTTGAACATAGACAGGAGAATGGCCAAAGTAAGGACTGGAAAGTGTCTGGAATACAACAGAAAGAGAACAAGAAAACAAGCAAAAGAAAAGGGAGAATAAAAAGCACTGGTTTTAAGGGGAATAAAGTATATTGTGAATTAGTGTATTTGGAAGAAGTTTCAATACAGGTTTAACTATGACGATAGTAGGGAATAAGGATGGGGTGGTAATTTTCAGTGACTATTTTGCTAGCTTTCAAAATGGGGAATCAATACAGAAAGTTAGAAATCAATGAAGGTGAGGAATTTGTAAGATTATTAAAAATAATGGTAATAAGTACAATGATGGGACCAAATCCTGTTTCACCTCAGATTGTGACAGACAAAGGAGATGGGGGTCCACCAGTTAGAATCTGAAGCTTGACAATATAATGGAAGGATTGGAAAATAGTGATCAATGCTCTTATTAAACAAAGAAGAAGAGTCAAACTAGTAACATCAGGTTAGTGAGTGTTGGTGCTTTCAAAATCGGGTCAACTGACGTCAAGGACAAAGATGCTCAAACTCTTGAATTCTTGTACCATAAATCTCCCTTATCGTACTCTACCAAGTTACCACAGAATTACACCAGGCATCAAACTTCAGTATACACAAAGTAAGTAACCTCTGACCTACTCCGTTATACACACAAGTATTCAAAAGATGTCAAAACTTCTTAAAATATCTAAACTCACGAATTAGACTTCAAGATACTACCCGTGGCAATGCAAACTGATCAGATTCCCTTGGTGGGCTTTGTCCCAATGTCAACAAGTCCCAGACTCGGTCTTACTGCTTCTTCGATCTGGTTGATCCAGGTTAGTGCTGCCAATGTCTTTTTGCCACCACTTGTTATACAGGTCTATTGGAACTGATCATGCTTCCAGTCACGTACTCATAGGACGGGCACTAATCGATCACTCTCTTTTTGGTCACAAATACTGAGAGTCGTGCCTCTGTCAGGAGGTCGTAATTCTCTCAGGAACACGACACACAGGGATCTGTGTTCAATCTCTGTCTGTTCAAGACATAACAACAGCCACTGCCTAATCAATTTCTGTGTTTGTTCCATAGCTGCACATCTAGTTCTTTACTGCTTCTGCATACCTTAGCCTGATTCTAGAGTTAGCCCTTTTTACCATCAGGTTTTGCTGCTGTCTTCACTTTGTTAGTGCCTTTATGAATACCCATCAGGCTACAGTGGAAGTTATTATAAGAGACAGTGAGGATGCTCTTAAATTATAAACAAACCACCTGGATCAAAATCCTGAAACTCACTCCCTAACACCACTGTGGGTGTCGCCACACCACAAGGACTGCAGCACAGAACATTACAGCGCAGTACAGGCCCTTCGGCCCTCGATGTTGCGCCGACCTGTGAAACTAATCTAAAGCCCATCTAACCTACACTATTCCAATATCATCCATATGTTTATCCAATGACCATTTAAATGTCCTTAATGTTGGCGAGTCCACGACTGTTGCAGGCAGGGCATTCCACGCCCTTACTACTCTCTGAGTAAAGAACCTACCTCTAACATCTGTCCTATATCGATCACCGCTCAATTTAAAGCTATGTCCCCTCATGCTAGCCATCACCATCCGAGGAAAAAGGCTGTCACTGTCCACCCTATCTAATCCTCTGATCATCTTATATGCCTCTATTAAGTCACCTCTCAACCTTCTTCTCTCTAATGAAAACAGCCTCAAGTCCCTCAGCCTTTCCTCATAAGACCTTCCCACCATACCAGGCAATATCCTGGTAAATCTCCTCTGCACCCTTTCCAATGCTTCCACATCCTTCTTATAATGCGTCGACCAGAACTGTACGCAATACTCCAAGTGTGGCCGCACGAGAGTTTTGGACAGCTGCAACATGACATCATGGCTCCGAAACTCAATCCCTCTACTGATAAAAGCTAACACATTGTACGCCTTCTTAACAACCCTATCAATCTGGGTGCCAACGTTCAGGGATCTATGCACATGGACACTGAGATCTCTCTGCTCATCCACACTACCAAGTATCTAACCATTAGCCCAGTACTCTGTATTCCTGTTACTCCTTCCAAAGTGAATCACCTCGCACTTTTCCGCATTAAACTCCATTTGCCACGGCTCAGCCCAGCTCTGCAGCTTATCGATGTCCCTCTGTAACTTGCAACATCCTTCCGCACTGTCCACAATTCCACCGACTTTAGTGTCATCTGCAAATTTACTAACCCATCCTTCTATGCCCTCATCCAGGTCATTTATAAAAATGACAAACAGCAGTGGCCCCAAAACAGATCCTTGCGGTACACCACTAGTAACTGAACTCCAGGATGAACATTTCCCATCAACCACCACCTTTCTTCTTACAGCTAGCCAATTCCTGATCCAAACCGCTAAATCACCCTCAATCCCAGGCCTCCGTATCTTCTGCAATAACTTACCGTGGGGAACTTATCAAACGCTTTACTGAAATCCATATACACCACATCAACTGCTTTACCCTCATCCACCTCTTTGGCCACCTTCTCAAAGAACTCAATAAGGTTTGTGAGGCACGACCTACCCTTCACAAAACCGTGCTGACTATCCCTAATCAAATTATTCCTTTCTAGATGATTATAAATCCTATCTCTTATAATCCTTTCCAAAACCTTGCCCACAACAGAAGTAAGGCTCACTGGTCTATAATTACCAGGGTTGTCTCTACTCCCCTTCTTGAACAAGGGGACAACATTTGCTATCCTCCAGTCTTCTGGCACTATTCCTGTAGACAATGATGACATAAAGATCAAAGCCAAAGGCCCTGAAATCTCCTCCCTATCCTCCCAGAGAATCCTAGGATAAATCCCATCTGGCCCAGGGGACTTATCTATTTTCACACTTTCCAGAATTGCTAACACCTCCTCCTTATTAACCTCAATCCCGTCTAGTCCAATAGCCTGTATCTCAGTATTCTCCTCGACAACATTGTCTTTTTCCTGTGTGAATACTGACGAAAAATATTCATTTAGCGCCTCTCCTATCTCTTCGGACTCCACGCACAACTTCCCACTACTGTCCTTGATTGGCCCTAATCTTACCCTAGTCATTCTTTTATTCCTGACATACCTATAGAAAGCTTTAGGGTTTTCCTTGATCCTACCTGCCAAAGACTTCTCATGTCCCCTCCTGGCTCCTCTTAGCTCTCTCTTCAGGTCCTTCCTGGCTAACTTGTAACTCTCAAGCGCCCTAACTGAGCCTTCACGTCTCATCTTTACATAAGTCTCCTTCTTCCTCTTCACAAGAGATTCAACTTCTTTAGTAAACCATGGTTCCATCACTCGACCACTTCCTCCCTGCCTGGCAGGTACATACTTATCAAGGACACGCAGTAGCTGTTCCTTGAACAAGCTCCACATTTCAATTGTGCCCATCCCCTGCAGTTTCCTTCCACATCCTATGAATCCTAAGCAGTTCGAGAAGGCAGTTCACCACCACCTTCTCGAGGGGAAATAGGAATGCTGGCCTAGCCATCAACACACGCATCACATGAAAGAATTTTGAAAAAGGAATGTTGGCATGGCTTTCTGAAAGATGGATCATAGCTAAACCAAATCAAGCATCGGTCACTGAGTGGGAGGAATCAATTAGCATTGTGTGAATGGCTTTTTAGAAGGCACCTGGTGTTTGACAGATGGGGATCAATGGTGTCATTTGGCTTTCAGAAGGCAGGTGTATTTTTAATATTTATTTCCAGGTTGTGAATGTCGCAGGATATACTAGCATTTATTGTCCATCCCTAATTGCACTTGAGAAGGTGGTGATGACCCACCACAATGACAAATGAATGGCTTAGTTGGCCGGTTCAGGGGCCAGATATGTTGCTGTGAACCTGGAGTTGCATGTAGGCCGGATTGGGTAAGGATGGCAGATTTCCTTCCCTAAAGGAAATGAGTAAAACAGGTTTTCACAGCAACCTGGTAATTTCATGGTAACCATTTCTGACAGTACATTTTTACTTTACTCAATCTCAATTCCCCAGTTTTTGGATCGTTAAGTTGAGTTTGTGTCTTTGTGCCCTGTTTGTGATCAGAACTCCCACCCACCTGACAAAGGGACAGCCTGTTCCGAAAGCTAGTGGCTTTTGCTACCAAATAAACCTATTGGACTTTAACCTGGTGTTGTTAGACTTCTTACTGTTTCTACTCCAGTAGCATAACCACAATATTACCATATCCATAAAATGGGGCAAGATAGATGGGAGCACCAGGCGAATGTGTTTTCGGAGAGCATGTGTTAATCCAAGAAAAAGAAGCTAATTTGGAATGTGTGGGATTGGCGATAAACATGTGAAATAGATAGGAAACTGAATAGAGAAAACAGATACTTGGACTAATTGAGATACTGACAGGGAGCAAATGTTTAAGATGGAAACAGATTTAGGGAATTGGTAGAATGAAGGCAAAGAATAAAGGTAGAATGAAAAAAAACAGCTGGAACGAAGGGAGAGAGAGAATAGGTAGAACAAAGAAAGAGAGAACAGGTAGAATGAAGGGAGAGAAAGACCAGGTAGAATGAAAGCCAGCTTAAACATGGCCCGTATTATGAGGACTTTCCAGGTTGTCACTCATTCTGGTCACTGGTAACAAATTGCTTCTGTCACCTTTAAAGTGATGTTCATGTACATTCCCAGGTCTCTCTGTTCCTGAACTCTTTTCACATTGTACCATTTAATAGTTTATATTACCTCTGTCCAGCTTTTCCTACTGAAATGTATTGCTTGCCACTTCTTTGTATTAAATTTACTCTGTGTGTGCCATTGCCTTAGTCTGTTTACATCTTCCTGAAGTCTATTACTATACTCTTCATTATTTATTACATTTCAGAGTTTTATGCCATCTGCACACTTTGAAATGATCTCCTGCTACTCAAATCCAGGTCATTAATATACGTCAAAAAGAGCAGTCGTCTTAATTTCGACCTTTGTGGAACATCTCTGTATCTTTTGCTCTCTGCTTTCTGTCTCTTAATCAATTTCATACCCACAATTCCATCATCCATTCAATCCCATAGGTTTCTGTTTTGCCATTAAGTCTACTGTATGGTCTATTAAATGCCTTTGAAAGCCCATATCCGTGTCATCAACCCGTAACTACTTCAAAAATCTCAGTCAAGTTCAACAATGTTTGTCTTCAACAAATTGTTGCATTCTGTCAATGAAACTTTCACTGGATGGACATGGACAGGTGAAACATTAATAGTCCTCGCTCGAGTCCTGTGGAGGGATGCTGTGCATAGCTGAACAATGAACTGTCTTCAAAAATATATTGTTCAGGCACACTCAAGTTATTTTCCCTCAAAAGGGAAAGGCA
Source organism: Mustelus asterias (assembly GCF_964213995.1). Lineage (NCBI taxonomy): Eukaryota > Metazoa > Chordata > Chondrichthyes > Carcharhiniformes > Triakidae > Mustelus > Mustelus asterias. The sequence continues at coordinate 88,116,022 of NC_135803.1, read as the reverse complement.
GGACAAACAAATCCTAAGCTCCTTGGATGAAAAAAGAACTGGAAATTAAATTAAGGACAAAAGTGCTAATGACAGGTTTCAGGTAGAAAATACAATTGAGAATACAAGTTAGAGAGAGGAAGTGAAAAAGCACATTAGAGAAGCAAAGAGGGATTATAAGAAAAGACTGGCAGCCAACATAAAGGGAATCCCAAAGCCTTCTATAGACATATAGTAAAAGGAGGAGTAGGGCCTATTATGGACCTGAAAGGGAATTTATACACGGAGGCTGGGAGCATGGCTGAGGTATTAAATGAATACTTTGCATCTGTCCTTACCATGGAGATAGATACTACACAGGACATGGTGACAGAGGAGAAAACTGGGGGTGGCACGGTAGCACAGTGGTTAGCACTGCTGCTTCAAAGCTCCAGGGACCTGGGTTCAATTCCCGGCTTGGGTCACTGTCTGTGTGGCGTTTGTACATTCTCCTCGTGTCTTCGTGGGTTTCCTCCGGGTGCTCCGGTTTCCTCCCACGGTCCAAAGATGCTTAGGTTGATTGACCAGGCTAAAATTGCCCCTTAGTGTCCTGAGATGCGTAGGTTAGAGGGAATAGTAGGGGGATATGGGGGTGGGGCCTGGGTGGGATTGTGGTCAGTGCGGTCTTGATGGGCCAAATGGCCTCTTTCTACACTGTAGGGTTTCTATGATTCTATGGAAACACTCTCCCCAGAAGGGTTCAAAATAAGAAGGGGGTATTGGGTAAACCATCAGGACTTAAAGTTGACAAGGCACCAGGACTGGATGAAATCCATTCCAGGATATTGAAGGAAGTGAGAATGGAAATTGCAGGGATGCTGGCCAGAATATTCCAGTCTTCTCTAGACTTGGGGTAGGTGCCAGAGGAATGGAGAATTGTAATTGTTCAAAAAAGGTTGCAAGGATAGCCCCAGCAATTACAGACCAGTCAGTTTAACAACAATGGTGGGCAAACTTCTAGAAACAATTATTCATGATACGGTGCCACAGTAGTTAGCACTGCTGCCTCACAGCTCCAAGGACCTGGGTTTGATTCCCAGCTTGGGTCACTGTCTGTGTGGAGTCTGCACGTTCTCCCCATGTCTGCAAGGGTTTCCTCCCACAGTCCAAAGATGTGCGGGTTAAGCTGATTGGCGATGTTAGATTGCCCATAGTGTTCCGGGAGGTGTAGGTTGGGATTAATGGGGTAAATTTGTGGGGATAGGGGTGGGATTGTTGTTGGTGCAGACTCGATGGGCCGAATGGCCTCCTTCTGCACTGTCGGGTTGCTATGATTCGATGAAATAGTAGTCACGAGGGAAAATATGGGTTAAGTAGAGCCAGCATGGATTTCTTAAAGGAAAATCGTGTTTTACTAACTTGCTAGAGTTGATGTTGAGGGTAATGTTGTTGATGGACTTTCAGAAGACATTCGATATGATGCCACACAACAGACTTGATAAAAGTTATAGCTCGTGGAATAAAAGTGACAGTAGCAACATGGATACAAAATTGGCTGAATAATAGAAAGCAGAGCAACAATCGATGGATATTTTTCAGGCTGGAGGAAGATTTGTAATGGTGTTCTCCAGGGGACGGTATTGGGACCCTTACGTTTCCTCATATATATGCAATGAGGTAATGCATTTTGGAAGGTCTAATACAGATAGGAAATATGCAGTAAATGGCAGAACCCTTAAGAGTATTGACAGGCAGAGAGATCTGGGTGTACAGGTACACAGGTCACTGAAAGTGGCAATGCAGGTGGAGAAGGTAGTCAAGGAGGCATACGGCATGCTTGCCTTCATCGGCTGGGGTATTGAGTTTAAAAATTGGCAAGTCATGTTGACGCTTTATAGAATCTTAGTGAGGCTGCACTTGGAATATAGTGTTCAATTCTGGTCGCCACACTACCAGAAGGATGTGGAAGCTTTGGAGAGGGTACAGAAAAGATTTACCAGGATGTTGCCTGGTATGGAGGGCATTAGCTATGAGGAGAGGTTGGAGAAACTTGGTTTGTTCTCACTGGAGTGACAGAGATTGAGGGGAGACCTGATAGAAGTCTACAAGATTATGAGGGGCATGGACAGAGTGGATAGTCAGAAGCTTTTTCCCAGGGTGGAAGAGTCAATTACTAGGGGGCACAGGTTTAAGGTGCGAGGGGCAAGTTTTAAAAGAGATGTACGAGGTAGATTTTTTACACAGAGTGGTGGGTGCCTGGAACTCATTGCCGGGGGAGGTAGTGGAAGCGGATACGGTAGTGACTTTTAAGGGGCGCCTTGACAAGTACATGAATGAGATGGGAATAGAGGGATATGGTCCCTGGAAGGGTAGGGGGTTTTAGTTAAGTCAGGCAGCATGGTCGGTGCAGGCTTGGAGGGCCGAAGGGCCTCTTCCTGTACTGTAATTTTCTTTGTTCTTTGTTCTATATTATTGATCTAGATCTTGGTGTGCAGGGGACAATTTGAAAGTTTGCAGATGATAGAAAACTTGGAAGCATCATAAACTATGAGGAATACATTGTAGAACTTCAAAAGGTCACAGACAAATTGGACTGGCCAGAGAGGCAGATGAAGTTCAATGCAGAGAAATATGAAGTGGGTGATGCATTTTGGTAGGAAGAACATGGAGAGACAATATAAAGTAAACGGGAAAATTCTTTAAGGGGTTCAGGAGCTGACAGCTCGGTGTCCTCATGCATGAATCACAGAAGATTGGTAAGTAATTGGGAAAGTTAGCAGAATGTTTATTGTGATGGGAATTGATTACAAAAGTAGGGAGTTTATGCTTCAGTTGTACAGAGCACTGGTGGGACCACATTTGGAGTATTGTGTACATTATTGGTCTTTGGAAAGTTGTAAATGTGTTAGAAGCGGTTCAGAGGAGTTTTACCAGACTAATATCAGGAATGGGCAGCTTGTCTTATGAGGAAAGATTGGGGGGGGTTGTATTTGCTCCCAATGGCGTCTACTCTACATCGGAGAGACCAAGCACAGACTGGATGATCGCTTTGCTGAACACCTTCAGTCTGTCCACAAGCAGGACCCTGACCTTCCTGTTGCTTGCCACTTCAACGCACCACCCTGCTCTCCTGTCCACATATCCACTCCTGGCCTTTTGCAATGTCTCCAACGCAAATTGGAGGAACAGCACTTCATCTTCCAATTGGGCACTTGACAGCCTTCTGGACTGAACATTGGGTTCAACAACTTCAGAACATGAACACTCTCCTCCACCTTCACCGCATTTCCATTTAGTTTATTTCATTTTGATTCATCCTGTTCATCTATCTATCATCCTTCTTTCTCACCTCCATTTTTCCACTTTTCATTTCAGCCCTCCTTATTGCCCCCCCCCCCGTTTCCACCACCCCCCCCGTTTCCACCCCCCCCCCCGTTTCCGCCCCCCCCCGTTTCCGCCCCCCCCCGTTTCCGCACCCCCCCCATTTCCGCACCCCCCCCATTTCCGCACCCCCCCCATTTCCGCACCCCCCCCATTTCCGCACCCCCCCCATTTCCCGCCCCCCTCCCCGCCGCCCACCTCCCCGCCACCACTCCATGGGACCTTCGGAGCAGCGCTCCGAAAGCTTATGGTATTTGCTACCAAATAAACCTGTTGGACTTTAACCTGGTGTTGTTAAAACTCTTACTGTCTTCATAATTTTATACACCTCTATTAGGTCGCCCCTCATCCTCCGTCTTTCCAGGTAGAACAACCCCAGTTTACCCAATCTCTCCTCATAGCTAAGACCCTCCATGCCAGGCAACATCCTGGTAAACCTTCTCTGTACTCTCTCCAAAGCCTCCACGTCCTTCTGGTCGTGTGACAACCAGAACTGGACACAGTATTCCAAATGTGGCCGAACCATCGTTCAATACAGCTGCAACATCATAAGCCAAGTTTTTTATTCTATGCCCCGTCCAATAAAGGCAAGCATGCCATATGCCTTCTTCACCACCCTCTCCACCTGTGCTGCCACCTTTAAGGATCTGTGGACTTGTACACCCAGGTCCCTCTGTGTGTCTATACTCCTGATGGTTCTGCCATTTATTGTACAGCTCCCCCTTACATTAGATCTACCGAAATGCATCACTTCGCATTTATCTGGATTGAATTCCATCTGCCATTTCTCCGCCCAATGTCCCAGCCTATCTATATCCTGATATATTCTCTGACAATGTTCATCACTATCCGCAACTCCAGCAATCTTCGTGTCGTCTGCAAACTTACTGATCACACCAGTTACGTCTTCCTCCAAATCATTTATATATATCACAAACAGCAGAGGTCCCAGTACAGAGCCCTGCGGAACACCACTAGTCACAGACCTCCAACCAGAAAAAGACCCCTCCACTGCTACCCTCTGTCTTCTATGGCTAAGTAAGAAGTTTAACAACACCAGGTTAAAGTCCAATAGGTTTATTTGGTAGCAAAAGCCACACAAGCTTTCGGAGCTCCAAGCCCCTTCTTCAGGTGAGTGGGAATTCTGTTCACAAACAGAGCTTATAAAGACACAGACTCAATTTACAGAATAATGGTTGGAATGCGAATACTCTGTCCACAGTGTCCCGTGTTTGTCCCGTGTTGACTGTTCTCTTCCTGTTGGGGAGCACTTCAGCGGTCACGGGCATTCGGCCTCTGATATTCGAGTGAGCATTCTCCAAGGCGGCCTTCGCGACACACGACGGCGCAGAGTCGCTGAGCAGAAACTGAGAGCCAAGTTCCGCACACACGAGGACGGCCTCAACCGGGATATTGGGTTTATGTCACACTATCTGTAACCCCCACAGTTGCCTGGACCTGCAGAGTTTCACTGGCTGTCTTGTCTGGAGACAATACACATCTTTTTAGCCTGTCTTGATGCTCTCTCCACTCACGTTGTTTGTATCTTAAAGACTTGAATAGCTGTAAGTATTCCCATTCCAACCATTATTCATGTAAATTGAGTCTGTGTCTTTATATGCTCTGGTTGTGAACAGAATTCCCACTCACCTGAAGCAGGGGTTGGAGCTCCGAACGCTTGTGTGGCTTTTGCTACCAAATAAACATAGAACAGTACAGCACAGAACAGGCCCTTCGGCCCACGTTGTTGTGCCGAGCTTTGTCTGAAACCCAGATCAAGCTATTTCCTCCCTATCATCCCGAAGTACTCCATGTGCCTATCCAATAGCTTCTTAAATGTTCCTAAAGTTTCTGATTCCACTATCACTGCAGGCAGTCCATTCCACACCCCAACCACTCTCTGAGTAAAAAACCTACCTCGGACATCCTTCCTATATCTCCCACCATGAACCCTATAGTTATGCCCCCTAGTTACCGCTCCATTCACCCGAGGAAATAGTCTTTGAACGTTCACTCTATCTATCCCCCTCATCATCTTATAAACCTCTATCAAGTCTCCTCTCAACCTCCTCCGCTCCAAAGAAAAAAGCCCAAGTTCCCTCAACCTTTCCTCATAAGACCTACCCTCCAAACCAGGCAGCATCCTGGTAAATCTCCTTTGCACTCTTTCCAGTGTCTCCACATCCTTCTTATAGTGAGGTGAGCAGAACTGCACACAATATTCCAAATGTGGTCTCACCACGGTCCTGTACAGTTGCAGCATAACCCCACGGCTCTTAAACTCAAACCCCCTGTTAATGAGCGCCAACACACTCTAGGCCTTCTTCACGGCTCTATCCACTTGAGTGGCAACCTTCAGAGATCTATGGATATGAACCCCAAGATCTCTCTGTTCCTCCACATTCTTCAGAACCCTACCTTTGACCCTATAATCCACATTTAAATTTGTCCTACCAAAATGAATCACCTCGCATTTGTCAGGGTTAAACTCCATTTGCCATTTTTCAGCCCAGCTCTGCATCCTATCTATATCTCTTTGCAGCCTACAACAGCCCTCCACCTCATCCACAACTCCACCAATCTTGGTGTCATCAGCAAATTTACTGATCCACCCTTCAGCCCCCTCCTCCAAGTCATTTATAAAAATGACAAATAGCAGAGGACCAAGCACTGATCCCTGTGGCACTCCGCTGGTAACCGGTTTCCAGTCCGAAAATTTTCCATCCACCACCACCCTCTGTCTTCTATTAGATAGCCAGTTACCTATCCAACCGGCCAAACTTCCCTCTATCCTACACATCCTTACTTTCTTCATAAACCGACCATGGGGGACTTTATCAAACGCATTACTAAAATCCATGTATATGACATCAACTGCACTGCCTTCATCTACATACTTAGTTACCTCCTCAAAAAATTCTATCAAATTTGTGAGGCAAGACTTGCCCTTCACAAATCCGTGCTGACTATCCCGGATTAAGCTGCATCTTTCTAAATGGTCGTAAATCCTATCCCTGAGGACCTTTTCCATCAACTTACCGACCACCGAAGTAAGACTAACCGGCCTATAATTACCAGGGTCATTTCTATTCCCTTTCTTAAACAGAGGAACCATATTCGCCACTCTCCAGTCTTCTGGCACCACCCCCGTGGACAGTGAGGAACCAAAGATCAATACCAAAGGCTCTGCTATCTCATCCCTTGCCTCCCAAAGACTCCTAGGATACATTTCATCAGGCCCAGGGGACTTATCAACTTTCAGTTTATTCAAAATTGCTAGTACATCTTCCCTCCGAACATCTACTTCCTCCAGCCTATCAGCCTGTGACACCCTCTCTTCCTCAAAAACATGGCCCCTCTCCTTGGTGAACACCGAAGAAAAGTATTCATTCATCACCTCTCTTATCTCTTCTGACTCCATGCACAAATTCCCACTGCCGTCCTTGACCGGCCCCAACCTCACCCTGGTCATTCTTTTATTCCTCACATAAGAGTAAAAAGCCTTGGGGTTTTCCTTGATCTGACCCGCCAAGGACTTCTCATGCCCCCTCCTAGCTCTCCTAAGCCCCTTTTTCAGCTCATTTCTTGCTAACTTATAACCCTCCATCGAGCCAACTGAACCTTGTTTTCTCAACCTTACATATGCTTCCTTCTTCCTCTTGACAAGACATTCCACCTCTTTTGTGAACCATGGTTCCCTCACTCGGCCATTTCCTCTCTGCCTGGCAGGGACATACCTATCAAGGACACGCAGTATTTGTTCCTTGAAAAAGTTCCACTTTTCATTAGTGCCTTTCCCTGACAATTCTTGTACCCACCCTATGCTTCCTAATTCCCGCCTGATTGCATCATAATTACCCCTCCTGTTCGACTTTAACCTGGTGTTGTTAAACTTCTTACTGTGTTTACCCCAGTCCAACACCTGCATCTCCACATCATGACTTCTATGGCTAAGCCAGTTCTCCACCCATCTCGCGAGCTCACCTTTTATCCCGTGAGATTTAACCTTTTTGCACCAGCCTGCCATGAGGGACCTTGTCAAACGCTTTACTAAAATCCATATCGACGACATCCACAGCCCTTCTCTCATCAATCGTTTTTGTCACCTCCTCAAAAAACTCAACCAAATTTGTGAGGCATGACCTCCCTCGTACAAAACCATGCTGTCTATCGCTAATGAGATTATTCAGTTCTAAATGCGCATATATCCTATCTCTAAGAATCTTCTCCAACAATTTCCCTACCACGGACGTCAAGCTCACCAGCCTATAATTACCCGGGTTATCCTTGCTACCCTTCTTCAATAACAGGACCACATTTGCTGTCCTCCAATCCTCTGGGACCTCACCTGTGTCCAGTGAAGAGACAAAGATTTCAGTCAGAGGCCCAGTAATTGCATCTCTCACCTCCCTGAGGAGTCTAGGATAGATGCCATTCGGCCCTGGGGATTTGTTTGTCTTAATGTTTCCTAAAAAACCTAACACTACCTCCTGGTAATTGAGATTTTTTCTAACGGGTCAATACATCTCTCTGAGACAATAAAAAACCTAACACTACCTCCTGGTAATTGAGATTTTTTTCTAACGGGTCAATACATCTCTCTGAGACAATACCAGTCAACATGTCCCTCTCCTTTGTGAATACTGATGCAAAGTATTCGTTTAGGATCTCACCTGCTTCCTTTGTTCTCTCGCCCTCCTCCCCCCTCGCCCTCCTCGCCCTCCCCCTCTCCTCCCTCCCCCACTCCCTCCCCCACTCCCTCCCCTGCCCCTCCCTCCCCCGCCCCTCCCTCCCCCGCCCTCCCTCCCCCGCCCCTCCCTCCCCCGCCCCTCCCTCCCCGCCCCTCCCTCCCCCGCCCCTCCCTCCCCCGCCCCTCCCTCCCCCGCCCCTCCCTCCCCCGCCCCTCCCTCCCCCGCCCCTCCCTCCCCCCTCCCCGCCCCTCCCTCCCCCGCCCCTCCCTCCCCGCCCCTCCCTCCCGCCCCTCCCTCCCCCGCCCCTCCCTCCCCCGCCCCTCCCTCCCCCCGCCCCTCCCTCCCCCGCCCCTCCCTCCCCCGCCCCTCCCTCCCCCGCCCCTCCCTCCCCCGCCCCTCCCTCCCCCGCCCCTCCCTCCCCCGCCCCTCCCTCCCCGCCCCTCCCTCCCCGCCCCTCCCTCCCCCGCCCCTCCCTCCCCGCCCCTCCCTCCCCCGCCCTCCCTCCCCCGCCCCTCCCTCCCCCGCCCCTCCCTCCCCCGCCCCTCCCTCCCCCGCCCCTCCCTCCCCCGCCCCCCCTCCCCCGCCCCTCCCTCCCCCGCCCCTCCCTCCCCCGCCCCTCCCTCCCCCGCCCCTCCCTCCCCCGCCCCTCCCTCCCCCGCCCCTCCCTCCCCCGCCCCTCCCTCCCCCGCCCCTCCCTCCCCCGCCCCTCCCTCCCCCGCCCCTCCCTCCCCCGCCCCTCCCTCCCCCGCCCCTCCCTCCCCGCCCCTCCCTCCCCCGCCCCTCCCTCCCCCCGCCCCCCCCCCGCCCCTCCCTCCCCCGCCCCTCCCTCCCCCGCCCCTCCCTCCCCCCGCCCCTCCCTCCCCGCCCCTCCCTCCCCCGCCCCTCCCGCCCCTCCCTCCCCCAGCCCCTCCCTCCCCCGCCCCTCCCTCCCCCGCCCCTCCCTCCCCCGCCCCTCCCTCCCCCGCCCCTCCCTCCCCCGCCCCTCCCTCCCCCGCCCCTCCCTCCCCCGCCCCTCCCTCCCCCGCCCCTCCCTCCCCCGCCCCTCCCACCCCCGCCCCTCCCCCCCCGCCCCTCCCTCCCCCGCCCCTCCCTCCCCCGCCCCTCCCTCCCCCGCCCCTCCCTCCCCCGCCCCTCCCTCCCCGCCCCTCCCTCCCCCGCCCCTCCCTCCCCCGCCCCTCCCTCCCCGCCCCTCCCTCCCCGCCCTCCCTCCCCCGCCCTCCCTCCCCCGCCCCTCCCTCCCCCGCCCCCTCCCTCCCCCGCCCCTCCCTCCCCCGCCCCTCCCTCCCCCGCCCCTCCCTCCCCCGCCCCTCCCTCCCCCGCCCCTCCTCCCGCCCCTCCCTCCCCCGCCCCTCCCTCCCCCGCCCCTCCCTCCCCCGCCCCTCCCTCCCCCGCCCCTCCCCGCCCCTCCCTCCCCCGCCCCTCCCTCCCCCGCCCCTCCCTCCCCCGCCCCCTCCCTCCCCCGCCCCTCCCTCCCCCGCCCCTCCCTCCCCCGCCCCTCCCTCCCCCGCCCCTCCCTCCCCCGCCCCTCCCTCCCCCGCCCCTCCCTCCCCCGCCCCTCCCTCCCCCGCCCCTCCCTCCCCCGCCCCTCCCTCCCCCGCCCCTCCCTCCCCCGCCCCTCCCTCCCCCGCCCCTCCCTCCCCCGCCCCTCCCTCCCCCGCCCCTCCCTCCCCCGCCCCTCCCTCCCCCGCCCCTCCCTCCCCCGCCCCTCCCTCCCCCGCCCCTCCCTCCCCCGCCCCTCCCTCCCCCGCCCCTCCCTCCCCCGCCCCTCCCTCCCCCCGCCCCTCCCTCCCCCGCCCCTCCCTCCCCCGCCCCTCCCTCCCCCGCCCCTCCCTCCCTCCTCCTCCCTCCTCCTCCCCCTCCCTCCTCCTCCTCCGTCCCCTCCCTCCTCCTCCCCTCCTCCATTCCTCCACCTCCCCCCTCCTCCCCCTCCCTCCACCTCCTCCCCCTTCCCTCCTCCCCCCTCCCCTCCCCCCACCTCCCTCCCCCCTCCCCTCCCCCCACCTACCCCTCCCCCCACCTCCCCCACCTCCCCCTCCCCACCTCCCCCTCCCCACCTCCCCCTCCCCGCCCTCCCCCTCCCCGCCCTCCCCCTCCCCGCCCTCCCCCTCCCCGCCCTCCCCCTCCCGCCCTCCCCCTCCCGCCCTCCCCCTCATCCACCCCCCTCGTCCTTCCCCCTCGTCCTCCTCCCCCTCGTCCTCCTCCCCCCTCGTCCTCCTCCCCTCGTCCTCCTCCCCCTCGTCCTCCTCCCCCTCGTCCTCCTCCCCCTCGTCCTCCTCCCCCTCGTCCTCCTCCCCCTCGTCCTCCTCCCCCTCGTCCTCCTCCCCCTCGTCCTCCTCCCCCTCGTCCTCCTCCCCCTCGTCCTCCTCCCCCTCGTCCTCCTCCACCTCGTCCTCCTCCCCCTCGTCCTCCTCCCCCTCGTCGTCCTCCCCCTCGTCCTCCTCCCCCTCGTCCTCCTCCCCCTCGTCCTCCTCCCCCTCGTCCTCCTCCCCCCCTCGTCCTCCTCCTCCCTCCCCCCCGTCCTCCTCCTCCCCCCCCGTCCTCCTCCTCCCCCCCCCGTCCTCCTCCTCCCACCCCGTCCTCCTCCTCCCCCCCCCGTCCTCCTCCTCCCCCCCCCGTCCTCCTCCTCCCCCCCCCCGTCCTCCTCCCCCCCCCTCCTCCTCCCCCCCCCCGTCCTCCTCCCCCCCCCCCGTCCTCCTCCTCCCCCCCCCGTCCTCCTCCTCCCCCCCCGTCCTCCTCCACCCCCCCCGTCCTCCTCCTCCTCCCCCCGTCCTCCTCCTCCTCCCCCCCGTCCTCCTCCTCCTCCCCCCCGTCCTCGTCCCCCCCTCCCCCTCGTCCTCGTCCCCCCCTCCCCCTCGTCCTCGTCCCCCCCTCCCCCTCGTCCTCGTCCCCCCCTCCCCCTCGTCCTCGTCCCCCCCTCCCCCTCGTCCTCGTCCCCCCCTCCCCCTCGTCCTCGTCCCCCCCTCCCCCTCGTCCTCGTCCCCCCCTCCCCCTCGTCCTCGTCCCCCCCTCCCCCTCGTCCTCGTCCCCCCCTCGTCCTCGTCCCCCCCTCGTCCTCGTCCTCGTCCCCCCCTCGTCCTCGTCCTCGTCCTCGTCCCCCCCTCGTCCTCGTCCTCGTCCCCCCCTCGTCCTCGTCCTCGTCCCCCCCTCGTCCTCGTCCTCGTCCCCCCCTCGTCCTCGTCCTCGTCCCCCCCTCGTCCTCGTCCTCGTCCCCCCCTCGTCCTCGTCCTCGTCCCCCCCTCGTCCTCGTCCTCGTCCCCCCCTCGTCCTCTCCCCCCCTCTTTTAAGTCTCCTTTTAGTTTTATCCTATTGAATTTCTTCAGTATCTCCTCTTTAACTCTCATAGTTACACATTGTCTTCTTTAGTGAAACCTATGTGATAATTTGCGAGCCTTCTCTTCAAATTGTCTCATTCATTGTTTCCAATTGTTTTTAGAGATTGTAGAAATCACTGCACCAGCTGTGTCAACTGTTTCCTCTGTGAGTACAGCCTCTCTCGACACTCTGTACACTGGCTCCTCCAATTCACCTGAGCCTGAACAGTCCACAGCCACATCCAGTCCTTCAGGAGCCCCTCCACCCCTCCCTATCCGAAGCACTTTTACTGCCCCTAGATATCCAACCAGTATACCTCTCCAGGCTGACACAAGCCCCACACTTTCAGCTCAAGCCCTCAACCCCAGCTGTCAACTGCAAGCACCCACTGAAGCTGAAGAACTCAGTCAAGGACAGAACAGAGAGGCTGCATCATCATTGTCACCTCAAGCAGCTGAAATGCAGGAGGGTCAGCTGAAAGCTTCAGTGCCGAAGACCATTGGAGCTGAGCTCATTGAACTGGTTCGTAAAAATACAAATCTCAGCTATGAGCTGTCCAGGGTGGCGATTGGTGTGATGGTTGGACACATTCAGAGTTCGGTGCCAGCTGTTATGGATGTCATGGAGCAGATTCTACTGTCCCTGGTGGAGAGTAAGGTAAGTTACTGAACACTTTCAGCTTCAGCTGTGGTGGCTTTCCCTTCCTGTCTGAGCGAATGAGAAAAATCCCAAGGCACCAGCTCTTTAAATATTTGTCATTCTTTGTAACATGTCCTTTTCACTGTTCTGGTTACAACTGATATTAATACTTGAGTCATAACTTCACTTCATTTTGTACTTCTGGCTGATTTTGTTTAATAAAATAAATTCCTCTGATATTCTGAAGGTTTCATAGCTTCTGAGGAAATACTTACGCTAACTTACCCTCCTCCTTCAGCTGTCTTGTAGACATTGCTTGTTGAGGAGCTGTTCTTGCTGTGCGCAAACATGACCTCACACGTCAGCACTTACAGTGACAAAGGACAGCAACCCCCTTTTTCCATCTTTCACATATTTTTCATGAACAGTAAACTGACTGGAATCTTCCTTGATAGAGTAGATCAGTGCACCAGCAGATGTTTAATCTCGTCCCTCTTTAATCTCCAGGTAGCCTGTTTATTACCATGGGATAGAGAGAAACTGTGCTCCGCAGGTTAGTAGCAGGATTGGATGTTGGCATTAGTTGCCAAGGTGCTTCTGTGGCTCCACATCCCATTGATATTGCAGGGCAGGCATGAATTTTTACACATGACCCTGCCTTAACCATAAGACCATGAGAAGCAAGAGCAGGAGTAGACCATGTGGCAGGTCGAACCTACTCCATTTTGTATGGCTAATCTTTGGCCTCAACTTTATTTTCCCTTAATTCCCTCAGAGAGCAAAAATCTGTCTATCCTAGTCTTAAATATTGAACCAAAGAGCATTTGGGATAGAGAATTTCACATATTATACGGGGGTTTGACTGGGTAGATGCTGAGACACAATCCAGGAAGCCATGACTTACTGAAGTGTGAAGTAGACTCGAGGGACCAGATGGCCTATCTCTCCTGTTTCCTATGTTATGTTCTTTGAGTGCAGAAATTTCCCCTCATCTTCGCCCTAAATGACTGACCCCTTATTGTTATACTGTGTCCCCGTGTTCTAGATTCACCAGCCAGGGGAATCATCCTCTCCTTACTCGCCCATCAAACCCTTTCACAATCGTAAACTTTTCAATGAGGTCATCTCTTGTTTTTCTAAACCCCAGAAAGTATTGGTCCACTTTACCCTGCCTCTCATCATTGGACAACCCTCTCTTCCAGGGACCAATCTAGTGAACTTTCACTATATTGCCTCCAATGAAAGTACATCCTTCCTTAAATATGGAGACTAGAACAGTACCTAGTGTTCCAGATGTGAAACCACCAAAACCGTGTATAACTGTAGCACCACTTCATTTCTGTACTCCAATCCCCTCACAATAAAAGACTAACATGACATTACTTTCCTTATTCCTTGTTGTGTCTGTATTCTGACAGTGTTCCTTGTACAATACACTTAATTCCCTCAGCTTTAATGATTTTTAAAAATTATTCTCCTTTTTATTTTTATCACCTAATTATCACATTTCCCCCACACTAAAAGCAGATAGGCTTACATCAATCCTAGATTTCCAGCCTTTTAACACCTCTGGAATGAGATCCAGTTAGACACCTGTCTTCCAACTCTCATACAGCGGGACCTCCGAGAAAGAGACTTATTTCCTGGCAGATTCCAGTCTTGATGTGGAGATGCTGGCGTTGGACTGGGGTATGCACAGTAAGAAGTCTCAGAACACCATCTTCAAGAGGATCTCCAAGAAGATCGCGCATATCGAACTTTAACCTGGTGTTGTGAGACTTCTTACTGTAGATTCCAATCTCCCAACTTCAAAGAGGAGAAAAGAGAGGTACTGCTCTCTAAGAACTCAGAGCAGCATCTGACTTGAATATTCTGTGTAAGCCGAGCTCCATTCAGCCATATGACCTTACCTGTCAATCAACCCAATCAGGTCCCACTCTGCAAACCCCCAAGGGAAATCACTAAAAGCAATTGAACAGCAGTAGTTCAAAGTAAAATCAACATTCTAGCAATTAGGAGCAATTATGTTGCTGCAGTAAACAGGCTGCTGTTACAGTCCAAGTAGCACCAGTTAGAACAAACTGCTAAAACATATCCTGCACAAAAGACATGTCAAATACATTTCTTAAAGGCACAGTATCTTCACACTAGTCACTTCACCTGTTTAAATCTCTTTGCATAATTTGTCCTGCTTACAACTTTTATTGAGCTTTGTACTGCCAGCAAACCTGATGCTTTTGGCATCTTTGTCAAAGTCATTAATATGGGTTGTAAATAGCTATGATCTCAGCACTGATCCTTGCAACATTCCCTTAGTCACAGCCTGTCAACTTGAAAATGCCCATTTATCCCCACTGTCCATTAACCAATCCTCTATCCTTGCTGAAATAAAAGCAAATTACTGTGGATGTTGAAATCTGAAATGAAAACAGAAAATGCTGAAAAATCTCAGCAGGTCTGACAGCTTCTGTGAAGAGAGAAACAGCTAACAATTTGAGTCTGGATGACTCTTCATCAGAGCTTGCTATCTTCTGTCCTTGCTAATGCATTATCTCAAAATCTATGATCTTGTATATTAATCTTTTGTATGACATCTTATCAAATGCCTTTTGGAAATCCAAGTATACTGTTACATACTCAAAAAAAAAGCTCTTAAATTTGTGAATAGTGTGAATCTGAGAACATTTGGAAAATCACAACCAGTGCACCCACTATCTCTGCAGTTCTCTCTTTTAGAACCCTGGGTTGTAGGCCATCAGATCCTGGGGATTTAGAATTCTTAGAATCCCTTAGGATTCTCTAATAGTTTTTCTATGCTGATATTAAAGAGTTCCTCACTCTTTAGCCCATGACTGCCATCTATTTCTGGTCATTTATGTCTTCTACTGTTATGACAAATACAAAATACTTCCAAAGTCTCCGCCATTTCATCATTCCCCATCATATTTCTACTGTCTTTCCCTTTAAGGGACCAATGTTATCTACTCTTCTTTTAACCCTGCTGATGTTACCTGCGAGAGATCTCAAAACCCCAAAGGATAACTTGAAACACTGGTTCTTAGTGGTGTATATTTGTTTGGAATAATGTGAGGAACAACATACAACCCAGTCTGGAATCCAGTCATTGTGTAAGCAATTAAAGAATATTTACTAAAGTAAAAGAAAAGGAAAACATAAGACTAATATACACTATGACACTTAAGTACATTAATAAACACATCGTTTTTTAAATTACTTCCCGTTCCCAAAATATACCCATATTCCCTGAACTCACTGAGACACACACCTCTTTTCCCAAAGCAACATTGAATTTAGTAACTCCATGAGTCAAATCCAGCTAATAGTTACCACACAATACAGCTTAGATTACCAAGTTTGAGAAAACATCTCTTCCTGGTTCACCAAAGGCACAAAACTCCATCTTTCTGAATATCTGGAATCTGCCGTGTCTCTAAATGTTAGATGGAACAGGCCTTTGTCTGACCGTTGGATGGAAAATTAGCCTCCCTTCCTAACGAGTGTGCTAACAGTTATACTTTTCAGCCTCTTTGATATTCCACCCTATGGATTCAGCTGTCTACATTTCACAAATTCCTTGTCTTTAGAAGTTAGCATTTGTATAGCCCCACTAATCTCTGGTAAACAGTTTTTTCTGATATCGCAGTTTGCACCTCAATTTCTCTAGATGCCTGCTGACCTTGTTACTGGGCAGATCACATCTCATTGTTTCTCCAGACGCCTGCTAATCTTGTTACTTGTTTATTTTGTTTTCATCTCAAGTCCAACTATTAACCTCGTTAACTTCCCAAATTGCTAACACTTTTTATACACTTTGTAAAAGTTCTCACAATCTGTTTTTTTATTTCTGGATGATTTAATCTCATGTTCAATTTCTTTTCCTTTCATCACTGTTTTTCTGGCCCTTTATTGGTTCCTTGAACACTCCCTGTCTGAGGCCTACAACTGTTCATGTCCACGTTGTAAGCCTCTTCTAATCTAATGCTATTGTTAACTTTTAGTAAACCGTGGATGAATCTTCCTTGCTGAGTTTTTAGAAACACAGAAACATAGAAATTAGGAGCAGGAGTCGGCCATTCAGCCCTTTGAGCCTGCTCCACAATTCATTATGATCATGGGTGATCATCCAACTCAACAGCCTGTTCCCTCCTTCCCCCCCCCCCTCCATATCCTTTGATCCCCTTCGCCTCAAGTGATATAACTAACTCCTTCTTAAAAACATACAATGTTTTGGCCTCATACTGCTTTCTGTGGTCGGGAATTCCACAGACTGACCACACTCCGGGTGAAGAAATTTATCCTCATCTCTGTCCTAAAATGTTTACCCCGTATCCTCAGACTGCGACCCCTGATAATGGACATCCTCACCATTAGGAACATCCTTCCTGCATCTACCCTGTCTAGACCTGCTAGAGTTTTATAGGTTTCTATGCGATCCTCCCTCATTCTTCTAAACTCCAGCGAATATAATCCTAACCGACTCAATCTCTTCTCATGCGTGTCAGTCCCGCCATCCCAGGAATCATTCTGGTAAACCTTTTCTACACTCCCTCTGTAGCAACAGCATCCTTTCTCAGATAAGGAGACCAAAATTACACACAATATTCCAGGTGTGGCCTCACCAAGGCCCTGTATAATTGCATCATCCCTGCTCCTGTACTCAAATCCTCTTGCTATGAAGGCCAACATGCCAATTATCTGTTTTACTGCCTGCTTACTTTCAGTGACTGGTGTATAAGGACACCCAGGTCTTATTGCACATTCCCCTCTCCTAATTTATAGCCATTCAGATCGTAATCTGCCTTTCCATTTTTGCTACTAAAATGGATAACCTCACATTTATCCAAATTATACTGTATCTACCATTCATTTGACCACTCACTCAACTTGCCCGAATCACACTGAAGCAACTCTGCATTCTCCTCGCAGCTCACCCTCCCACCCAGCTTTGTGTCATCTGCAAATTTGGAGATATTCCATTTACTTCCCTCATCTAAATCATTAATATATATAGTGAAAAGCTGGGGTCCCAGCACTGATCCCAGTGGTACAATTTGGAAGAAGGAACTAAAGGCACTGTTGCTAAATTTGCAGATGATACAAAGATATATAGAGGGACAGGTAGTATTGAGGAAGCAGGGGAGCTGCAGAAGGACTTGGACAGGTTAGGAGAGTGGGCAAAGAAGTGGCAGACGGAATACAATGTGGAAAAGTGTGAGGTTATGCACTTTGGAAGGAGGAATAGAGGCATAGACTATTTTCTAAATGTGGAAATGCTTCGGAAATCAGAAGCACAAAGGGACTTAGGAGTCATTGTTCAAGATTCCCCTAAGGTTAACGCGCAGGTTCAGTCGGCAGTTAGGAAGGCAAATGCAATGTTAGCATTTATGTCGAGAGGGCTAGAATACAAGAGCAGGGATGTACTTCTGAGGCTGTATAAGGCTCTGGTCAGACCCCATTTGGAATATTGTAAGCAGTTTTGGGCCCCGTATCTAAGGAAGGATGTGCTGGCCTTGGAAAGGGTCCAGAGCAGGTTCACAGGAATGATCCCTGGAATGAAGAGCTTGTCATATGAGGAACGGTTGAGGACTCTGGGTCTGTACTCGTTGGAGTTTAGAAGGGTGAGGGGGAATATTATTGAAACTGACAGGATACTGCAAGGCCTGGATAGAGTGGACGTGGAGAGGATGTTTCCACTAGTAGGAAAAACTAGAACTAGAGGGCACAACCATGTCAGGCTAAAGGGACAATCTTTTAAAACAGAGATGAGGAGGAATTTCTTTGCCGCAGAGGGCTGTGGAGGCCATGTCATTGAGTGTCTTTAAGACAGAGATAGATAGGTTCTTGATTAATAAGGGGATCACGGGTTATGGGGAAAAGGCAGGAGAATGGGGATGAGAGAAATATCAGCCATGATTGAATGGCGGAGCAGACTCAATGGGCCGAGTGGCCTCATTCTGCTCCTATGTCTTATGGTACCCCGCTAGTCATTGCTTCCATTTGGAAAATGGCCTGTTTATTCCTACTTGTTCATAGCATAGAATTATAGAACCCCTACAGGGCAAAAGGAGGCTATTTGGCCCATCGAGTCTGCATCGACCACAATCCCACCCAGATCCTATCCCCGTAACCCCATTTACCCTGCTAGTCCCCCTGACACTAAGGGGCAATTTAGGGCAGTCAATTTAGGGCACTAAGGGCCAGTCAACCTAACCCGCACATTTTTGGACTGTGGGAGGAAACCAGAACACCTGGAGGAAACCCATGCAGATACGGGGAGAATGTGCAAACATTCCTGCCTATCTGTTTGTTTCCTGTCTGCCAACCAGTTTTCTATCCATCACGATACATTAACCCCAATCTCATGGAGGATTGTCTTTTAATGGAACATAATTTTGTTGAACATTTTAAATTGTTTCTTTAAATGTTTCCTGTTGTTTTTTACTGCCATATCAGTTACTTTATTTACCAAATTAAGCTTCGCCAGCCCTCTCCTCATACCTATGCAATTGCCTTTGTTTCAAGATTAAGATTCTTGTTGAGGATGAGAGTTTGCCACTTTTAAACTTAATATAAAATTCAGTTATATTATGATCACTCATTGGATTTTTTACTGAGGGTACTAATTAGCCCTGCTTCATTATACAATGCTGAATCTAAAATTGCTTTATCCTTAGTTGGTTCCAGAATTTTTTGTTCTTGGCAACTGTCAGAAAAACAATCTAAAAGCTCATCTCCTGGACCACCTTTGCTAATCTGATTGATGTCGTCTATATGAAGATTAATGTCCCCGACAATTATTACACTGCCTTCAGTACAAGCTTCAGTGAGTTCTTGCTTCATGCTCTGTGTGGGCTATCTACCGTTAGGAGGCCAAAACTACTACTAACAGTGTTTTCTACCCTTGCTGTTCCTAATTTCCACTCATACTGATTCTTCTTTCTGAATTTCTGAGCCAAGATCCGTTCTCACTACTGCCCTTAATGTCATTCTTTACTATCAGGGCTACCCCTCGTCCTTTGCCACTCTGTCTTGCCTTTTTGGAATGTAGCCTGGAAAATGTATTCCCCAATGTTGATCACCTTTTAACCATGTCCCTGTAATGATGATTAGATCTGCCACTTATTTATCTATCTCACTGCAAATGCAGCATGCATTCAAATAAGAGCCTTCAATTTTATTTTATTACAATTGCTATTCATATGGAGTTTACTTGCTGATGCACTATCACTGTTAAATGCTCTGTCCCACTTGTTTACCTTCACCCAGATAACTACATTGTTCTATTGTCGCGACTTTCTTCTTTAGATTTCCTTTCACAGACTGCTCCTCCTCCCTATCCCCAGTCCTAGTTCACCATGGACACAGATCTCAGCTTGGTTTAGGTGGAGCCCATCCCAACTGAACAGCTCCCTCCTTCCTGAGCGTTTATGCCACTGCCACATTAATCAAAACCCCTGCTTTGTACAGTATACTTTGAACATAAGAACAGAGCAAATGGATCTTCGAGTCCTCTCCGCCATTCAATCAGATTATGGCAGATGATCTATGCACATTTAATTCTTTTAATACGTTGATTGAGGAGGAGGACCAGTTGAGAACCATAGAATCCTGACAGTGCAGAGGGAGGCCATTCAGCCTATCTAGTCTGCACTGACTCTCCAAAAGAGCATCTTATACAGGCCTGCCACTTGTCCTACCCCCGTAACCCCACACATTTAGCATGGCTAATCCACCGAACCTACACATCTTTGGAGTGTGGGAGGAAACACATACAGATATGGGGAGAACGTGCAAACTCCACACAGTCACCCGAGGCTGGAATTGAACCCAGATCCCTGACGCTAAGAGGCAGCAGTGCTAACCACTGTGCCACTGATAGTTTGCTCTCCCTGACTGAATCTGCTCGGTTCTTTGCTGTGGTATGAATGGAAACCTGTGGCTGCTCCCTCTCATGGACTTTGCTATCTCAAACACATTCACTGTGAGGGGAAACCTTTGTTGATGAGCTCTTGCCGTGAGGGGTGCCCAGGTTGATAACCTGGCGGCACGGTAGCACAGTGGTTAGCACTGCTGCTTCACAGCTCCAGGGTCCCGGGTTCGATTCCCGGCTCGGGTCACTGTCTGTGTGGAGTTTGCACATTCTCCTCATGTCTGCGTGGGTTTCCTCCGGGTGCTCCGGTTTCCTCCCACAGTCCAAAGATGTGCGGGTTAGGTTGATTGGCCAGGTTAAAAATTGCCCCTTAGAGTCCTGGGATGTGTAGGTTAGAGGGATTAGCGGGTAAATATGTGGGGGTAGGGCCTGGGTGGGATTGTGGTCGGTGCAGACTCGATGGGCCGAATGGCCTCCTTCTGCACTGTAGGGTTTCTATGATTCTATGATTCTAACCTCTCATTGTGGGGGGTGCCCTTGTCAATGAGGTATCTGATATATGTTTGTCAGCTATCTGCCCTCCCATGTTTTGGGGCTATCCTCCAGTGCCTGTCCAAAAGGACTGGTGAATGCTAACAGGGTATTTGAGTATCACAGCTGTGCTCACCGCCTGTAGTAAATGTCCACCCGTAGTAAATGTCTCGACGTCTTATCTTGCTGAGCAGTCACCTCTCCAGAGCAACCCCTACTGATGGACATGAATGTAAATGGCCTTAGTAATCAGTCATTGTTCTTTTTCACAGGACCTCAGTTCAGCTTTACCCAGGGGACAGGTATGTCAGGATGAGCAAAGGCTGGAAGTAATCTTTGCTGATCTAGCAAGACATAAAAATGACTCTCAGCAGAGGAGCTGGGCCTTGCATGAAGATGAGAGCATTATTTCCTGCTACTTGGAGGAACTGCTGGGTATTCTGGTGAGTCCCAAATAAGAAATGCTTCAAGTTACAAACTTTTTACAATGGCCTCACTGTTAAATTCTTCACGGATGTTGTGGAGTGGGTATCTGAGAAACCAACCTTTCTTCACCTCGTGAACTATTCAACTCAGCTCACTGCACCCCATCACTGCAGTGATCCTCTTCTGATTCAGTTTCAGAATAAGGGGTCTTCCATTTAAGATGGAGACAAGAAATTTCTTCCCTCAGGGTGGTGGTGGTGTGGGAGAGGGCGGGTGGAATGTCATTGAGTATATTCAAGGCTGAGTTAGAGATTTGATGGAGTAGGGAGTTCGAGGTTTTTAGAGGACAGGCATGAAAATGGAATTAAGGCTTCAATCAGATCAGCTGTGATCTTATTAAATGATGGGGGTCTCATGCTGACATAATGTCATAGGTAACCTTTGTGACCTATCACCCTCTTGTATAGTATAGAAGGTATCACTGTACTGGGAGCAATGTGCCCTCTAAATTTATTTGTCGTGCGTGGGCAATTTGTGAGGAGGCCCTTTCAACAATTTTGTGCAGTCCCCCCCGCACATAATAACTTCAAGGGACCAAATTGTGCACAGCTCATCCTGGAAACACTCATGCTATGGTGCAACTTAGAGAGGACATTGACTGGGACATCACCTATTTATCATGTACAGTAACGAGAGATGAAGGAACTGAGAGTTGTATATCCAAGTCTGCAATGACAACATAGAGGCACATTAAATTGTGTACTTGAGAGCAGGAAGATACAAAGGGATATAGTTTTAGCAATTCATTTAAACTGTGGGAGATGGAGTTCAATGTGGGGAAATGTGAGGTTATTCATTTTGGACATGGGAACAAATCCAAACATTTTCTTACTGGTAAGAGACAAGAAACTGAGGACAATGGAACATCGGTGTCCATGTACATTAATTATTAACAAGCTAGTGCACAAGTTAATCAAAATGCGTAATACAGAAGGAGTACAAAAAGGAGGAAATGGTGCTTCAGTTTTCTTGGTTAGAGCCCCATCTGGAATATAATGTTCAGTTTTGACTAGCACATTTCAGAAAAGATACACTGGCCTCGAAGGGGCCACAGTTTCAGATTCAGTCCAATAATATCAGGGATTAAAGTGTTAAATTGTCAGGCTGGTCGCATAAACCTGATTTGTATCCCTTCAGTTTAGATGGTTGGAGGATGATCGAATCAAGGTCATAGAGTCGTAGAGGTTTACAGCATGGAAACAGGCCCTTCAGCCTGACTTGTCCATGCTGCCCTTTTTTTTAAACCGCTAAGCTAGTCTCAATTGCCCGCATTTTTCCCATATCCCTCTATACCCTTCTTACCCATGTAATTGTCTAAACGCTTTTTAAAAGACAAAATTGTACCCTCCTCTACTACTACCTCTGGCAGCTTGTTCCAGATACTCACCACCCTCTGTGTGAAGAAATTGCCCCTCTGGGCCCTTGTGTATCTCTCCCCTCTCACCTTAAACCCATGCCCTCTAGTTTTAGACTGCCCTACCTTTGGGAAAAGATATTGACTATCTAGCTGATCTGTGCCCCTCATTATTTTATAGACCTCTATAAGATCACCCTCAGCCTTCTACGCTCCACAGAAAAAAGTCCCAGTCTATCCAGCCTCTCCTTATAACTCAATCAAGTCCCGGTAGCATCCTAGTAAACCTCTTCTACACTCTTTCTAGTTTAATTATATCCTTTCTATAATAGGGTGACCAGAACTGTACACAGTATTCCAAGTGTGGCCTTACCAATGTCTTGTACAACTTCAACAAGACATCCCAACTCCTGTATTCAGTGTTCTGACCAATGAAACCAAGCATGCCGAATGTCTTTACCACTCTGTCCACCTGTGACTCTACTTTCAAGGAGCTATGAGCTTGTAGATCTTTTTGTTCTGTAACTCTCCCCAACACCCTACCATTAACTGAGTAAGTCCTGCCCTGGTTCAATTTATCAAAATGCATCACCTCGCATTTATCTAAATTAAACTCCATCTGCCATTTGTCAGTCCACCGGCCCAATTGATCAAGATCCCATTGCAATCCTAGATAACCTTCACTGTCCACTATGGCACCAATCTTGGTATCATCTGCAAACTTACTAACCATGCCTCCTATATTCTCATCCAAATCATTAATATAAATGACAAATAACAGTGGACCCAGCACTGATCCCTGAGGCACACCAGTCAACAAAGCGATAACAATTCAACAAGATAGTTCCAGTTGATTGTTGATGTGATGCAGAAGTTCAGCACGAGAGGACACAGTCTTACAATGAGAACTGTGTGCTCTCTTCTGCAGATTTTCATGTACAGGCTACTGGGAAGCTGCAACTTTCCCCAAAAGGTGTTGAATGCTGGAGGTCAGTTGAAATTTTCAGGACTGAGATTGATCGTTTTTGTCAGCCAAGGGATGCCAGAGATCTGGAGCAAAAGTGACAAATAATAAGGAGATGTGGGTTGTCTGTAGTCCGATAGAATGTGTGGAACAGACCGCAGGGGCTGAACAGCAATCATCTGGTTCCTGTGTAATCTCCCAACTGCTGGAGATTCATTTATTTATTCAATAGGAGTGAGGAAACACAGTAATAATGACACTGATGAAGTGTTTCATATGTGACACCAGCTGGTGACATTCACAAACTCACCAGGGAACCAGTGGTTCTCCAAATGTGATTGAGCATGGGATTATAGCCTCAGTGGTTACATGTGCAGAGTGTACGTGAAGCAAGAAGCAGAGGGAGGCTATCATAGAACATGGTGGGTGGTGCGTTCCTCTGGAACCCATTCATAACACAGTCAACCTGTGCTTGATCTTCTCTGAAACTTGCTGCTTGCTTATTTCTTAGTTGCAGTAGCCTGTTTTTGCTTTACTCAGCCATGTCCTAGCCTTATTCCTTACTGACAAATAAACCAGCTTATTTTAGAAGCAGGATACTTGTATGTTCCAATCAATCAAGGGATGTGCCAAATCCGAGAGAGAGACTCTGGATGTCACCAATCACTCTCATTACTCCTTTTACTTCCTCAGACTGATGCAGATCCAGAAGTTTGTAAGAGGATGACCAAGAAGAACCGTTTTGAACCAATTCTTTCACTTATTGCTTATTATCAGATGGTAAGAATAGTGAACACTTGAGTGTTTATGAAAAATGTGCATGGCGGACCAGAGGAGGATATCATTGAACTTTCCAGTATTATATTGTGGATTTACTTGGTTAAAAAAATTCTGTTTTCTCACCTTTACTCAAAGCCAAGAGTAAACTCAAATGCTGCACTGCCATTGCCAGTGTTGTTGATGAGGGCGTTCTGGATGGTTCCTGGTGCAACAGGGTTTAGGAATTTGGTATGTGGAATATTGTGGACAAAAAGTCTGATGTTTAACATTAAGGTTTCTCACAATCCCATTTCCCTGTTATCTCCCTCACTAATCCCATTTTCCTGAGTTGCCCTCCTCACTAATCCCATCTCCTCTTTCCTGGTCTGATGTTTATCATGAAATTTATGGCTTTGATTTTCCAAATCTATGTTAAACTTGTCTCTTGCTTTTATTTTTTTCGTCCCTCTTGATCAAATCTTCGCTCAAGCATTCGGCTCGAGAGACTAACCAGAGCTACTTTTATTTTCCATCATATCTCGGGCTGTTGTAAATGAGGTGTCCAGAGCTGCACACAGTTTCATCGGTATAGCCTAATCATCATTTTCACCAGGAATCACTTTGTTGCTTTCATGCTCAGTTTCAGCTCATTCTATTTCAATTTCTATCTGCCAACCCCAAGATTACGTTTGCCCTCTCTGTCCTAATTATTTGATGTGCATGTTAGGGCACTTTTATATTGTAGCAGTTACAGAGAAGTGAGATAATTCAACAAAGAGAGAAGAGGAAGATGAGAGGAAAAATCGAGGTGATGCTGGAAGATTGAAGGGCAGAGGAGGGTTAAAAAGATTTGAGGGGACAGAAGGAAGCCAGATGAAAGCGCAGGCAGGGAAGAATATCAACAACTATCCTGGCGAAGTCCACCTTTGTTTATTCTAGAATTCAAATGTAACAATCAGCCATGGTGGGATTTGAACCTGGTTTACCAGTTCAATGACATGAGGCCACAGAAGGAAGCTATCCACCTTTGTTGTCCTCCTATGCCACTATCTAATTAGTCACCCAATAAAGATATTAGCATTTGGATTCAGATGAGTACTAGCAATTAAATCCTTTGAGCCAATGAACTTTGTTTGAAATGATTATAGACTATCAAAGGAATCGTTAACTTCTCGTTGAAGAAGCATGTGAAAATTCATCACCCACTTTTCGGTGAACTGCTAGATACCTACATTTTAGTTACCTGAACTGCCTGATTTAAACTGGTCTGGAGTATATTGTCATTTAATCCACCAACCCCCTGTTAATATACACATAGGCTATAGAGTGCTAACATCATCTTGCTAACGTTAACAAAAAGGAGGCAATTAGACTATAGAATTGTGAACTAACTTCATTGGAATATCAAGAATGATGATAAATGATAAGTGTAAACAAATACTGGGGTAGATATTATTAATTGGTACTGTTAAGACCCAAAGTTGCAAAAGCAGTTCCAGTGTATTATTCCAGTATTAACACAGCTCTACTTATTGTCGGCTGATATCATACAGAGTGACCAAGATTGACATCGAGGCTAGTTAATAGTCTTGAATAATGAACCTTTGGGATATATTAAGAGTTTAGTTCATTTGGCTAGTGTCTGGTTATTTCCATAGTTCTTCCAGAAATATGAGGAGCTTATCCAGATTTGTCTTTCAGACTTGGTGCAGTGAAGTTGGTTGCCTCACTTTACTCTGGAATTATTAAACCAGTGTGATCAGTCTGATGTGGTAGTCCTCTTTTCTGCTTACTCTTGTACAAGTATAATACTGGCTGCAGTAGTGCTGATACTTCTCTGAGTTCCTGTAGTGTCTCTCTCTGCCATCCTCTCATCATCTTTTCCACCACATGATTTGTTTGTAATTTCCAGCCACACTCAGAGTATTCTGATCAGTCTGTCTTTCGTGTCAAAGCACGCTTCTGATTCACAAATAACATTCAGTCAACCCAGGCAATCTGCCTCTTTTCATATATCTATACAGTCAAATTGATATACCTCCTGATAGTAGGTTCTCATATATGGCAATAATTATCTCAGCTTAGCTCATCAGTCCTTATAATGAATAACTATTGTTATAAATCAGAGGTTGATACCACCCCCCCCCCCCCAAAAAAGAGGAGTACTTTGTCTTATAATCTGTAAAACGTGTGTGTGAAGTGATGTGACCTGCTTTTCAGCAATGTCTAGTGGTTAAATGAAAAATAAATCCCTGACGCTCACTCTAAAATCAACATGTAACAATTTATGTATCTAACTAACAGCGAACAAAATAACTAAACTATTAACAAACTGAATAAATCTCTTCTAACTATTAACTATTCCCAAATAAAACAAGATTCAAATGGTGTGCTGTTCAAATAAATACAATTCCCACTCATTAACAAAGAAAATGAAATTTAATCACTCTCTAAATTCAAACTAGGTTTTGTGTCTTCCAGAATATTCTGGGCCTTTGTTGATTCTTCTGTCTGGAACTTCTTTCTTCTTTGGTACCTTTGCTATCCAGATGGTGCTTTCTCTGAGACATAGATGAAGCGATGAGAACCAGCGATTCTCTCTCTCAGAGCTGTGAGCTGTTACTCTGGCAGGTGGCAGTTGCTCTCTCTTTGTCCCACTGCCCCCCTTCTTTTATACCTGTGATATTGGGATTGGTCCTAGGTTGTCAAAACCATCAGATTTAAATTTAATAGGTTCTTGGTATCCAAGTGTCTGATTCAAATTGATTGGCTACATTCAAAAGCCTGTTGTCTTGGGAAAACTGCTGCTTGGCCTTTCGATATAAATGTTTCAGTTTGGGGCTCCCTATGTGCTTGCATTTTTTTAACTCTAAGCATAGAAAAAGCACCACCTTTTAAAGGGACCATGCAATGCTTTCTCCCTTATAAACTCCAATCTACAATTACTCTACCCAACTTCGCAACACTATTAAGTGCTTAAAAACTAATACCTCAGCTGCAAGTGTACTTAATTAACAGTCGATAAATACCTGTAGAAAACCAACCAGAGGACAATGTTCACAGTCCTTTACGAAATTCATTTCATGTTGTTTTTGCAGGTGGGGAACTGGGGAAGGTAAAATCACCTCATGATTTTCTTGCTGGGAAATTATTGACCTGCTTAGAAGATTGGTCTAGAGTTAAACGGTCGAAAATAGAATACGGAACATGTGCAAAATAAAGCACGTGGATTTCAACATGGGTTCGATGCAAGGTCTTCCATTTTGGACAAAGCCTAGATCTGAGTAATCATAGAAATCATAGAAACCCTACAGTGCAGAAGGAGGCCATTCGGCCCATCGAGTCTGCACCGACCACAATCCCACCCAGGCCCTACCCCCACATATTTTACCCGCTAATCCCTCTAACCTATGCATCTCAGGACTCTAAGGGGCAATTTTTAACCTGGCCAATCAACCTAACCCGCACATCTTTGGACTGTGGGAGGAAACCGGAGCACCCGGAGGAAACCCACGCAGACACGAGGAGAATGTGCAAACTCCACACAGACAGTGACCCGAGCCGGGAATCGAACCCGGGACCCTGGAGCTGTGAAGCAGCAGTGCTAACCACTGTGCTACCGTGCCGCCAACAGTATTATTTACTGTTGAAAATCCAGGAATAGTGAAGGTTAAAAGATATTTTTGTGTCCATGCATACAGATCACTGAAATGTAGTGGTCTGGTGCAACTAATAATTAAAAAGGTGCATCTCTATAACTAGAAGGCTGGAATATATTGGAATGGGAGCTACAGCTGCACAGAGCTCGAGTTTGGTCATATTTGCAGTATTGTGTACAGTTCTGGGTGCTATATCTTAGAAAGAATCTATTGATCTTGGAGGGTGTGCAGCTGGGATTCACCAGAATGTTAGCAAGGCTTGAAGAGTTGGGTTATGAAAAGACAATATATAAACTAGACTTATTTTCTCTGAAATATAGAAGAATGAAGGTTGATTTGGTTGAGGTTGTTTGGATTTTGAAAATAATTAACTGGGAGTCAAAGATAAGGGAACATAATGCAGAGCCAGGATATCCGAAAGAGAAGTTAGGGAACATTTCTTCACCCACAGGGTGGTGGCAATTTGAACACTCTCCCACAAAAAGTAGGTCTAGCTCAATTAATAGGTTTGAGTCTGAGATCCAATGATTTTTACTAGCGATATGTAGCCACAGCGAGTGGATGCAATTAGTCATGATTTGATTGAATGGTGGTATAGGCTCAAAGGGCTAAATGTCCCACTGCTGCTCCTATACTCACCATCATGCACTGATAGAGTCAGAGTCATTATGGCACAGAAGAATACCAGTCCAGCTAATCCATTTCAGCTCTCTGTAGAGCAATCCTGTCAAGTCACATTCGCCCATTGTAGCCCTGTTTCTTCAATCTTCCTGACAAACAATGATGTTTATAGTCCCGGTTCCCAGTTGGAGCCTGTCGATGAGAGAGATAAAAAGAACAAAGTACAGCACAGGAACAAACCCTTCGGCCCACCAAGCCTGTGCTGATCATGATGTCCTAACTAAACTTTTTTTTAAAAGAAGCTTTCTGCCCTTACTTGGTCCGTATCCCTCTATTCCCTCCGTATTAATGTACCCATATAGATGCCTCTTAAATGTTGTTAATGTGCCTGCTTCCAACACCACCTCTGGCAGCGCAATCCAGGCACCCACCACTCTCTGCATGAAGAACTTCCCCACACATCTCCCTTAAACTTTCTCCGTCTCACCTTGAACCTGTACCCCTTTGAATTGACACTTCCACCCTGGGAAAACGCCCCTCAGTATCCACCTTGTCTCTGCCTCTCATAATTTTGTAGACCTCTATCAGGCCTTCCCTCAGCCTCCGTCTTTCCAGTGAAAAACAATCCCATTTTATTCAACTCGCCTCATAGTTAACATCCTTCAGACCAGGCAACATCCTAGTGAACCTTCTTTATATTCTTTCCAAAGCTTTCATGTCCTTCTGGTAGTGTGGTGATCAGAACTGCATGCAATATTCCAAATACGGCCGAACCAGAGTTTTATATAGCTGCAACATGATTTCCCATTTGTTAAGTTCCTCTGAGTACTGTTTCATAACGATAAATTCATAGCATTACCCCTTTCTCACAGTTCAGAAGCACTACATAAGCCTCTATTTCAGTGAAACGTCTGGGTGTTTTTGGAACTTTGCCAACAGATGAAAATTTTCCTGTTTCCACCTGCCCCAGAATTTGCCCAGAAATCTGAAGCCCTGCTTCAGTATTGTTTCTAAAGCCTGTATTCCTTCTGCCTCTCAGTAACTCAGTGTGTGACATAGCAAACCAGAAGTTAAGTCCCATGAACATTATTGAGAGGAGGGGGCGTGTGGAATGCTCAGGAGGACAGTGGATCTATGGATTCAGGAGCAGTGCTGCTCCTCCTAGCTTCACATCAAAGTAGATAAATCCCCGGGACCTGATCAAGTGAATTCCAGGATACTGTGGGAGGCTAGGGAGGAAATTGCGAGTCCCCTAGCAGAGATATTTGAATCATCGATAGTCACAGGTGAGGTGCCTGAAGTTTGGAGGGTGGCAAATGTTGTGCCTTTGTTTAAGAAGGGCCGCAGGGAAAAGCCTGGGAACTACAGGCTGGTGAGCCTCACATCTGTAGTGGGTAAGAAGGTATTTTGAGAGACAGGATCTACAGGCATTTAGAGACACAAGGACTGATTAGGGACAGTCAGCAAGACTTTGAGAGTGGAAAATCATGTCTGACAAATTTGACTGAGTTTTTTGAAGGGGTAACCGAGAAGGTAGATGAGGGCAGTGCAGTTGATGTTGTCTACATGGACTTTAGCAAGGCCTTTGACAAGGTACCGCATGGTAGGTTGCTGCATAAGATTAAATCTCACGGGATCCAGGGTGAGATAGCCAAATGGATACAAAATTGGCTTGATGACAGAAGACAGAGAGTGCTTGTAGAGGGTTGTTTTTCAAACTGGAGGCCTGTGACCAGCGGTGTGCCTCAGGATTGGTGCTGGGTCCACTGTTATTTGTCATTTATATTAATGATTTGGATGAGAATATAGGAGGCACGGTTAGTAAGTTTTACAGATGACACCAGGATTGGCGGCATAGTGGACAGTGAAGAAGGTTATCTAGGATTGCAAGGGGATATCTTGATCAATTGGGCCAGTGGGCTGACGAATGGCAGATGGAGTTTAATTTAGATAAATGCGAGGTGATGCATTTTGGTTGATTGAACCAGGGCAGGGCTTACTCATTTAATGGTAGGGCGTTGGGGAGAGTTACAGAACAAAGCGATCTAGGGCTACAGGTTCATAGCTCCTTGAAAGTGGAGTCACAGGTGGGCAGAGTGGTGAAGAAGGCATAAGAACATAAGAAATAGGAGCAGGAGTAGGCCATCTAGCCCCTCGAGCCTGCCCCGCCATTCAATAAGATCATGGCTGATCTGATAGTGGTTTAGTTCCACCTACCCGCCCGCTCCCCATAACCCTTAATTCCCTTATTGATCAGAAATCTATCTACCTGTGACATAAACATATTTAACGAGGTAGCCTCCACTGCTTCAATGGGCAGAGAATTCTAGAGATTCACTACCCTCTGAGAGAAGGAGTTCCTCCTCAACTCTGTCCTAAACTGACTCCCCCTTATTTTGAGGCTGTGTCCTCTAGTTCTTGTTTCCTTTCTAAGTGGAAAGAACCTATGTAGGGATATGGGGATAGGGCCTGGGTGGGATTGTTGTCGGTGCAGACTCGATGGGCCGAATGGCCTCTTTCTGTACTGTAGGGGTTCTATGGTTCTCTCTGCTTCTACCCTGTCTAGCCCCTTCATTATCTTATATGTCTCCATAAGATCTCCCCTCAGCCTTCTAAACTCCAACGAGTACAGGCCCAATCTCTCCTCATAAGCTAACCCCCTCATCTCCAGTATCAACCTGGTGAACCTTCTCTGTACTCCCTCCAAGGCCAATATATCCTTCCGCAAATAAGGGGACCAAAATTGCACACAGTACTCTAGTTGTGGCCTCACCAGTACCTTATACAATTGCAGCAAGACCTCCCTGCTTTTATACTCCATCCCCTTCGCAATAAAGGCCAACATTCCATTTGCCTTCTTGATCACCTGCAAACTGAGTTTTTGCGATTCATGCACAAGGACCCCCAGGTTCCTCTGCACAATAGCATGTTGTAATTTTTTGCCATAGAACTATAGAAAATTACAGCTCAGAAACAGGCCTTTTGGCCCTTCTTGTCTGTGCCGAACCATTTTTTGCCAAGTCCCACTGACCTGCACTTGGACCATATCCCTCCACACCCCTCTCATCCATGAACCCGTCCAAGTTTTTCTTAAATGTTAAAAGCGTTTACCACTTTATCTGGCAGCTCATTCCATACTCCCACCACTCTCAGCGTGAAGAAGCCACCCCTAATATTCCCTTTAAACTTTTCTCCTTTCACCCTTAATCCATGCCCTCTGGTTTTTTTCTCCCCTAGCCTCAGTGGAAAAAGCCTGCTTGCATTCACTCTATCTATACCCATCAAAATCTTATACACCTCTATCAAATCTCCCCTCATTTTTCTACGCTCCAGGGAATCAAGTCCCAACCTATTCAATCTCTCTCTGTAACTCAGCTTCTCAAGTCCCAGCAACATCCTTGTGAACCTTCTCTGCACTCTTTCAACCTTATTTACATCCTTCCTGTAACTAGGTGACCAAAACTGTACACAACACTCTAAATTCATAGAACATAGAACATAGAACATTACAGCGCAGAACAGGCCCTTCGGCCCACGATGTTGCACCGACCAGTTAAAAAAAAAAAAACTGTGACCCTCCAACCTAAACCAATTTCTTTTCGTCCATGAACCTATCTACGGATCTCTTAAACGCCCCCAAACTAGGCGCATTTACTACTGATGCTGGCAGGGCATTCCAATCCCTCACCACCCTCTGGGTAAAGAACCTACCCCTGACATCGGTTCTATAACTACCCCCCTTCAATTTAAAGCCATGCCCCCTCGTGCTGGATTTCTCCATCAGAGGAAAAAGGCTATCACTATCCACCCTATCTAAACCTCTAATCATCTTATATGTTTCAATAAGATCCCCTCTTAGCCGCCGCCTTTCCAGCGAAAACAATCCCAAATCCCTCAGCCTCTCCTCATAGGATCTCCCCTCCATACCAGGCAACATCCTGGTAAACCTCCTCTGCACCCTCTCCAAAGCCTCCACATCCTTCCTGTAATGTGGGGACCAGAACTGCACACAGTACTCCAAGTGCGGCCGCACCAGAGTTGTGTACAGTTGCAACATAACGCTACGACTCCTAAATTCAATCCCCCTACCAATAAACGCCAAGACACCATATGCCTTCTTAACAACCTTATCTACTTGATTCCCAACTTTCAGGGATCTATGCACACATACACCTAGATCCCTCTGCTCCTCCACACTATTCAAAGTCCTCCCGTTAGCCCTATACTCAACACATCTGTTATTCCTACCAAAGTGAATTACCTCACACTTCTCCGCATTAAACTCCATCCGCCACCTCTCGGCCCAACTTTGCAACCTGTCTAAGTCTTCCTGCAAACTACGACACCCTTCCTCACTGTCTACCACACCACCGACTTTGGTGTCATCAGCAAATTTGCTAATCCACCCAACTATACCCTCATCCAGATCATTAATAAATATTACAAACAGCAGTGGCCCCAAAACAGATCCCTGAGGTACACCACTTGTAACCGCACTCCATGATGAATATTTACTATCAACCACCACCCTCTGTTTCCTATCCGCTAGCCAATTCCTGATCCAATTTCCTAGATCACCCCCAATCCCATACATCTGCATTTTCTGCAGAAGCCTACCATGGTGAACCTTATCAAACGCCTTACTAAAATCCATATATACCACGTCCACTGCCTTGCCCCCATCCACCTCCTTGGTCACTTTCTCAAAAAATTAAATTCGGCCTCACCAATGCCTTATATAACCTTACCATAACACTTTTATACTAGATACTCCGATTTATGAAGGCCAATGTACCAAAGGCACTCTTAACGACCCTATCCACCTGTGACGTCACTTTTAGGGAATTCTGTACCTGTATTCCCAGATCCCTCTGTTCAACTGCACTCTTCAGAATCCCACCATTTACCCTGTACGTTCTACT
Source organism: Mustelus asterias (assembly GCF_964213995.1). NCBI lineage: Eukaryota > Metazoa > Chordata > Chondrichthyes > Carcharhiniformes > Triakidae > Mustelus > Mustelus asterias. Next base: position 88,082,854 of record NC_135803.1, on the reverse strand, counting down.
TTGGTTTGTCCTTCCAAAGTGCAATATCTCACACTTGTCTGCGTTAAATTCCATTTGCCATTTTTCAGCCCATTTTTCTAGTTGGTCCAAATCCCTCTTTAAATAATAGTCCATTTTACTATTATTCCTTCCAAAGTGGATAACCTCACACTTGTCAACATTCAGCATGCTTGGTTCCATTGGTCAGAATATTGAATACAGGAGTTGGGACTCTTGTTGAAGTTGTACAAGACTTTGGTAATGCCACACTTGGAAGACTGTGTACAGTTCTGGTCACCCTATTATAGAAAGGATATTATTAAACTAGAAAGAGTGCAGAAAAGATTTACTAGGACGCTACTGGGACTTGACGGTTTGAGTTATAAGGAGAAGCTGGACAGACTGGGACTTTTTTCGCTGGAATGTAGGAGGCTTAAGGGTGATCTTATAGAGGTCTTTAAAACAATGAGGGGCATAGACCAGCTAGATAGTCAATATCTTTTCCCAAAGGTAGGGGAGTCTAAAAGTAGAGGACATGGGTTTAAGGTGGGAGGGGAGAGATACAAAAGGGTCCAGAGGGGCAATTGTTGCACACAGAGGGTGGTGAGTGTCAGAGGTAGTAGTAGAGGCGGGTACAATTTTGTCTTTTAAAACGTGTTTAGACAGTTACATGGGCAAGATTGGTACAGAGGGATATGGGCCAAACGTGGGCAATTGGGACTAACTTAGGGGTTAAAAAAAGGGGCGGCGTGGACAAGTTGGGCCGAAGGGCCTGTTTCCATACTGGAAACCTCTATGACTCCAGGACATTTCTCTTAAATGTTGGGCCACAGCAACCTCTCGAATCCCAGGCAGAACTGCCCAGCTCCCTACAGTTAAAACTCATTACATAAACAGGGCTCATGTCTCATTGGCATTGTACAGGGCATAAAATCTGTTATAGGCAGCAAAGCGAGATGCCTGAAAGGCTGCCTTTACCATTCTGCTGGTTAGCATTCTGCTAGTTACCGCTGCCAATGTACTCTCATTTATATTGAGTGTGCAATCTGAGGCAGGGTAATTTCATTGTGTGAGATGCATCGCTTCTCAAAATGTGCTAACTTTTAATATAGGTCAATCATTCTGAATTTGTATTTTGTGAAACTAGATGAGAAAAAGTTCCATTGATGTTATTTCTCTGAAATATGTACTGTGGAACTTGAAAAGAAATGATTGTGAAATCAGGATCTGAGCAGCAACTTGAGCTCCTGGTGAGCACTGAGCTGGAGAAATGTATTAATGTAGAACACTACTGAGCAGTACTGGTGTACTGTGACTTACCATCATTCCATTCTGTCCCAGGAACATCGAGTCACCTTGCGTCTATTCTTATTGAAGTGTTTTGGAGCAATGTGTAACCTGGATGCAACTATCATCTCAACTTTGGCAAATTCGGTGCTGCCAATGGAACTGGCACGAGACATGCAATCTGACACCAAAGGTAAGCAACTATGCCAAGATTGAATGCACCAATAATGACAAAGAATTGAGCGTTTGAAATGCAGCACCAAGCTTTGTAAAGATTTAATAATAATTTGGAGGAATTGAGTGGATGTTTAGAGTGAATGCAGTCAAATAAAACACCGAGTACATTGTGCAGACGGATAAAACACCGAGTACATTGTACAGGTAAATACAGCACCGAGTGCATTGTACAGGCGAATAAAGCACCGAGTGCATTGTACAGGCGAATAAAGCACCGAGTACATTGTACAGGCGAATAAAGCACCGAGTACATTGTACAGGCGAATAAAGCACCGAGTACATTGTACAGGCAAATAAAGCACCGAGTACATTGTACAGGCGAATAAAGCACCGAGTACATTGTACAGGCGAATAAAGCACCCAGAGCATTGTACAAGCGAATAAAGCACCGAGTACATTGTACAGGTGAATAAAGCACCGAGTACATGGTGCAGACAGATAAAACACCGAGTACATTGTGTAGACGGATAAAGCACCGAGTACACTGTGTAGACGGATAAAGCACCGAGTACATTGTACAGGGGAATAAAACACCGAGTGCATTGTGTAGACGGATAAAGCACTGAGTACATTGTACAGGCGAATAAAGCACCAAGTGCATTGTACAAGCGAATAAAGCACTGAGTACATTGTACAGGCGAATAAAGCAGCGAGTACATTGTACAGGCGACTAAAGCACCGAGTGCATTGTACAGGGGAATGAAACACCGAGTACATTGTACTGGCGAATAAAGCACCAAGTGCATTGCACAAGCGAATAAAGCACAGAGTACATTGTACAGGTGAATAAAGCACCGAATACATTGTACAGGTGAATAAAGCACCGAATACATTGTACAGGTGAATAAAGCAGCGAGTACATTGTACAGGCGAATAAAGCAACAAGTGCATTGTACAAGTGAATAAAGCACTGAGTACATTGTACAGGCGAATAAAGCACCAAGTGCATTGCACAAGCGAATAAAGCACAGAGTACATTGTACAGGTGAATAAAGCACCGAATACATTGTACAGGTGAATAAAGCACCGAATACATTGTACAGGCGAATAAAGCAGCGAGTACATTGTACAGGCGAATAAAGCACCAAGTGCATTGTACAAGCGAATAAAGCACTGAGTACATTGTACAGGCGAATAAAGCAGCGAGTACATTGTACAGGCGACTAAAGCACCGAGTGCATTGTACAGGGGAATGAAACACCGAGTACATTGTACTGGCGAATAAAGCACCAAGTGCATTGCACAAGCGAATAAAGCACAGAGTACATTGTACAGGTGAATAAAGCACCGAATACATTGTACAGGTGAATAAAGCAGCGAGTACATTGTACAGGCGAATAAAGCACCGAGTACATCGTACAGGCGAATAAAGCAACAAGTGCATTGTACAAGTGAATAAAGCACCGAGTACATTGTACAGGCGAATAAACCACCGAGTACATTGTACAGGCGAATAAAACACCCAGCGCATTGTACAAGCGAATAAAGCACCGAGTACATTGTACAGGTGAATAAAGCACCGAGTACATTGTGCAGACAGATAAAACACCGAGTACATTGTGTAGACGGATAAAGTACCGAGTACATTGTGTAGACGGATAAAGCACCGAGTACATTGTACAGGCGAATACAGCACCGAGTACATTGTACAGGCAGATAAAGCACCAAGTGCATTGTACAGGGGAATGAAACACCGAGTACATTGTACAGGTGAATAAAGCACCGAGTACATCGTACAAGCGAATAAAGCACCGAGTACATTGTACAGGCGAATAAAGCACCGAGTACATTGTACATCGTATAAAGCACCGAGTACATTGTACAGGTGAATAAAGCACCGGGTACGTTGTACAGGCGAATAAAGCAACAAGTGCATTGTACAAGTGAATAAAGCACCGAGTACATTGTACAGGCGAATAAAGCACCGAGTACATTGTACAGGCGAATAAAGCACCGAGTACATTGTACAGGCGAATAAAGCACCGAGTACATTGTACAGGCGAATAAAGCACCGAGTACATTGTACAGGCGAATAAAGCACCCAGCGCATTGTACAAGCGAATAAAGCACCGAGTACATTGTACAGGTGAATAAAGCACCGAGTACATTGTGCAGACAGATAAAACACCGAGTACATTGTGTAGACGGATAAAGCACCGAGTACATTGTACAGGTGAATACAGCACCGAGTACATTGTACAGGCAGATAAAGCACCGAGTGCATTGTACAGGGGAATGAAACACCGAGTACATTGTACAGGTGAATAAGGCACCGAGTACATCGTACAAGCGAATTAAGCACCGAGTACATCGTACAGGCGAATAAAGCACCGAGTACATTGTACAGGCGAATAAAGCACCGAGTACATTGTACAGGCGAATAAAGCACCGAGTACATTGTACAGGTGAATAAAGCACCGAGTACATAGTACAGGCGAATAAAGCACCGAGTACATTGTACAGGCGAATAAAGCACCGAGTACATTGTACAGGCGAATAAAGCACCAAGTACATTGTACAGGGGAATAAAACACCGAGTGCGTTGTGTAGACGGATAAAACACCAAGTACATTATGTAGACGGATAAAGCACTGAGTACATTGTACAGGCGAATAAAGCACCGAGTACACTGTACAGGCGAATAAAGCACAGAGTACATTGTACAGGCGAATAAAGCTCCGAGTACATTGTACAGGAGAATAAAGCACCGAGTACATGGTGCTTTATTCGCCTGTACAATGTACTCGGTGCTTTATTCGCCTGTACAATGTACTCGGTGCATTATTCGCCTGTACAATGTACTCGATGCTTTATTCACTTGTACAATGCACTTGGTGCTTTATTTGCCTGTACAAAGTGCATTGTACAGGTGAATAAAGCACCGAATACATTGTACAGGTGAATAAAGCACCGAATACATTGTACAGGCGAATAAAGCAGCGAGTACATTGTACAGGCGAATAAAGCACCAAGTGCATTGTACAAGCGAATAAAGCACTGAGTACATTGTACAGGCGAATAAAGCAGCGAGTACATTGTACAGGCGACTAAAGCACCGAGTGCATTGTACAGGGGAATGAAACACCGAGTACATTGTACTGGCGAATAAAGCACCAAGTGCATTGCACAAGCGAATAAAGCACAGAGTACATTGTACAGGTGAATAAAGCACCGAATACATTGTACAGGTGAATAAAGCAGCGAGTACATTGTACAGGCGAATAAAGCACCGAGTACATCGTACAGGCGAATAAAGCAACAAGTGCATTGTACAAGTGAATAAAGCACCGAGTACATTGTACAGGCGAATAAACCACCGAGTACATTGTACAGGCGAATAAAACACCCAGCGCATTGTACAAGCGAATAAAGCACCGAGTACATTGTACAGGTGAATAAAGCACCGAGTACATTGTGCAGACAGATAAAACACCGAGTACATTGTGTAGACGGATAAAGTACCGAGTACATTGTGTAGACGGATAAAGCACCGAGTACATTGTACAGGCGAATACAGCACCGAGTACATTGTACAGGCAGATAAAGCACCAAGTGCATTGTACAGGGGAATGAAACACCGAGTACATTGTACAGGTGAATAAAGCACCGAGTACATCGTACAAGCGAATAAAGCACCGAGTACATTGTACAGGCGAATAAAGCACCGAGTACATTGTACATCGTATAAAGCACCGAGTACATTGTACAGGTGAATAAAGCACCGGGTACGTTGTACAGGCGAATAAAGCAACAAGTGCATTGTACAAGTGAATAAAGCACCGAGTACATTGTACAGGCGAATAAAGCACCGAGTACATTGTACAGGCGAATAAAGCACCGAGTACATTGTACAGGCGAATAAAGCACCGAGTACATTGTACAGGCGAATAAAGCACCGAGTACATTGTACAGGCGAATAAAGCACCCAGCGCATTGTACAAGCGAATAAAGCACCGAGTACATTGTACAGGTGAATAAAGCACCGAGTACATTGTGCAGACAGATAAAACACCGAGTACATTGTGTAGACGGATAAAGCACCGAGTACATTGTACAGGTGAATACAGCACCGAGTACATTGTACAGGCAGATAAAGCACCGAGTGCATTGTACAGGGGAATGAAACACCGAGTACATTGTACAGGTGAATAAGGCACCGAGTACATCGTACAAGCGAATTAAGCACCGAGTACATCGTACAGGCGAATAAAGCACCGAGTACATTGTACAGGCGAATAAAGCACCGAGTACATTGTACAGGCGAATAAAGCACCGAGTACATTGTACAGGTGAATAAAGCACCGAGTACATAGTACAGGCGAATAAAGCACCGAGTACATTGTACAGGCGAATAAAGCACCGAGTACATTGTACAGGCGAATAAAGCACCAAGTACATTGTACAGGGGAATAAAACACCGAGTGCGTTGTGTAGACGGATAAAACACCAAGTACATTATGTAGACGGATAAAGCACTGAGTACATTGTACAGGCGAATAAAGCACCGAGTACACTGTACAGGCGAATAAAGCACAGAGTACATTGTACAGGCGAATAAAGCTCCGAGTACATTGTACAGGAGAATAAAGCACCGAGTACATGGTGCTTTATTCGCCTGTACAATGTACTCGGTGCTTTATTCGCCTGTACAATGTACTCGGTGCATTATTCGCCTGTACAATGTACTCGATGCTTTATTCACTTGTACAATGCACTTGGTGCTTTATTTGCCTGTACAAAGTGCATTGTACAAGGGAATAAAGCACCGAGTACATTGTACAGGCGAATAAAGCACCCAGTGCATTGTACAGGCGAATAAAGCACCCAGTGCATTGTACAAGCGAATAAAGCACCGAGTACATTGTACAGGCGAATAAAGCACCGAGTACATTGTGCAGACGGATAAAACACCGAGTACATTGTACAGGCGAATAAAGCACCAAGTGCACTGTACAAGCGAATAAAGCACCGAGTACATTGTACAGGTGGAAAAAGCACCGAGTACATTGTGCAGACGGATAAAACACCGAGTACATTGTGTAGGCGGATAACGCACCGAGTACATTGTGTGGACGGATAAAGCACCGAGTACATTGTGTAGACGGATAAAGCACCGAGTACATTGTACAGGCAGATAAAGCACCGAGTGCATTGTACAGGGGAATGAAACACCGAATCCATTGTACAGGGGAATGAAACACCGAGTACATTGTACAGGTGAATAAAGCACCGAGTACGTTGTACAGGCAGATAAAGCACCGAGTGCATTGTACAGGGGAATGAAACACCGAGTGCATTGTACAGGGGAATGAAACACCGAGTACATTGTACAGGTGAATAAAGCACCGAGTACATCGTACAAGCGAATAAAGCAGCGAGTACATTGTACAGGCGAATAAAGCACCGAGTACATCGTACAGGCGAATAAAGCAACAAGTGCATTGTACAAGTGAATAAAGCACCGAGTACATTGTACAGGCGAATAAAGCACCGAGTACATTGTACAGGCGAATAAACCACCGAGTACATTGTACAGGCGAATAAAACACCCAGCGCATTGTACAAGTGAATAAAGCACCGAGTACATTGTACAGGTGAATAAAGCACCGAGTACATTGTGCAGACAGATAAAACACCGAGTACATTGTGTAGACGGATAAAGTACCGAGTACATTGTGTAGACGGATAAAGCACCGAGTACATTGTACAGGCGAATAAAGCACCGAGTACATTGTACAGGCGAATAAAGCACCAAGTGCATTGTACAAGCGAATAAAGCACCGAGTACATTGTACAGGCGAATAAAGCACCGAGTACATTGTACAGGCGAATAAAGCACCGAGTACATTGTACAGGCGAATAAAGCACCGAGTACATTGTACAGGCGAATAAAGCACCGAATACATTGTACAGGGGAATAAAGCACCGAGTACGTTGTACAGGCGAATAAAGAACCAAGTACATTGTACAGGGGAATAAAACACAGAGTACATTGTACAGGGGAATAAAACACCGAGTACATTATGTAGACGGATAAAGCACTGAGTACATTGTATAGGCGAATAAAGCACCGAGTACATTGTACAGGTGAATAAAGCACCAAGTGCATTGTACAGGCGAATAAAGCACCGAGTACATTGTACAGGTGAATACAGCACCAAGTGCATTGTACAAGCGAATAAAGCACCGAGTACATTGTACAGGCGAATAAAGCACCAAGTGCATTGTACAGGCGAATAAAGCACCAAGTGCATTGTACAAGCGAATAAAGCACCAAGTACATTGTACAGGTGAATACAGCACCAAGTGCATTGTACAAGCGAATAAAGCACCGAGTACATTGTACAGGCGAATAAAGCACCAAGTGCATTGTACAGGCGAATAAAGCACCCAGTGCATTGTACAAGCGAATAAAGCACCGAGTACATTGTACAGGTGAATAAAACACCGAGTACATTGTGTAGACGGATGAAGCACCGAGTACATTGTGTAGACGTATAAAGCACCGAGTGCATTGTACAGGCGAATAAGGCACCGAGTACATTGTACAAGCGAATAAAGCACCAAGTACATTGTACAAGCGAATAAAGCACCGAGTACATTGTACAGGCGAATAAAGCACCGAGTACATTATACAGGCGAATAAAACACCAAGTGCATTGTACAAGCGAATAAAGCACAGAGTACATTGTGTAGACGGATAAAGCACCGAGTACATTGTGTAGACGGATACAACACCGAGTACATTGTGTAGACGGATAAAGCACCGAGTACATTGTACAGGCGAATAAAGCACCGAGTACATTGTACAGGCGAATAAAGCACCGAGTACATTGTACAGGCGAATAAAGCACCGAGTACATTGTGTAGACGGATAAGGCACCGAGTACATTGTGTAGACGGATAAAGCACCGAGTACATTGTACAGGCGAATAAAGCACCGAGTACATTGTACAGGCGAATAAAGCACCAAGTGCATTGTACAAGCGAATAAAGCACCGAGTACATTGTGTAGACGGATAAAACACCAAGTACATTGTACAGGTGAATAAAACACCGAGTACATTGTACAGGGGAATAAAGCACCGAGTACATTGTACAGGAGAATAAAGCACCGAGTACATTGTACAGGGGAATAAAGCACCGAGTACATTGTACAGGGGAATAAAACACCGAGTACATTGTACAGGGTAATAAAACACCGAGTACATTGTACAGGGTAATAAAACACCGAGTACATTGTACAGGGGAATAAAACACTGAGTACATTGTACAGGCGAATAAAACACCGAGTACATTGTACAGGCGAATAAAGCACCGAGTACATTGTGTAGACGGATAAAGCACCGAGTGCATTGTACAGGGGCATAAAACACCAAGTACATTGTACAGGTGAATAAGGCACCGAGTACATTGTACAGGGTAATAAAACACCGAGTACATTGTACAGGTGAATAAAGCACCGAGTACATTGTACAGGGGAATAAAGCACCGAGTACATTGTACAGGCGAATAAAGCACCGAGTACATTGTACAGGTGAATAAAGCACCGAGTACATTGTGTAGACGGATAAAGCACCGAGTACATTGTACAGGGGAATAAAGCACCGAGTACATTGTACAGGGGAATAAAACACCGAGTACATTGTACAGGGTAATAAAACACCGAGTACATTGTACAGGGGAATAAAGCACCGAGTACATTGTACAGGCGAATAAAACACCGAGTACATTGTCCAGGGGAATAAAACACCGAGTACATTGTGTAGACGGATAAAGCACCGAGTACATTGTACAGGCGAATAAAGCACCGAGTACATTGTACAGGCGAATAAAGCACCGAGTACATTGTACAGGCGAATAAAGCACCGAGTACATTGTACAGGCGAATAAAGCACCGAGTGCATTGTACAGGGGAATAAAACACCGAGTGCATTGTGTAGACGGATAAAACACCGAGTACATTGTACAGGCGAATAAAGCACCGAGTGCATTGTACAGGGGAATAAAACACCGAGTGCATTGTACAGGTGAATAAAGCACCGAGTACATTGTACAGGCGAATAAAGCACCGAGTACATTGTACAGGGGAATAAAACACCGAGTGCATTGTGTAGACGGATAAAACACCGAGTACATTGTACAGGCGAATAAAACACCGAGTACATTGTACAGGCGAATAAAACACCGAGTACATTGTACAGGGGAATAAAACACCGAGTACATTGTACAGGGGAATAAAACACCGAGTACATTGTACAGGGGAATAAAACACCGAGTACATTGTACAGGCGAATAAAACACCGAGTACATTGTACAGGCGAATAAAGCACCAAGTGCATTGTACAGGTGAATAAAGCACCGAGTACATTGTACAGGGGAATAAAACACCAAGTGCATTGTGTAGACGGATAAAGCACCGAGTACATTGTGTAGACGGATAAAGCACCGAGTGCATTGTACAGGGGCATAAAACACCAAGTACATTGTACAGGGGCATAAAACACCGAGTACATTGTGTAGACGGATAAAGCACCGAGTACATTGTACAGGCGAATAAGGCACCGAGTACATTGTACAAGCGAATAAAGCACCGAGTACATTGTACAGGCGAATAAGGCACCGAGTACATTGTACAAGCGAATAAAGCAACGAGTACATTGTACAGGCGAATAAGGCACCGAGTACATTGTACAGGGGAATAAAACACCGAGTACATTGTACAGGGGAATAAAACACCGAGTGCATTGTGTAGACGGATAAAACACCGAGTACATTGTACAGGCGAATAAAGCACCGAGTACATTGTACAGGCGAATAAAGCACCGAGTACATTGTGTAGACGGATAAAGCACCGAGTACATTGTGTAGACGGATAAAGCACCGAGTGCATTGTACAGGGGCATAAAACACCGAGTACATTGTACATGCGAATAAAGCACCGAGTACATTGTACAGGCGAATAAGGCACCAAGTACATTGTACAAGCGAATAAAGCACCGAGTACATTGTACAGGCGAATAAAACACCGAGTACATTGTCCAGGGGAATAAAACACCGAGTACATTGTGTAGACGGATAAAGCACCGAGTACATTGTACAGGGGAATAAAGCACCGAGTACATTGTACAGGGGAATAAAACACCGAGTACATTGTACAGGGTAATAAAACACCGAGTACATTGTACAGGGGAATAAAGCACCGAGTACATTGTACAGGCGAATAAAACACCGAGTACATTGTCCAGGGGAATAAAACACCGAGTACATTGTGTAGACGGATAAAGCACCGAGTACATTGTACAGGCGAATAAAGCACCGAGTACATTGTACAGGCGAATAAAGCACCGAGTACATTGTACAGGCGAATAAAGCACCGAGTACATTGTACAGGGGAATAAAACACCGAGTGCATTGTGTAGACGGATAAAACACCAAGTACATTGTACAGGTGAATAAAACACCGAGTACATTGTACAGGGGAATAAAGCACCGAGTACATTGTACAGGGGAATAAAGCACCGAGTACATTGTACAGGGGAATAAAGCACCGAGTACATTGTACAGGGGAATAAAACACCGAGTACATTGTACAGGGTAATAAAACACCGAGTACATTGTACAGGGTAATAAAACACCGAGTACATTGTACAGGGGAATAAGGCACCGAGTACATTGTACAAGCGAATAAAGCACCAAGTACATTGTACAAGCGAATAAAGCACCAAGTACATTGTACAAGCGAATAAAGCACCGAGTACATTGTACAGGTGAATAAAGCACCGAGTACATTGTACAGGTGAATAAAGCACCGAGTACATTGTACAGGTGAATAAAGCACCGAGTACATTGTACAGGTGAATAAAGCACCGAGTACATTGTACAGGCGAATAAAGCACCGAGTACATTGTACAGGCGAATAAAGCACCGAGTACATTATACAGGCGAATAAAACACCAAGTGCATTGTACAGGCGAATAAAGTACCCAGTGCATTGTACAAGCGAATAAAGCACCGAGTACATTGTACAGGTGAATAAAACACCGAGTACATTGTGTAGACGGATGAAGCACCGAGTACATTGTACAGGCGAATAAGGCACCGAGTACATTGTACAGGCGAATAAAGCACCCAGTGCATTGTACAGGTGAATAAAGCACCGAGTACATTGTACAGGCGAATAAAGCACCGAGTACATTGTACAGGTGAATAAAGCACCGAGTACATTGTACAGGTGAATAAAGCACCGAGTACATTGTACAGGTGAATAAAGCACCGAGTACATTGTACAGGCGAATAAAGCACCGAGTACATTGTACAGGCGAATAAAGCACCGAGTACATTATACAGGCGAATAAAACACCAAGTGCATTGTACAGGCGAATAAAGTACCCAGTGCATTGTACAAGCGAATAAAGCACCGAGTACATTGTACAGGTGAATAAAACACCGAGTACATTGTGTAGACGGATGAAGCACCGAGTACATTGTACAGGCGAATAAGGCACCGAGTACATTGTACAGGCGAATAAAGCACCCAGTGCATTGTACAGGTGAATAAAGCACCGAGTACATTGTACAGGTGAATAAAGCACCGAGTACATTGTGCAGACGGATAAAACACCGAGTACATTGTGTAGACGGATAAGGCACCGAGTACATTGTACAGGCGAATAAAGCACCGAGTACATTGTACAGGCGAATAAAGCACCGAGTACATTGTACAGGCGAATAAAGCACCGAGTACATTGTACAGGCGAATAAAGCACCGAGTACATTATACAGGCGAATAAAGCACCAAGTGCATTGTACAGGCGAATAAAGCACCCAGTGCATTGTACAAGCGAATAAAGCACCGAGTACATTGTACAGGTGAATAAAACACCGAGTACATTGTGTAGACGGATGAAGCACCGAGTACATTGTACAGGCGAATAAGGCACCGAGTACATTGTACAAGCGAATAAAGCACCAAGTACATTGTACAAGCGAATAAAGCACCGAGTACATTGTACAGGCGAATAAAACACCAAGTGCATTGTACAAGCGAATAAAGCACAGAGTACATTGTGTAGACGGATAAAGCACCGAGTACATTGTGTAGACGGATAAAGCACCGAGTACATTGTACAGGCGAATAAAGCACCGAGTACATTGTGTAGGCGAATAAAGCACCGAGTACATTGTACAGGCGAATAAAGCACCGAGTACATTGTGTAGACGGATAAGGCACCGAGTACATTGTGTAGACGGATAAAGCACCGAGTACATTGTACAGGCGAATAAAGCACCGAGTACATTGTACAGGCGAATAAAGCACCAAGTGCATTGTACAAGCGAATAAAGCACCGAGTACATTGTACAGGCGAATAAAGCACCGAGTACATTGTACAGGCGAATAAAGCACCGAGTACATTGTACAGGCGAATAAAGCACCGAGTACATTGTACAGGCGAATAAAGCACCGAGTGCATTGTACAGGGGAATAAAACACCGAGTGCATTGTGTAGACGGATAAAACACCAAGTACATTGTACAGGCGAATAAAGCACCGAGTACATTGTACAGGGGAATAAAACACCGAGTGCATTGTGTAGACGGATAAAACACCGAGTACATTGTACAGGCGAATAAAGCACCGAGTGCATTGTACAGGGGAATAAAACACCGAGTGCATTGTACAGGTGAATAAAGCACCGAGTACATTGTACAGGCGAATAAAGCACCGAGTACATTGTACAGGGGAATAAAACACCGAGTGCATTGTGTAGACGGATAAAACACCGAGTACATTGTACAGGCGAATAAAACACCGAGTACATTGTACAGGCGAATAAAACACCGAGTACATTGTACAGGGGAATAAAACACCGAGTACATTGTACAGGGGAATAAAACACCGAGTACATTGTACAGGGGAATAAAACACCGAGTACATTGTACAGGCGAATAAAACACCGAGTACATTGTACAGGCGAATAAAGCACCAAGTGCATTGTACAGGTGAATAAAGCACCGAGTACATTGTACAGGGGAATAAAACACCGAGTGCATTGTGTAGACGGATAAAGCACCGAGTACATTGTGTAGACGGATAAAGCACCGAGTGCATTGTACAGGGGCATAAAACACCAAGTACATTGTACAGGGGCATAAAACACCGAGTACATTGTGTAGACGGATAAAGCACCGAGTACATTGTACAGGCGAATAAGGCACCGAGTACATTGTACAAGCGAATAAAGCACCGAGTACATTGTACAGGCGAATAAGGCACCGAGTACATTGTACAAGCGAATAAAGCACCGAGTACATTGTACAGGCGAATAAGGCACCGAGTACATTGTACAGGGGAATAAAACACCGAGTACATTGTACAGGGGAATAAAACACCGAGTGCATTGTGTAGACGGATAAAACACCGAGTACATTGTACAGGCGAATAAAGCACCGAGTACATTGTACAGGCGAATAAAGCACCGAGTACATTGTACAGGCGAATAAAGCACCGAGTACATTGTGTAGACGGATAAAGCACCGAGTACATTGTGTAGACGGATAAAGCACCGAGTGCATTGTACAGGGGCATAAAACACCGAGTACATTGTACATGCGAATAAAGCACCGAGTACATTGTACAGGCGAATAAGGCACCAAGTACATTGTACAAGCGAATAAAGCACCGAGTACATTGTACAGGCGAATAAGGCACCGAGTACATTGTACAGGCGAATAAAGCACCGAGTACATTGTACAGGCGAATAAAGCACCGAGTACATTGTACAGGCGAATAAAGCACCGAGTACATTGTACAGGCGAATAAAGCACCGAGTACATTATACAGGCGAATAAAGCACCGAGTTTGTACAAGCGAATAAAGCACCGAGTACATTGTACAGGCGAATAAAGCAACGTGCATTGTACAGGCGAATAAAACACCGAGTACATTGTGTAGACGGATAAGGCACCGAGTACATTATACAGACGGATAAAACACCGAGTACGTTGTGGAGACGGATAAAATACCGAGTGCATTATGCAGTCGGGTAAAGCACCGAGTACATTGTACAGGCGAATAAAGCACCGAGTATATTGTACAGGCGAATAAAGCACCGAGTATATTGTACAGGCGAATAAAGCACCGAGTATATTGTACAGGCGAATAAAGCACCGAATACATTGTACAGGCGGATAGAACACTGTCTGAATTATTATAAATACAAATAAATAACAAGTACAGATGATGACAGTATGCTGGCACAGTGGTTAGCACTGCAGCCTCAAAGTGCCAGGAACCCAGGTTCGATTCCAGCCTTGGGTGAGTGTCTGTCTGGAGTGTGCAAGTTCCCCTGTCTGTGTGACTTTCTTCCTAGTGTTCCGGTTTCCTCCCGCACTCCGACAATGTGCAGGTTAGGTGGTGTGGCCATGGTAAATGAATGTGGTTATGGGGATAGTGCTGAAGGGTGGACCTGGCTTGGATGCTCTCTGACAATTGATGTTGTCTCGATGGGCTGCATGGCTTCCTTCTCCACCTTAGGCTTTCTATGATCGGCGTAAAGCTCGATGAGTACATCTGAAATAGTTTGAAAGTCTCAAGAGTGTCAAACATCATCCTTTATTGGCCATTACATGAGTGAGTTGGTATGGAACTGAGGATTAGTTTAATTGACTGATTTCCCCACTTGTACAAAATCTCTGTATTCTCTTTAATCACAGATGAGGTTCTGGAGGACTGGAGAATAGCCAATGTTGTTCCTTTGTTGAAGAAGGGCAATAGGGATAATGAAGGTAACTGCAGGTTGGTGAGCAGGCAGTGGTCGGGAAATTATTGGAGGGGATTCTTAAGAGACAGGATTTATTCATATTTGGAAAAATATGGACTTATTAGCATGGCTTTGTGCGGGAGAGGCCGTGTTTCACAAACTTGATTGCGTTTTTTGAGGAAGTGACAAAGATGATTGATGAGGGCAGGGTGGTGGATGTTGTCTACATGAACTTTAGCAAGGCCTTTCACAAAGTCCCTCATTACAGGCCGATACAAAAGGTGAAGTCACACAGGGTCCATGCTGAGCTGGTAAGATGGATACAGAACTTGTTTGGTCACAGAAGACAGAGAGTAGTGGTGGAGGGTGTTTTTCTGACTGGAGATCTGTGACCAGTGATGTTCTGCAGGGATCAGTGCTGGGGTCCATGTTGTTCATAATATATATAAATGATTTGGAGGAGAATGTGGGTGGTCTGATTGGTAAGTTTTCGGAGGACACAAAGATTGGCGGAGCTGTGGATAGTGAGGAAGATTGCCAGAGGATACAGCAGGATTTAGATCGGCTGAAAACTTGGATGGAGAAATGGCAGATGGAATTTAATCTGGACAAATGCGAGGTGCTGCATTTTGGAAAATCTAAAGCAGGAGGGAAGCATTCAGTAAATGGCAGAACCCTTAGAAGCATTAACATACAAAGGGATCTAGGCATATCCACAGTTCCCTGAAAGTGGCAACATAAGATGATGTATGGCATGTTTGCCTTCATCGGTCAGGGCAAAGAGTATAAAAATTGGCAAATCATGTTGCAGCTGTATAGAACTTTAGTTCGGCAACATTTGGAATATTGTATTTAGTTCTGGTCACCTCACTACCAGAAGGTGTGGAAGCTTTGGACAGGGTACAGAAAAGGTTTACCAGAATGTGACCTGGTTTGAAGGGTAATAGCTATGAGGAGAGATTGAACAAACTTGATTTGTTTTCACTTGAAAGTCGGAGACTGAGGGGTGACCCGGTAGAAGTATACAAAATTATGAGAGGCGTGAATAGAATGGATAGTTGGAGTCTTTTTCTCAGGGTAGAAATGTCAATTACCACGGAACATAAGTTTAGGGTAAAAGCGGTTAAGTTTAAAGGAGACGTAAAAGGCAAGTTTTTTTACACAGAGGGTGGTAAGTGTCTGGAATGTGCTGCCAGAGGAGGTGGTAGAAGCAGATATGATAACGTTTAGGAGACATTTTGACAGATACATGAAGAGGCAGGGAATCGAGGAATATGGACAGCATAGAGGCAAAACCTCTTCACCTTAGAAAGGCACGTGTCGGCACAGGCTTTCAGGCCTGTTTCTATGTTGTGCTGTTCTTTGATCTTTTGAATGAGCCCAGTTTAGCCTGGATTTGATGGGTTAGCAATGACATTGAGGTTCCATATCAACTCCACGAGGGCTGACTGTCTGAGTGGGCTCTCTCTGAGTTTAGTTGCTTGGAGTGAGCAGCATCAGATTCCAAATGTAATTACAGAGCATGATGTGAACTGACTGAAGTATTTCACCTTGTTTCTTGTCCCTTAGAACACCAGAAGCTGTGTTACTCTGCGCTGCTACTCACTATGATATTTTCAATGGGTGAGCCATTGCCCTATCATCACTATGGTATGTATAAAACTGCACAATATCCCAGCAACTTCGTGTCCTGATACTCGTATATGAACTTATTCCTTAAACATTCTAATGTTTTAAAATTATGATTTATTATTTTTGTCAGCAGCTCATATTATAACCTGTTTATTCCTCCATAACTGGACCAATAAGGGTATCTTCCTATGCAATGACGTGAAAGTGTGTGGGTCCCTCGGGAGCATGCAGTTTTTTGCTCAGTTTTGAGCAGCATTTTCCCCTTGCCCACTCTTTCTTCGCACACTCTGTTGTCCAGGGTATGGCTTCACAGTTGCTTGGTGCCTTGCACAAACAGTTAATCTTTTGTCAGCTGAGGCAGTACATGTGAACAACTAATACAACCATAACTTTCTCAGCTGCCACGCTGTCCAAACAGGTAGTTGATAGCTGAGAGCAGCCAATAAGCACAGGCGGCACGGTGGCAGTGGTTAGCACTGATGCCTCTCAGCGCCATGGACCCGGGTTCAATTCCCGGCTCGGGTGATTGTCTGTGCAGAGTCTGCACATTCTTCCAATGTCTGCGTGGGTTTCCTCTGGGTGTTCTGGTTTCCTCCCACACCCCAAAAATGTGGGGATTAGGTGGATTGGCAATACTAAATTGCCCCTTAGTGTCAGGGGCCTAGCTCGAGTAAATGCATAGGGTTATGGGGATAGGGCCTGAGTGGGATTGTGGTAGGTGCAAACTTGATGGGCCGAATGGCCTCCTTCTGCACTATAGGACTCTATGATCAATGACAGGCTGTCCAGGCAGGCAGCGGATAGCCGAGAGCAGCCAGGAAGCAGTCTTAACGTCCCAGCTAGCTCAGCATAATCCAGACTGAATGTGGTACATTCTCAGATTGGTTGCTTACTGCCATGACCAGCTGGGTTCCTGTGTAATCCTGAAATATGTACGTAAAGTTAACCAGTGCCAAGTTCGCCCAATGCAGCGTGAGTCTGTACAGAAGACAGAGGGTGGTAGTGGAAGGGTCTTTTTCCGGCTGGATGCCTGTGACTAGTGGTGTTCCGCAGGGCTCTGTATTGGGACCTCTGCTGTTTGTGATTTATATAAACGATCTGGAAGAAGGTGTAACTGGGGTGATCAGTAAGTTTGCGGACGACACAAAAATGGCTGGACTTGCAGATAGGACTTGCAGGGTGGCACGGTAGCACAGTGGTTAGCACTGCTGCTTCACAGCTCCAGGGTCCCGGGTTCGATTCCCGGCTCGGGTCACTGTCTGTGTGGAGTTTGCACATTCTTCTCGTGTCTGCGTGGGTTTCCTCCGGGTGCTCCGGTTTCCTCCCACAGTCCAAAGATGTGCGGGTTAGGTTGATTGGCCAGGTTAAAAATTGCCCCTTAGAGTCCGGAGATGCGTAGGTTAGAGGGATTAGCGGGTAAATATGTGGGGTGGGATTGTGGTCGGTGCAGACTCGATGGGCCGAATGGCCTCCTTCTGCACTGTAGGGTTTCTATGATTTCTATGATAGTGAGAAACATTGTCAGAGATAGGCTGGAAATTTGGGCAAAGAAATGGCAGATGGAGTTCAATCCAGATAAATGCGCAGTGATGCATTTTGGTAGAACTAACGTGGGAGGAGCTATACGATAAATGGCAGAACCATAAAGGGTGTAGATACGCAGAGGGACCTGGGTGTGCAAGTCCACAGATCCTTGAAGGTGACGTCACAGGTGGAGAAGGTAGTGAATAAGGCATATCGCATGCTTGCCTTTATAGGACGGGGCATAGAGTATAAAAGTTGGGGTCTGATGTTGCAGTTGTATAGAACATTGGTTCGGCCGCATTTGGAATACTGCGCCCAGTTCTGGTCGCCACACTACCAGAAGGACGTGGAGGCTTTAGAGAGAGTGCAGAGGAGGTTTAGCAGGATGTTGCCTGGTATGGAAGGGCTTAGTTATGAGGAGAGATTGGGTAAACTAGGGTTGTTCTCACTGGAAAGACGGAGTATGAGGGGTGACCTAATAGAGGTGTATAAAATTATGAAAGGCATAGATAGGGTGAACGGTGGGAAGCCTTTTCCCAGGTCGGTGGTGACGTTCACGAGGGGTCATAGGTTCAAGTTGAGGGGGGGGGAGGTTTAACACGGATATCAGAAGGACGTATTTTACACAGAGGGTGGTGGGGGCCTGGAATGCGTTGTCGGGCAAGGTGGTGGAGGCGGACACACTGGGAACGTTTAAGACTTATCTAGATAGCCACATGAGCGGAGTGGGACTGGAGGGATACAAAAGAATGGTCTAGTTTGGACCAGGGAGCGGCGTGGGCTTGGAGGGCCGAAGGGCCTGTTCCTGTGCTGTATTGTTCTTTGTATCAACCCGAGACGCATGTTCTGAACTCTTTTTTGCAAAAATGTGTTTTATTCATAGAATATCTGACAGAACATTGCAAATATCTCAAAATGGCCATCACACACACAGCAATAATATTCAGGTTTCCTGCATAGATCAAGTTGCACTCTGAGATGCTTCAATACAATTGTGAAATGTAATATTCACTGCATACGTTCATAAGAACATAAGAAATAGGAGCAGGAGTAGGCCATCTAGCCCCTCGAGCCTGCCCCGCCATTCAATAAGATCATGGCTGATCTGACGTGGATCAGTACCACTTACCCGCCTGATCCCCATAACCCTTAATTCCCTTACCGATCAGGAATCCATCCATCCGCGCTTTAAACATATTCAGCGAGATAGCCTCCACCACCTCAGTGGGCAGAGAATTCCAGAGATTCACCACCCTCTGGGAGAAGAAGTTCCTCCTCAACTCTGTCTTAAACCGACCCCCCTTTATTTTGAGGCTGTGTCCTCTAGTTTTAACTTCCTTACTAAGTGGAAAGAATCTCTCCGCCTCCACCCTATCCAGCCCCCGCATTATCTTATAAGTCTCCATAAGATCCCCCCTCATCCTTCTAAACTCCAACGAGTACAAACCCAATCTCCTCAGCCTCTCCTCATAATCCAAACCCCTCATCTCCGGTATCAACCTGGTGAACCTTCTCTGCACTCCCTCCAATGCCAATATATCCTTCCTCATATAAGGGGACCAATACTGCACACAGTATTCCAGCTGCGGCCTCACCAATGCCCTGTACAGGTGCATCAAGACATCCCTGCTTTTATATTCTATCCCCCTCGCAATATAGGCCAACATCCCATTTGCCGCCTTGATCACCTGTTGTACCTGCAGACTGGGCTTTTGCGTCTCATGCACAAGGACCCCCAGGTCCCTTTGCACGGTAGCATGTTTTAATTTGTTTCCATTGAGATAGTAATCCCATTTGTTATTATTTCCTCCAAAGTGTATAACCTCGCATTTCTCAACGTTATACTCCATTTGCCATATCCTCGCCCACTCACTCAGCCTGTCCAAATCTCTCTGCAGATCTTCTCCGTCCTCCACACGATTCACTTTTCCACTTATCTTTGTGTCGTCTGCAAACTTCGTTACCCTACACTCCGTCCCCTCCTCCAGATCATCTATATAAATGGTAAACAGTTGCGGCCCGAGTACCGATCCCTGCGGCACGCCACTAGTTACCTTCCTCCAACCGGAAAAACACCCATTTATTCCGACTCTTTGCTTCCTGTCGGATAGCCAGTCCCCAATCCACTTTAACACACTACCCCCAACTCCGTGTGCCCTAATCTTCTTCAGCAGCCTTTTATGGGGCACCTTATCAAACGCCTTTTGGAAATCCAAAAACACCGCATCCACCGGTTCTCCTCCATCAACCGCCCTAGTCACATCTTCATAAAAATCCAACATGTTCGTCAAGCACGACTTTCCCCTCATGAATCCATGCTGCGTCTGATTGATCGAACCATTTCTATCCAGATGCCCTGCTATCTCCTCTTTAATAATGGATTCCAGCATTTTCCCTACTACAGACGTTAAGCTGACCGGCCTATAGTTACCCGCCTTTTGTCTCCTTCCTTTTTTAAACAGCGGCGTAACATTAGCCGTTTTCCAATCAACCGGCACTACCCCAGAATGCAACGAGTTTTGATAAATAATCACTAACGCATCCACTATTACCTCTGACATTTCTTTCAATACCCTGGGATGCATTCCATCCGGACCCGGGGACTTGTCCACCTTCAGTCCCATTAGTCTACCCAGCACTGCCTCTCTGGTAACATTAATCGTATTAAGTATTTCTCCTGCTGCCAACCCTCTATCGTTAATATTTGGCAAACTATTTGTGTCCTCCACTGTGAAGACCGACACAAAAAACTTATTTAAAGACTCGGCCATATCCTCATTTCCCACTATTAACTCCCCCCTCTCGTCCTCCAAGGGTCCAACATTCACTCTAGCCACTCTATTCCTTTTTATATATTTATAAAAACTTTTACTATCATTTTTTATATTAATTGCTAGCCTAGCTTCATAGTCTATCCTTCCTTTCTTTATCGCTTTCTTAGTCTCTCTTTGTTGTTTCTTAAATTTTTCCCAATCACTTGTTTCTCCACTATTTTTGGCCACTCTGTACGCAGCTGTTTTTATTTTAATACTCTCCTTTATTTCCTTCGTTATCCACGGCTGGTTCTCCCTTTTCTTACAATCCTTGTTTTTTGCTGGAATATATTTTTGCTGAGTTCAGTATGAGTCATATAGCCCAGAGGGGTTCCACTCCCCTCAGGTCACTGTGACTGAAAGCCCCCTACCCGCCCCCCCCCACCAGCCGTTACTGCTGCAGCAGCTATCCCAAACTTTAGTGCGTATTCCTGGGCTTTGGAATGTGCCAGTCTGCAACATTCGGTCGGGGTCAACACTGGAAGATCAACAGGTTCAAGACCAAAGAGCTTCTATCACCGAGTTGTTGATCCTCCAGCAGCAGTTGATGTTTGTCCCAGGGAACAGCGCATAGAGCACAGAGTCCTGCATCACAGAGCTGCTCGGGGATGAACTTTGACAAACAGTGGTTAGCACTGCTGCCTCACAGCACCAGGGATCCGGGTTCGATTTCCGGCTTGGGTCACTGTCTGTGTGGAGTTTGTATGTTCTCCCCGTATCTGCGTGAGTTTCCTCCGGGTGCTCCGGATTCTCTCTCTCTCTCTCCCCTCCCCCCCACCCCCCCTCCTCCCCATACTCCAAAGATGTGCGGGTTAGGTTGATTGGCCATGCTAAATTGCCCTTGAGTGTCAGGGGGTTAGTAGGGTAAATAGGTAGAGTTATGGGGATAGGGCCTGGGTGGGATTGTGGTCGGTGCAGTCTCGATTGGACGAATGGCTCCTTCTGCACTGTAGGGATTCTAATAACATTATTCTTTGGGGCGGCACAGTAGCACAGTGGTTAGCACTGCTGCTTCACAGCTCCAGGGTCCCAGGTTCGATTCCCGGCTTGGGTCACTGTCTGTGTGGAGTTTGCATGTTCTCCTCGTTTCTGCGTGGGTTTCCTCCGGGTGCTCCGGTTTCCTCCCACAGTCCAAAGATGTGCGGGTTAGGTTGACTGGCCATGCTAAAATTGCCCTTAGTGTCCTGGAATGCGTAGGTTAGCGGGATTAGTGGGTAAATATGTAGGGATATGGGGGTAGGGTCTGGGTGGGATTGTGGTCGGTGCAGACTCGATGGGCCGAATGGCCTTTCTCTGTGCTGTAGGGTTTCTAAGATTTCTAAGATTCTATTCTAATAAACACCACCTCATCTCTCCCCAGACTGTCTTTGCAAAGGAGGTGTCCAGTTGTCTGAACAGCTGTACCAGCATTCTAATCCCTGTTTGAGTGGTTGTCTGTGTTTCCTTCATGCTGAAATACTGCTCTGCAACTTCAATCACTTTCATAGAATCATAGAAACCCTACAGTACAGAAAGAGGCCATTCGGCCCATCGCGTCTACACCGACCACAATCCCACCCATATCCCTATATATTTACCCACTAATCCACGCATCTCAGGACACTAAGGGGCAATTTTTAGCATGGCCAATTAACCTAACCCGCACATCTTTGGACTGTGGGAGGAAACCGGAGTACCCGGAGGAAACCCACACAGACACGAGGAGAATGTGCAAACTCCACACAGACAGTGACCCGAGCCGGGAATCGAACCCAGGTCCCTGGAGCTGTGAAGCAGCAGTGCTAACCACTGTGCTACCGTGCCGCCCCTTTGTGTGTATTACTTTCAGATTATTGATCGATTTTTGTTAATGCCCACCAGCACCTTCTCATGGGAAACTAAGGATGGGCAATGAGTGCCGCCTTGCTCGCAACACCGTAATCCTGAGATGAACATAAAACTTCGTGTACAATGTTGAGACACTAGGGAGGGTTTCGGGGACTTATAGCAAATCCTCACTGGAGGTCCCAGCTCCAGGCAGGCAGGAAAGAGAGATTACGCCACCTGCTGTACATTTGAAGGAATCATCAATTGGGCACTGCTGGAGACTGCTCTTTCACCTCAACTTTGTGAATCCCTTAGAGCGAATCTCGAGTGACGCCACGTTCGTCTCCATATTCTTCACTTGAAATTAAAGAGGTGGCTGTTTTTGGGAGGGAGGTAGATGTTTGGTGTCATCTCTGTGATATTTTCATAGAAATTAGGCGAGATTTAGCTGGCATAGGTTGGGGAAGGAAACTGCAGGGGATGGGCACAATTGTAATGTGTAACTTGTTCAAGGAACAGCTACTACGCGTCCTTGATAAATATGTACCTGTCAGGCAGGGAGGAAGCAGTCGTGTGAGGGAACCGTGGTTTACTAAGGAGGTTGAATCTCTTGTGAAGAGGAAGAACGAGACTTATGTAAAGATGAGACGTGAAGGCTCAGTTAGGGCGCTTGAGAGTTACAAGTTAGCCAGGAAGGACCTAAAGAAAGAGCTAAGAGCCAGGAGGGGACATGAGAAGTCTTTGGCGGGTAGGATCAAGGAAAACCCTAAAGCTTTCTATAGGTATGTCAGGAGTAAAAGAATGACTAGGGTAAGATTAGGGCCAGTCAAGGACAGGAGTGGGAAGTTGTGCGTGGAGTCTGAAGAGATAGGAGAGGCACTAAATGAATATTTTTCGTCGGTATTCACACTGGAGAGGGACAGTGTTGTTGAGGGGAGTACTGAGATGCAGGCTGTTGGACTGGATGGGATTGATGTTCATAAGGAGGAGGTGTTAGCAATTCTGGGCCAGATGGGATTTATCCTAGGATTCTCTGGGAGGCTAGAGAGGAGATTGCAGAGCCTTTGGCTTTGATCTTTGTGTCGTCATTGTCTACAGGAACAGTGCCAGAAGACTGGAGGATAGCAAATGTTGTCCCCTTGTTCAAGAAGGGGAGTAGGGACAACCCTGGTAATTATAGACCGGTGAGCCTTACTTCTGTTGTGGGCAAAGTATTGGAAAGGATTATAAGAGATAGGATTTATAATCACCTGGAAAGGAATAATTTGATTAGGGATAGTCAGCACGGTTTTGTGAAGGGTAGGTCGTGCCTCACAAACCTTATTGAGTTCTTTGAGAAGGTGACCAAAGAGGTGGATGAGGGTAAAGCGGTTGATGTGGTGTATATGGATTTCAGCAAAGTGTTTGATAAGGTTCCCCATGGTAAGCTTTTGCAGAAAATACGGACACATGGGATTGAGGGTGATTTAGTGGTTTGGATCAGGAATTGGCTCGCTGGAAGAAAACAAAGGGTGGTGGTTGATGGGAAATATTCATCCTGGAGTTCAGTTACTAGTGGTGTACCGCAAGGATCTGTTTTGGGGCCACTGCTGTTTGTCATTTTTATTAATGACTTGGATGAGGGCACGGAAGGATGGATTAGTAAATTTGCGGATGACACTAAAGTCGGTGGAGTTGTAGACAGTGCGGAGGGAAGTGGCAGGTTACAGAGGGACATAGATAAGCTGCAGAGCTGGGCTGAGAGGTGGCAAATGGAGTTTAATGCGGAAAAGTGTGAGGTGATTCACTTTGGAAGGAGTAACAGGAATACAGAGTACTGGGCTAATGGTAAGATACTTGGTAGTGTGGATGAACAGAGGGATCTGGGTGTCCATGTGCATAGATCCCTGAAAGTTGGCACCCAGGTTGATAGGGTTGTTAAGAAGGCGTACGGTGTGTTAGCTTTTATTGGTAGAGGGATTGGGTTTCGGAGCCAGGAGGTCATGCTGCAACTGTACAAAACTCTGGTGCGGCCGCATTTGGAGTATTGCGTACAGTTCTGGTCGCCGTATTATAGGAAAGATGTGGAAGTGTTGGAAAGGGTGCAGAGGAGATTTACCAGGATGTTGCCTGGTATGGTGGGAAAATCGTATGAGGAAAGGCTGAGGGGCTTGAGGTTGTTTTCGTTAGAGAGAAGAAGGTTAAGAGGTGACTTAATAGAGGCATACAAGATGATCAGAGGATTAGATAGGGTGGATAGTGAGAGCCTTTTTCCTCGGATGGTGATGGCTAGCATGAGGGGACATAGCTTTAAATTGAGGGGTGAGAGATATAGGACAGATGTTAGAGGTAGGTTCTTTACTCAGAGAGTAGTAAGGGCGTGGAATGCCCTGCCTGCAGCAGTAGTGGACTCGTCAACATTAAGAGCATTCAAATGGTTATTGGATAAACATATGGATGATATTGGAATAGTGTAGATTAGAGGGGCTTTAGATTGATACCACTGGTCGGCACAGCATCGAGGGCCGAAGGGCCTGTACTGCACTGTAATGTTCTATGTTCTATTACAGCACAGAATGGGCCTATCAGGCCATGCTAGACCTAGCTCTTCTACTGGGCCACCGGCTTGAATGTTATAGTTTCTGCATTAGTATTGCCTCCTTGTTGTGAAAATATTTCTTCTCACTTCACCTGTGGACAGAATCTTAGCATTTCACCAGGAGACCAGCCCTGGTTCAATAGGAAGTGTGTGCTGGGAGTATATCAGGCACACTTGAAAATGAAATTCAAATCTCGTGAAGCAGGTACACAGGGCTCGCTACCTGAAGCCTAAGTGGTTAAATGGAGAAAACTCTAAAAAGAGTTAAGCAATCCTGCAACCAATAGATCAGAACAAATTCCTTCAGTCAAGATGGCAATGGACAATCTGGTAACTAAGGAGGAGAATCCATCAACACTGTCATCCTTAAACATGGTGGGAGCACAGCACTGAGTGCAGGAAACAAGGCTGAATTGTTTACAAGTGGCTTTAACAAAAGGTGTCAACTCGATTCCACCCCCCCCCCCCCCCCCCCCCCCCTCTCCCGGGCTGCCGAGATGCCCAGCTCCACAGGTAGCTGTGTGCAACCAATTAATTTGATCCTCTGTGTTTAAAAAATGGCTAAGTGCATTGAGTACAGCAAAGGTTATGGATCCTAACAATTGTCCCAGTTATGGTCCTGAATACTGTCTATCAGAACCAGTGACTCTCTTAGCCAAGCTGTATGACACTGGTATAAAAGCAAAACACCGCAGATGCTGGAAATCTGAAATCACACCAGAAAGTGCTGGATAAATTCAGCAGCTCTGGAAGCATCTGTGGAGACAAAGAGAGGCTAACATTTCAAATCCGTAGGACTCTTCTCCAGAAGTGAAACAAGGTAGAAATGTACATAATTACGTAGTTGGAAAGGGGCACTTGAGGTGGGGCAGAATAGCAGACCAGGAATAGGCTGGGGAAAGTAAGAAATTGACAAATTTCTCATGAACATCAGACAAAGGGGACTGTTAATGGTAGTCATGATGTGGAGATGCCGGCGTTGGACTGGGGTAAACACATTAAGAAGTCTCACAACACCAGATTAAAGTCCAACAGGTTTATTTGGTAGCAAAAGCCAGTAGCTTTCGGAGCGCTGCTCCTTCGTCAGGTAAGTGGGAGTTCTGGTCACAAACAGGGCATATAAAGACACAAACTAAATTTACAAAATAATGGTTGGAATGCGAGTCTTTCCAAGTCATCAAGTCTTAAAGGTACAGACAATGTGAGTGGAGAGAGGGTTAAGCGCAGGTTAAAGAGATGTGTATTGTCTCCAGCCGGGACAGTTAGTGAGATTTTGCAAGCCCAGGCAAGTCATAGGGGTTACAGATAGTGTGACATGAACCCAAAATCCCGGTTGAGGCCGTCCTCATGTGTGCGGAACTTGGCTATCAGTCTCTGCTCAGCGACTCTGCGTTGTCGTGTGTCATGAAGACCACCTTGGAGAACACTTACCTGAAGATCAGAGGCCGAATGCCCGTGACTGCTGAAGCGTTCCCCAACAGTAAGAGAACACTCTTGCCTGGTGATTGTCGAGCGGTGTTCATTCATCCGTTGTCGTAGCGTCTACATGGTCTCCCCAATGTACCATGCCTCGGGACATCCTTTCCTGCAGCGTATCAGGTAGACAACGTTGGCCGAGTTGTAAGAGTACGTACAGTGTACCTGGTGGATGGTGTTCTCACTTGAGATGATGGCATCTGTGTCGATGATCCGGCACGTCTTGCAGAGGTTGCTGTGGCAGGGTTGTGTGGTGTCGTGGTCACTGTTCTCATGAAGGCTGGGTAGTTTGCTGCGGACAATGGTCTGTTTGAGGTTGTGCGGTTGTTTGAAGGCAAGGTGTGGGGATGGCCTTGGCGAGATGTTCGTCTTCATCAATGACATGTTGAAGGCTCCAGAGTAGATGTCGTAGCTTCTCTGCTCTGGGGAAGTACTGGACGACGAAGGGTACTCTGTCCACCGTGACCCATGTTTGTCTTCTGAGGAGATCGGTGTGGTTTTTCGCTGTGGCGCATCGGAACTGTCGATCGATGAGTGGAGCGCCATAAGCTGTTCTTATGAGGGCATCTTTCAGCGTCTGGAGGTGTCTGTTGCGATCCTCCTCACCTGAGCAGATTTTGTGTATACGGAGAGCTTGTCCATAGGGGATGGCTTCTTTAACGTTAAACTTCATCGTCCAGTACTTCCCCGGAGCGGAGAAGCTACGACATCTTCTCCGGAGCCTTCAACATGTCATTGATGAAGACGAACATCTCGCCAAGGCCATCCCCACATCTTGCCTTCAAACAACCGCACAATCTCAAACAGACCATTGTCCGCGACAAACTACCCAGCCTTCAGGGGAACAGTGACCATGACACCACAGAAACCTGCCACAGCAACCTCTGCAAGACATGCCGGATCATCGACACGGATGCCATCATCTCACGTGAGAACACCATCCACCAGGTACACGATACATACTCTTGCAACTCGGCCAATAATGTCTACCTGATACGCTGCAGGAAAGGATGTCCCGAGGCATGGTACATTGGGGAGACCATGCAGACGCTACGACAACGGATGAATAAACACCGCTCGACAATCACCAGGCAAGAGTGTTCTCTTCCTGTTGGGGAACACTTCAGCGGTCACGGGCATTCGGCCTCTGATCTTCGGGTAAGCGTTCTCCAAGGCGGCCTTCATGACACACGACAACGCAGAGTCGCTGAGCAGAAACTGATAGCCAAGTTCCACACACATGAGGACGGCCTCAACCGGGATCTTGGGTTCATGTCACACTATCTGTAACCCCCATGACTTGCCTGGGCTTGCAAAATCTCACTAACTATCCCGGCTGGAGACAATACACATCTCTTTAACCTGTGCTTAATGCTCTCTCCACTCACATTGTCTGTACCTTTAAGACTTGATTATCTGTAAATACTCGCATTCCAACCATTATTTTGTAAATTGAGTTTGTGGCTTTATATGCCCTGTTTGTGAACAGAACTCCCACTCACCTAACGAAGGAGCAGCGCTCCAAAAGCTAGTGGCTTTTGCTACCAAATAAACCTGTTGGACTTTAACCTGGTGTTGTGAGACTTCTTACTGTTAATGGTGCCAGGAAGCAAAGAAGAGAACTGGTGATCGCAAAAGGTGAGAGAGAGCAGAACTTGTTAATGGGAGCAAAACTGAACAGCCAGGGACAGATGACCATGGGCGCAGGAGGGGTGGGGTTGTGTTGGAGCCGGCCAGGAGCCTTCAATTTGTTGTCAGTTATTTTTGTGGGGTTGTGTTGCGGGATGGCCAGGGGGCTATAGTTTGTTGTCAGTTACTGTTATGGGGTTGTGCTGCGAACAAGCCAGGGGGCTGTAGTTTGTGGTTGTTATTTCTGTAGGGTTGTGTTGGGGATCGATCAGGGAACTGTTGTTTGTTATCAGTTACCTTTAGAGTTGTGTTGGAGACGGGCCAGGTGGCTGTAGTTTGTTTTGTTATTTTTGTGGGGTTGTGTTGGGGGCAGGCAGGGGGCTGTAGTTTGTTTTGTTATTTTTGTGGGGTTGTGTTGGGGGCAGGCAGGGGGCTGTAGTTTGTTTTGTTATTTTTGTGGGGTTGTGTTGGGGACAGGCCACAGGGCTGTAGTTTCAGTTTTTTTCTGCTCCCACTTCCAGTCTGAGAAATCTCTTCCCAAGATTGGTGCGCCTGGGGAATTCTCTATCTCAGAAGGTGGTTATATTTTCAAGAAGCAGTTAGATCTGCCTCTTGGGCGAAGGGAATCTTAGGATATGGGGGATGAAGAAATCAGTTTAATTAGTTAGGTCAGTGATGACCATCATGAATGGTGGAGCATGCCTGAAGGGCTGACTGGCTTACTCCTGCTCATATTTTTATACAATCATAGAATCCCTAATGTGCAGGAGGGCACCATTTGGCCCCTCGAGCCTGCACCGACAACAATCCCACTCAGGCCCTTTCCACATAACCCCACACCTTTATCCTGCTAGTTCCTTGACACAAGGGCAATTATGCATGGCACATCAACCGAGTCCACACATCTTTGGAGTGTGGGAGGAAACCAGAGCACCTGGAGGAAAATACTGACACGGACCAGGCAGTCACCCAAAGCTGGAATTGAACTTGGGTTCCTGGCACTGTGAGGCAGCTGTGGCATCGTGCCACCAGTTTCCATGTTTCTATTCCACCTCTGTTTTACCCCACCTCCTCTGCGCTCTTTCCAACTGTAAAATTTTACCTTGCTTCAGTTCTGTAGAAGGGTCATTTAGACCTGGAAAGTTAACTGTTTTTCTCCATGAATGCTGCCAGACCTGCTGAATTTCTTCAATATTTTCTGTTTTCATTATGTGTGACACTGGTATCTATCTGAGAATGTGGAATGTTACTCAGGTATGTCTTACTCATCAAAGTTCAGCAAGTTCGAAGCGCAACCCTGTTAGTCTGTTCGCTGTAAGGGCTGTGATTACTGAGCAAATATTCAGTTGTGTGGTGCACCGAATGAATGTGCTTAAATGAGCTGGAAACCTTTTCTGGGTAGTGTCAAACTTTATCTTATTTGGACCATCATCTTTTTAGTTTGACTTGCCCAAATGTAGTATTCATGGTGAGATCCTCCTTGGAACTGGGCAATAGAGATATTAGCTGCAACTCTACTGGTGTTTCCAGTAGTTAATATTGATACTCTGGAGCGTTTACTGGGCAACAGATAACTTAGGTGGGAGAGGGCAAAGCCTAAACCAGATGGGGATCCTATACAAGAATGTATTAATGGGAGGTACCAGTACAGGGCTAAGAGTGCGGTGGTATCACATTAGCCAAAGCACAAGAAGACAATTAAAGGGCTCAGTTGTTTTTAACATAGCATAGAGTACAAGAGCAAGGAAGTTACGCTGAACTTATACTTATATAAGACAGCATGTAAGACCTCAGCTAGAATATTGTGTACAGCTCTGGGTGCCACACTATTGGAAAGATGTGAACACATTGGAGAGAGTGCAATAGAGGTTTACAGGAATGGTTCCAGGGATGAGAAACTTCAGTTATGAGGATAGATTGAAGAGGTTGGAACTGTTCTCATTGGGGAAGAGAAGAGATTTGATAGAGATGTTCAAAATCATAAGGGGGCTGGACAGAGTAGACAGGGAAAAGCTGTTCCCACTGGAAAAGGATCAAGAACGAGAGGGTACAGATTTAAAGTGATTTGAAAAAGAAACAAATATGAGGTGAGAAAAAACTTTTCCACACAGTGAGTGGTTGGGGTCTGGAATGTTCCACCTGGAAGTGTGGTGGAGGCAGGTTCAATTGAGACATTCAAGAGGGCATTAGATAATTATTTGAATAGGAACAATGTGCAGAGGTACGATGAAAGGCAGGGGAATGACACTAAGTCATAATGCTTGTTTGGAGAGCCAGGTGCAGACACGATGGGCCAAATGGCCTCCTCCTGCACCGTAACAATTCTGTGACATCTAACTCTCAGGCAGTTGAGAAAACCATCCCAACACTCAGTTGCTGGACTTTTCATCTAATAATCCAGCTCTGTCACTAGGGACCTGTCAGGAATGGCACCAATAAACCCCTCCTTGGGAAGTATCATGTTCGGTGGAGTACAATTATCTGGGGCAGGTTGGCTGGTGAGCACAATCAATGGTTCAGTTTAATTGAAATTTGGAACTGTTTTCTGAGTCAAAATGTAGTTGCTCTCTAATCCACACTGTGGTGGTAACCAGCAGTATGACAAAGATCAATTATCCTTATCAAGTTTTGAGCATTCTTCATGTAACACTGCTCTCTGCTCAGGGACATTTTTTCAAAAAGGTCTTTCATTAACTCATTAGTTCTTTCCACTGACTGACGTAAAAATAAAGGCTCGTGTGCAGGCACTGTTGTTTGAAAATGCCAGGTTTACATGAATAATATCTTTACTAGCCTGACATCATATTACATTGCTTAAGGAAATGTAATTTTTGTTAATAAAAGCAAAATACTGCAGATGCTGGAAATCTGAAATAAAAGCAGATAAAGCTGGATAAACTCAACAGCATCTGTGGAGAGTGTCACTTCTTAAATATGTTAGGGGTTGTGGGTTTTAACAAAAATAATAGAATGTGTTTGCACACACAGATTCAAGCTAACATACACCAGGTTTGTTGAGAGAGATATTTTCTGCATAAACTGAGTAAAATATCAACCTCTGCAAGCATTCTAATGACATCACCAAATCATGTGATCAGTTCTTAAAGCAACCTGCAGCCTTTTAAAAATCGATAACAGGGAGGGAAACGGAGTTAATGTTTTGAATTCATGTGATTCTTAGTAGTTCCAACAGGCTAGACTCCCCTCCCCCATGCCAGTGTAATGTTTACAACTTGACCTTTGATGTCCTCATTAACATTACACAGTTCAGGAGCTCTGTGACCTTTTGACATCTGAAGCTGGTTTAACTTCATTGTAGCGTTAATGTAAACCTACTTGTGACACTAATAAATAAATATTTCCACGGAGGAGGATAACCAAATAGGACTTAATCCCAGGTGGTTTGGGAGGGCAGTGTCCTTGTCAATAGCCATGCAATCCTCCTGACATTTTTGCCTTGTTTTGTCGAATATGCCAAACATTTCAAGACCACATTTTGTGTTCACAGAACACTTGAATTCAGACTTCATTCAATTCCTTCTGGATGTCATTGAGGATGGGTTATCGTCTGACTGCACTGAACAGCTCCCAGACTTGTTTACAAATGTGCTGCTCTCGTTTAATCTCCACATGCTCGGTAGGTTACTAGCAGACACTTCTGACACACAGGCAGATAGATATCCCCCATCAGTAAGTCCCCATCACAATTTCTAGCAGAAGCAATGTGCAACTTTCTGTACATAAAAGCTCTTTAGGCACATCAGGACATTTTTGATTTGATTTGATTTATTATTGTCTCATGTATTAACATACAGTGAAAAGTATTGTTTCTTGCGCGCTATACAGACAAAACATACCGTTAATAGAGAAGGAAACTATGAAGAAAGCAAAGAGTGGGGGTAAGTGGGTGTTTTTCTGGCTGGCGATCAGTGACTAGTGGTGTGCCTCAGGGATCAGTGTTGGGACCGCAATTGTTTACAATTTACATAGATGATTTGGAGTTGGGGACCAAGTGTAGTGTGTCAAAATTCGCAGATGACACTAAGATGGGTGGAAGAGCAAAGTGTGCAGAGGACATTGAAAATCTGCAAAGGGATATAGATAATCTAAGTGAGTGGTAAATGTGAGGTCATCCATTTTGGTAGGAATAACAGCAAAATGGACTATTATTTAAATGGTAACAAATCTGCAGCATGCTGCTGTACAGAGGGACCTGGGTGTCCTTGTGCAGGAATCTCAAGGAGTTGGTTTGCAGGTGCAGCAGGTAATTAAGAAGGCAAATGGAATTTTGTCCTTCATTGCTAGAGGGGTGGAGTTTAAAAACAGAGAGATTATGTTGCAGCTGTATAAGGTGCTGGCGAGGCCACACCTGGAGTACTGTGTACAGTTTTGGTCTCCTTACTTGAGAAAGCATATACTGGCACTGGGGGGGGGGTGCAGAGGAGATTCACTAGGTTGATTCCGGAGTTGAGAGGGTTGGCTTATGAGGAGAGACTGAATAGACTGGGGCTATACTCATTGGAATTCAGAAGAATGAGGGGAGATCTTATAGAAACATATAAGATTATGAAGGGAATAGATAAGATAGAAGCAGGGAAGTTGTTTCCACTGGCGGGTGAAACTAGAACTAGGGGGCATAGCCTGAAAATAAGGGGAAGCGGATTTAGGACTGAGTTGAGGAGGAACTTCTTCACACAACGGTTGTGAATCTGTGGAATTCCCTGCCCAGTGAAGCAGTTGAGGCTACCTCATTGAATGTTTTTAAGGCAAGGATAGATACATTTTTGAGCAGTAAAGGAATTAAGGGTTATGGTGAGCGGGCGGGTAAGTGGAGCTGAGTCCACAAAAAGATCAGCCATGATCTTATTGAATGGCGGAGCAGGCTTGAGGGGCCAGATGGTCTACTCCTGCTCCTAGTTCTTATGTTCTTATGAAACGAGAGAGTGCAGAATATAGTGTTGCAGTCATAGCTAGGGTGTAGAGAAAGATCAACTTATTGCAAGGTAAGTCCATTCAAAAGTCTGACAGCAGCAGGGAAGAAGCTATTCTTGAGTCGGTTGGACGTGACCTCAGACTTTTGTATCTTTTTCCCGAAGGAAGAAGGTGGAAGAGAGAATGTCTGGGGTATGTGGGGTCCTTAATTATGCTGGTTGCTTTGCCGAGGCAGCGGGAAGTGTAGACAGAGTCAATGGATGGGAGGCTGGTTTGCGTGATGGATTGGGCTACATTCACAACCTTTTGTAGTTCCTTGTGATCTTGGGCAGAGCAGGAGCCATACCAAGCTGTGTTATAACCAGAAAGAATGCTTTCCATGGTGCATCTGTAAAAGTTGGTGGGAGTCGGAGCTGACATGCCAAATTTCCTTCGTCTTCTGAAAAGGTAGAGGTGTTGGTGGGCTTTCTTAACTATAGTGTCGGCATGGGGGGACCAGGACAGGTTGTTGGTGATCTGGACACCTAAAAACTGAAGCTCTCGAGCCTTTCCACTTCGTCCCCATTAATGTAGATGGGGCATGTTCTCCTTTACGCTTCCTGAAGTCGATGACAATCTCCGTTTTGTTGACATTGAGGGAGAGATTATTGTTGCCTCACCAGTTCATTAGATTCTCTATCTCATTCCTGTATTCTGTCTCGTCATTCATAGAAATCATAGAAACCCTACAATGCAGAAAGAGGCCATTTGGCCCATCGAGTCTGCACCGACCACAATCCCACCCAGGCCCTATCCCCATATCCATCCGCTAATCCCTCTAACCTGCGCACCTCAGGACTCTAAGGGGCAATTTGTAGCATGGCCAATCAACCTAACCCGCACATCTTTCTTTGAGATCTGACCCACTACGATGGGTCGGATTTTGTCCCAGAGTTTGCTGATCGGAGTTTTCTCTTGCAGACTGATTGAATGGGGATTTAGGGTCAGACAATGTGGGCAGCACAATGGCCCAGTGGTTAGCACTGCTGCCTCACAGCGCCAGGGACCCGGGTTCGATTCCTGGCTTGGGTCACTGTCTGTGTGGAGTTTGCGTGTTCTCCCTGTGTCTGCGTGGGTTTCCTCCGGCTGCTCCGGTTTCCTCCCACAGTCCAAAGACACGTTGGCTAGGTAAATTGACCATGCTAAATTCTTCCTTGGTGTTCCCAACAGGGGCCGGGGTGTGGCGACTAGGGGATTTTCATAGTAACTTCATTGCAGTGTGAATGTAAGCCTACTTATGACTAATAAATAAACTGTATCAGAGTCAGTGACTGGAGACAGGTACTCTTTTCAGCTATTTTAATTCTTCCATGAGATGTGAACACTATTGGAAGATGATTTGTTGCATAACTCTAACCTCTGAAAGAGACAATAAACAGAAGGATAGTGAGGTGGGGATCACCTCCCTCCCAGCTCAGCAGTGGTATGGTAACAGTCCAGGACAGTAGTCTGTCCCGATCCACCTACCATAGGCTAAGAGCAGAAGGGAGAAAATCCAGTAAACAAATATTGATTTGTTCTTGGATATGTAACTTCCTGTTTCTATCCCTCCCACTCAAACTCCCAAGCTGTCTGCAGTTTCATAATTAGCATTGGATGAGTGGAATTGTAGAGATGGGTTTAATGGGAAAGGCAACTGCTGACCCTGTGAGGGTTAAATGGTGTAAAAGTGAGGTGAACATTAGGTCAGGACAGATTGATTAGCAGTTTGACACAGCAACCTGCAACAGCGCCGGAACACAGCTCTTAAACATTTTTCAAAGGAATGATGTTTTAACTTATTTGAATGCTGCAAATTAGATTGCGATGCTGTTGGGAGTCCTCTTAAATAATAGACCCTAAAACGTGATGGGAATAAGACTGCAGGGCTGTGATCAGAATGCAGCATGTGTTGTATCAGTGCAGATTTCTACTGTGAGGCAGAATGAAATCTGCTTTCATTTCCAGATATTGAAGTCAGCTACATGTGATCAATTAATGCAATCAATTTTTGGTTCACCGCATTTTAATCCTGACAGATAGATAATGTGAATTGCAATTAAATGATTTTTAATTGGAGTGATAACCTGATAGTATTCCTGACTAAATTTAGCAGTGAGATGCAATTTGTATTGTACCTTTATGGATATACACATTTGTTTTTCACACTGAATATTGAACAGATTGGAGCCGGCATATTAGCACTTTCAAAATAGTATTTACACATTCGAATCAATTCAGTTTATTGGACCTCCGTTTATAATGGGCATTCTCATTAGGAAAATAGCCTGGAAGATTTTGTTAAGATGACCAACCTCCTCCAGGTCAGCACACTTTCCTCTGATAACCCCATTCCTGGGTCCTCCCATACCTTCTGCTGGTCTTGGTGACTGCCTGTGTCACACCTTGTGTCACCTCTAATTATAAGCTATAAATTGTCCATGATTGCCTGTGTATGTCCCTGTTGGTTTTCCTACCACAGGAGGCACTGCTACTTCAGAAAACCATACTTTTGCAGTTATAGTTAGCTTCCTGCATCATTTCCCTGGTCATTACATCTCCCAGAAACCAGTCCTCGGTCCTTCTGAGAGGCCTATTCCCGTGTTTATGTCGTGTATAACGGCAAATCCATTCATCTATGACCAGTCATTCAGTCAAATTCAATTTTTATTAAATGTTTTGTCATTTTGATGGGAATAAATGTTGACAAATGCTGACCTATAACACTATATTGCCATGAGGTGGTTATATTTTCCCCACAATGCTTTCTGAAGAAAAACATTCTAGATATCCATAATATAAAATAAAACAATTACACAATAATGTGATTCTAGTAGTACATTAGATTATTGCTTGTATAGTTTAATATCTTCATTATTTTCTTTAAAAACCTCATCCCCTCCCAAAGGCCTAGGTCTGGGCTTGAAACTGATGTTTTGCTTTGACCTCTTTCTATTCACGGAGGCACATTGTGCACTCAGAGCACGTGTAAAATACCAAATCTTCCAGAATACATCAGTACCAATTTGTCAGGATATCTTTCTGTGACCTCTTGCAGCTTGTGCTGTTATTTTTCAGACTTAATTGACGGAAAGCTCAATTTAAAACAAATTGTGTTTTTAACCACAACAAACTGTGTGCATGTCTGAGAGAAAAGAGACTGCTTATTGGTTGCACAACTGCTGTAGCTTTTCTTTCTATAATCTTCAAAAATAATATCAAGCTAGTGTCTTTTCTCATAATTTGTATGTCCATTCAAATCAAAATTATTATTTAATTCTCCAAGACTCTTTGTTTTATTAAATTAGAACATATAAGTATTCGAATTACCAGTCTCTACCAAATCAGAAGAGGGTCTTTCCTCCTCTTAATTTGAGCATTTACTTCAATGAAAATCTAATGAATTCAACTTTGAAAGCAAACAGAAACTCTGATTATGGAGCCATAGATTCCCTTCAGTGCAGAAGGAGGCCCTTCAGCCCATAGACTGTGCACCGACTCACCAAAAGAGCATCCTACCCAGGCCCATACCCCTCTGAACTATCCCCGTATGCCACGCCATGACACTAAGGGGCAATTTAGCATGGCCAATCCACCTAACCTTTGGACTAAGGGAGGAAACCCACACAAACATGGGGAGAACATGCAAAGTCCACACACAGTCACCAAAGCTAGAATTGAACCCGGGTCCCTGGCGCAGTGATGCAGCAGTGCTAATATTTATATTTTTCACCATGCCGACCCATTGTCTTGTATTTCTAATGCTAATTAGAATGTCTATTTTCATAAGACACATGTGGAAGGAACAGAGAGTAAGGCAATCACAAAAATGTAAATGTTTTGAGACACCCACTAGAAAGTGTTGTTAAACATGGGATCCCATTCACCCAATTCTCTGAGAACCTTCACTGCTGCTGGACATCAGGATCTATCTGATGCTCTTTTGGCCTTAATGACTATCATCTGGTGGCTCTGACATCCATCATTATTAAGTGCTTTGAAAGGTTAGTCATGGCACAAATCAATTCCTGCCTTCCACACTGCCTGGATACACTCCAGTTCGCCTATTGCCACAACAGCTCCACAACAGATGCCATCTCCCTGGCCCTACACTCAACCCTGGAACCCCTAGGTAACAAAGTTACCTAAGTCAGACTCCTTCTCATAGACTACAGCTCAGCCTTTAATGCCATTACCTCCAAATTTCGTGGCCTGGGGCTCAGCTCCTCCCTCTGCAACTTCCTAACCCACAGACCGCAGTGAATAAGGATAGGCAACAACACCACCTCCACGATTATCCACAACACCAGTGCCTCACAAGGCTGTGTCCCCAGCCCCTTATTCGTCTCCTTATACACCTATGACTGTGTGGCCAAATTCCCCTCCAACTCAATTTTCAAGTTTGCTGATGACACCGCCATAGCGGGTTGGATCTCAAACAATCCAGACAGACTACAGGAAAGAGATAGAGAATCCGATGAATTGGTGCAACGACAATAATCTCTCCCTCAATGTCAACAAAACGAAGGAGATAGTCATTGACTTCATGATGCATAGTGGAGGACATGCCCCTGTGGGGACGAAGTAGAAATGGTCAGAAGATTCAAGTTTTAGGTGTCCAGATCACCAACAACCTGTCCTGGTCCCCCCATGCCAACGCAATAGTTAAAAAAGCCCACCAACACCTCTACTTTCTCAGGAGACAGGAAATTTGCTATGTCTGCTACAACTCTCACCACCTTTTACAGATGCACCATAGAAAGCATTCTTTCCAGTTGTATCACAGCTTGGTATGGCTCCTGCTCTGTCCAAGACCGCAATAAACTATAAAGGGTCGTGTACGAAGCCCAGTCCATCACTCAAACCAGCCTGCCATCCATTGACACTGTCTACACCTCCCCACTGCCTCGGAAAAGCAGCCAGCATAATCAAGGACCCCCACGGACTCCGGGCATACTCTCTTCCACCACCTTCTGTCGGGAAAAAGATACAAAAATCTGAGGACACGCACCAACCGACTCGAGAGCAGCTTCTTCTCTGCTGCCATCAGACTTTTAAATGGAGCTATCTCACATTAAATTGATCTTTCTCTGCACCCTAGCTATGACTATAACACCACATTCTACACTCTCCTTTCCTTCCCTGTGTACAGTATGCTTTGTCTGTGTAGCGTGCAAGAAACAATACTTTTCACTGTATGCTAATACATGTGACAATACATCAAATCAAAATTAAATGGAACCTCATGTTCCACCCCAGGTTGCCCCTTCTTTATGATTTAGACCTTTTCAGCTATGGTGTCCAAAGCTTTGGTACAACAAGGCACAATGCTTGATAATCTAACCACTTCAGGACCGCAATTAACATAGGCAGTGAAAGATCACCTGCACAGCCAAGTGTGTTGTGCTGAGCCAGTGGGAAGTCCCGAGTGCAAGTAGGACAGAAGCTAATCTGAAGTAAACCAACCCAGTCGAGTTGCTGATGGAGTAAGAGGAGTCATTAGCCTGTATATTGTGCTAACTAAATAATTGACTGTTACAGTGCCATCCAGCAACATCATCATGAAAACACTGATTAAACAAGAAAATGTGAAGGTATTCACAGAGAAATTGTTGCTGCTGTTAAACCGAGCAGGTGAGATCAAATTCTGAAGTGTTGTTTTGTTTTCATTTGTTCTGTGTCCAGTGGATCCTATTCGTGCTTTGTCTGCCATGGTGTGGAGTTGTTTTTTGCTATGGATAGGTACAATTTACACAAGGGTGTTTAAAGTTGAGCCGATGTGGGAACTTCTTTGATCTCTGGACCCTGGTGTAGCTAGTGTCAGCGACACAGTAAATCACAAAGTTCACAATCTCAGCTCCCAGCTGATGGGGGTGTGAGTGAGTGAGGGGATGCAGTACTCTGTAGAGTTGGGTGTATGGGTGTATATGAACATCTGGATTAGGAGCAGGAGTAGGCCACTCAGCCCTTGGAGCCTGCTCCGTCATTCAATTAGATCATGGCTGATCTGATTGTAACCTCAACCTCACACTCCTGCCTACCCCGATAACCTTTCACCCTCATTGTCTACCAAGAATCAATCTAGCTCTGCCTTAAAATACTCAAAGACTCTGCTTCCACTGCCTTTTGGGGAAGAGAGTTCTAGAGACTAACACGACCCTCAGAGAAAACAATTCCTCCTCATCTCTGTCTTTAATGAGCAAGCCCTTATTTTTAAGCAGTGACCACTAGTTCTAGACTCTCCCACAAGAGCAAATATCCTCTCCACATCCACCCTGTCAATACTCCTCAGGATCTTAAAGATTTCAATCAAGTCGCTTCTTACTCTTCTAAACTCTAGTATAGAAAGCTAACATCTCCAACCTTTCCTCACAAGACAAGCCACCCATTCGTGCTACTGGTCCAGTGAACCTCTTCTGAACCTCCTAATGCATTTACATCTTTCCTTTAATAAGGAGACCAATACTGTACACAATAATCCAGATGTGGCCTCACCAATGCTCTGTACAACTGAAGCATAAACTCCCTACTTTTGTCATCTATTCCCATCAGAATAAACAATAACATTCTATTAGCTTTCCTAATTACTTACTGTACCTGTATGCTAGCCTTTTATGATTCCTGCACTAGGACACCCAGATCCCTCTGCACCTCAGGGCTCTGCAATCTCTCACCATTTAAACAATAAGCTTTTTTGTTCTTCCTGCCAAAATGGAAAATTTCACATTTGCCAGATTTTTGTCGACTCGATTAACTTATCTGTATCTCCTTGTACCTTCCTTATGTCCTCTTCACAATTTACTTTCATATCTTTCTTTCTGTCATCAGCAAATTTAGCATTTAATTTAATTGTAAAACATTGAGGCCCCAGGACTGATCCCTGTGGCATACCACTCCCTACATCTTACCAACCAGAAAAAGACCCATTTATGCCAAAGAACAAAGAACAGTACAGCACAGGAAACAGGCCCTTCGGCCCTCCAAGCCTGTGCCGCTCCTTGGTCCAACTAGACCAATCGTTTGTATCCCTCCATTCCCAGGCTGCTCATGTGACTATCCAGGTAAGTCTTAAACGATGTCAGCGTGCCTGCCTCCACCACCCTACTTGGCAGCACATTCCAGGCCCCCACCACCCTCTGTGTAAAAAACATCCCTCTAATATCTGAGTTATACTTCGCCCCTCTCGCCTTGAGCCCGTGACCCCTCGTGATCGTCACCTCCGACCTGGGAAAAAGCTTCCCACTGTTCACCCTATCTATACCCTTCATAATCTTGTACACCTCTATTAGATCTCCCCTCATTCTCCATCTTTCCAGGGAGAACAACCCCAGTTTACCCAATCTCTCCTCATAGCTAAGACCCTCCGTACCAGGCAACATCCTGGTAAACCTTCCCTGCACTCTCTCTAACGCCTCCACGTCCTTCTGGTAGTGCGGCGACCAGAACTGGACGCAGTACTCCAAATGTGGCCTAACCAGCGTTCTATACAGCTGCATCATCAGACTCCAGCTTTTATACTCTATACCCCGTCCTATAAAGGCAAGCATACCATATGCCTTCTTCACCACCTTCTCCACCTGTGTTGCCACCTTCAAGGATTTGTGGACTTGCACACCTAGGTCCCTCTGTGTTTCTATACTCCTGATGACTCTGCCATTTATTGTATAACTCCTCCCTACATTATTTCTTCCAAAATACATCACTTTGCATTTATCCGGATTAAACTCCATCTGCCACCTCTCCGCCCAATTTTCCAGCCTATCTATATCCTGCTGTATTGCCCGACAATGCTCTTCGCTATCCGCAAGTCCAGCCATCTTCGTGTCATCCGCAAACTTGCTGATTACACCAGTTACACCTCCTTCTAAATCATTTATATATATCACAAATAGCAGAGGTCCCAGTACAGAGCCCTGCGGAACACCACTGCTTACAGACCTCCAGCCGAAAAAAGACCCTTCGACCACTACCCTCCGTCTCCTATGGCCAAGCCAGTTCTCCACCCATCTAGCCACTTCTCCTTGTATCCCATGAGCCTTAACCTTCTGAACCAACCTGCCATGTGGGACTTTGTCAAATGCCTTACTGAAATCCATATAGACGACATCCACGGCCCTTCCTTCATCAACCGTTTTTGTCACTTCCTCAAAAAACTCCACCAAATTTGTAAGGCACGACCTCCCTCTTACAAAACCATGCTGTCTGTCACTAATGAGATTGTTCCGTTCTAAATGCACATACATCCTGTCTCGAAGAATCCTCTCCAACAACTTCCCTACCACGGACGTCAAGCTCACCGGCCTATAATTTCCTGGGTTATCCCTGCTACCCTTCTTAAACAACGGGACCACATTCGCTATCCTCCAATCCTCAGGGACCTCACCCGTGTCCAAAGAAGCGACAAAGATTTCCGTCAGAGGCCCAGCTCTCGTCTCCCTGAGCAGTCGAGGATAGATGCCATCGGGCCCTGGGACTTTGTCAGTTTTAATGTTCCCTAAAAAACCTAACACTTCCTCTCTTGTAATGGAGATTTTCTCTAACGGGTCAACACCTCCCTCCGAGACACTCCCGGTTAACACGCCCCTCTCCTTCGTGAATACCGATGCAAAGTATTCATTTAGGAACTCCCCTATTCCCTTGGGTTCTAAGCATAATTCCCCTCCTTTGTCCCTGAGAGGTCCGATTTTCTCCCTGACAACTCTTTTGTTCCTAACGTATGAATAGAATGCCTTAGGATTCTCCTTAATCCTGCCTGCCAAGAACATCTCGTGACCTCTTTTTGCCCTTCTAACTCCCCGTTTGAGTTCTTTCCTACTCTCTCTGTATTCCTCCAGAGCTCCATCTGTTTTCAGTTGCCTGGACTTAACGTACGCCTCCCTTTTCATTTTAATCAGATCCTCAATTTCCTTGGTTATCCACGGCTCTCGAATCCTACCTTTCCTATCTTTCCTTTTTACAGGCACATGCCTGTCCTGCAGCCTTATCAATAGTTCCTTAAAAGACTCCCACATGCCAGACGCGGACTTACCCTCGAACATCCTCTCCCAATCAACATCCACCAATTCCTGCCTAATCCGGCTATAGTTAGCCTTTCCCCAATTTAGCACACCGCTTTCCAGTCTGTGCCAGGGAAATTAAAGTCCCCCACTACAACAACCCTATTTTTTCTGCACCTATCCAGAATCTCCTGACATATCCTTTCCTCCACTTCCCGTGGGCTGTTGGGTGGTCTGTAGTACACCCCCAGCATAGTGACTGCACCCTTCCTGTTTCTGAGTTCCACCCACAGCGACTCAGTACATGATCCCTCTAAGTTGTCTACCCTCTGCACCGCGGTAATATGCTCCTTAACTAATATCGCTACTCCCCCACCTTTTTTAGCCCCTCCTCTGTCTCGCCTAAAACACTTATACCCCGGAATATTCAGCTGCCAGTCCTGTCCTTTTAACCAAGTTTCCGTCACCGCAACCACATCTAAATTCCACATAAGCATTAAGGCCCTAAGTTCGTCTGTTTTAACCCGTTACGCTCCTCGCATTGAAGCAGATGCACTCCAGGCCTCCAGGCCCACTCAGGTCATCCTCCTCCAGAGTGCTCCTCTTCTTAGCTAGCCTTGCCCTGGCCCCCAGCTCAACCCCAGCCTCAGTATTTACTGACCTACTGTTTTGTTCCCCACCCCCCGCCACACTAGTTTAAATCCTGCCGAAACACTCTAGCAAAACTCCCAGCCAGGATATTTGCTCCCTTCCAGTATAGGTGTAACCCATCCTTTCTGTACAGTTGCCATCCTGACTTGAAGGTTTCCCAGTTATCTATGAATTTAAAACCCTCCCTCTTGCACCAGTCCTTTAGCCACGCGTTCAACTGTAGAATCTCCCTGTTCCGAGCCTCACTTGCACTAGACACCGGGAGCAGTCCAGAGATTGCTACCCTGGAGGCCTTACTTTTTAGCCTAGCACCCAACTCCCTGAATTTCTCTCGTATGACCCCCCTGCTCTTCCTACCTACATCATTTTCACCAATGTGTATAATCACATCCGTTTGACTACCTTCCTTTTTAAATATGCTTCCTACCCTCTCGGAGACATCCAGTACCCTGGCACCAGGGAGGCAGACTACCATCCTGGATTCTCGTTCACTCCCACAGAACCGCCTGTCCGTGCCTCTAACCATTGTGTCCCCCACAACTATCGCTCTCCTAAACCCCTTCTTTCCCTTCCGGACCCCTGAGCCTGTCTCCGTGGAGGCGATCTGGTCCTCGTGGCTTACCCCTGGAGGGTCATCCCCCTCCACAGAATCCAAAACAATATACCTATTTTGGAGGGGGACAACCACAGGGGATCCCTCCA
This sequence comes from Mustelus asterias, assembly GCF_964213995.1. NCBI lineage: Eukaryota > Metazoa > Chordata > Chondrichthyes > Carcharhiniformes > Triakidae > Mustelus > Mustelus asterias. The sequence continues at coordinate 88,038,831 of NC_135803.1, read as the reverse complement.
CAGACTGCTCACTCCCTTCCCTTCTCCCATCTGTTGCCCATCCCTTTCTTTTATGGGAGACTGCCACTGGGGTACTTTCTGGCACATCACCCTTCTGACTATTACCCCTCCTAACTGTGACCCACGTGTCTTCCTTCCGAGACCCTGGTGTCACTACCTGACTATAACTTTTATCTATTAATCTCTCATTTTCCCTAACTAAACTGAGTTCATCGAGCCTCAGCTCCAGCTCCCTTACACGATCCTTCAGGAGTTGCAGTTCCACGCATCTGGCACAGTTATGGACTTCCGGGAGGCAAGTTGTCTCCAGGAACTCCCACATCCCACACCGAATGCAGTATACTGGCCTCCCGCTCATACCAGCCATGTCCTTTTTAGTTTTTGGGAGATAAAACAAAAAAGATAAAACAATAAATGCCTCCTGTGTTTTGTGTTAGCTATCCATGCCAATCTTCTATCTATCTTCTATCCATGCCAATATGTTATCCCCGACACCATTAGCTTTTATTTTCCACAATGACCTTTGATGTGGCACCTTACCAAATACTGGAAATCTAAATACAGTACATCCACTGGTTCCCCTTCATCCATAGCAAATTTGACTCCTTCAGTGAACTCCAATGAGTTCGTTAAACATGATTTCCATTTCACAGAACCATGTTGACTCCACCCAATAATTCTGAACTTTTCCGAGCGCCCCTGTAGTTTCCTGCTTTCCGTCTCTCTCCCTTTTTGAAAAAGGGAGTTACATTCGCTATTTTCCAATCTAATGGTAGGTGAGGAATTCACTACTCTTTGGTAGAGTTGAGGGTGTGGATGCAATACTCTGGGCCAGGGTTGATGGGAGTGGGGTGCAGCGACAGGGTATTTTGGGGCAGGGTTGATGAGAGTGGGGTGCAGCGACAGGGTATTTTGGGGCAGGGTTGATGGGAGTGGGGTGCAGGGACAGGGTATTTTGGGGCAGGGTTGATGGGAGTGGGGCGCAGGGACAGGGTATTTTGGGGCAGGGTTGATGGGAGTAGGGTGTAGGAACAGGGTACTTGGACGGAGTTGATGAGGGGACAATCATACAATTCCTACAGCGCAGAAGAAGGCCATTTGGCCCATCAAATCTGCACCAACAACAATCTCACCCATGCCCTATCCCCGTAACCCCATGTATTTATCTTGCTAATCCCCCTGCAATTAAGGAGCAATTTAGCACGGCCAATCCACCTAACCTGCACATCTTTGGAGTGTGGGAGAAAACCGGATCACTCAGAGGAAACCCACGCAGACACGGGGAGAACGTGCAAACTCCACACAGACAGTGACCTGAGGCGGGAATTGATTCCAGGTCCCTGGTGCTGTAAGACAGCAGTGCTAACCAATGTCTTAGTTTTTGTACATTTAGATGAAAATATCTTCATAATGATAGGCAATAATTGGATTCTCCAGTGCCCAGTGGAGTCGGTACTCCAGCTGTAGCTGCAGCAGCAGTCTTTTCGAATAGATTATTCCAGTGTTTTGTTCTCGATCCTCATGGTTACACAACCCAGGTGTCTACTGTAGCTCCTAGCCCTCTATACATAGGAGCATAGAAATTAGAAGTAAGCCATTTGGCCCTTTGAGCCTGCTCCACCATTCATTATTTTAAAAAAGATCAAAGTATGTTACCCATTGGGCGGCACGGTGGCACAGTGGTTAGCACTGCTTCCTCACAGCACCAGGGACACGGGTTCAATTCCGGCCTCGGGTGACTGTATGTGTGGACTTTGCATGTTCTCCCTGTGTCTGCGTGGGTGTCCTCCAGGTGCTCCGGTTTCCTCCCACAGTCCAAAAATGTGTAGGTTAGGTGGATTGGCCATGCGAAATTAGAGTTATAGAGTCATAGAGGTTTACAGCATGGAAACAGGCCCTTTGGCCCAACTTGTCCATGCCGCCCTTTCTTTTTTAAAACCCCTAAGCTAATCCCAATTGCCCGCATTTGGCCCATATCCCTCTGTACCCATCGTACCCATGTAACTATCTAAATGCTTTTTAAAAGACAAAATTGTATCTCTGGCAGCTTGTTCCAGATACTCACCACCCTCTGTGTGAAAAAGTTGCCCCTCTGGACACTTTTGTATCTCTCCCCTCTCACCTTAAACCTATGCCCTCTAATTTTAGATTTCCCTACCTTTGGGAAAAGATATTGACTATCTAGCTGATCTGTGCCCCTCATTATTTTATAGACCTCTATAAGGTCACCCCTCAGCCTCCTACACTCCAGAGAAAAAAGTCCCAGTCTATCCAGCCTCTCTTTATAACTCAATCCATCAAATCCCGGTAGCATCCTAGTAAACCTTTTCTGCACTCTTTCTAGTTTAATAATATGCTTTCTATAATAGGGTGATCAGAATTGCACGCAGTATTCCAAGTGTGGCCTTACCAATGTCTTGTACAACTTCAACAAGACGTCCCAACTCCTGTATTCAATGTTCTGACCGATGAAACCAAGCATGCCGAATACCTTCTTCACCACTCTGTCCACCTGTGACTCCACTTACAAGGAGCTACAAAACATGTATCCCTAGATCTCTTTGTTCTGTAACTCTCCCCAACGCCCAACCATTAACTGAGTAAGCCCTGCCCTGGTTCAATCTACCAAAATGCACCACCTCGCATTTGTCTAAATTAAACTCCACCTGCCATTCGTCAGCCCACTGGCCCAATTGATCAAGATTCCGTTGCAATTGGAGATAACTTTCTTCACTGTCCACTATGCCACCAATCTTAGTGTCATCTGCAAACTTACTAACCATGCCTCCTATATTCTCATCCAAAACATTAATATAAATGACAAATAACAGTGGACCCAGCACCGAACTGGATGAGGAAGTGGAAGGATGGGTTGGCAAGTTTGCTGATGACACACAGGTTGGTGGTGTTGTGGATAGTGTAGAGGGATGTCAGCAGTTGCAACGAGACATAGATAAGATGCAAGACTGGACGGAGAAGTGGCAGATGGACTTCAACCCAGATAAGTGTGTGGTGGTTCATTTTGGCAGGTCGAATAGGATGAAAGAATATAATATTAAGGGTAAGACGCTTGGCAGTGTGGAAGATCAGAAGGATCTTGGGGTCCGGGTTCATAGGACGCTCAAAGCAGCGTCGCAGGTAGAGGCTGTGGTTAAGAAGGCGTATGGCATACTGGCCTTCATCAATAGAGGAATTGAGATTAGAAATCGGGAGATAATGCTGCAGCTGTATAGGACCCTGGTCAGACCCCACCTGGAGTACTGTGCCCAGTTCTGGTCGCCTCATTACAGAAAGGATGTGGAAGCCATAGAAAGGGTGCAGAGGAGATTTACAAAGATGTTGCCTGGATTAGGTGACATGCCTTATGAGGATAGGTTGATAGAGCTAGGTCTTTTCTCCTTGGAGAAGCGAAGGATTGGAGGTGACCTGATAGAGGTGTATAAGATGTTGAGAGGTATTGATAGAGTGGATTCTCAGAGGCTTTTACCCAGGGCTGAAATGGTTGCCACAAGAGGTCACAGGTTTAGGGTGCTGGGGAGTAGGTACAGAGGAGATGTTAGGGGTATGTAAAGAGTGCCTTTGGTACATTGGCCTTTATAAATCGGAGTATCGAGTATAAAGGTTGGAGTGTTATGGTAAGGTTATACAAGGCATTGGTGAGGCCGAATTTGGAGTATTGTGTACAGTTTTGGTCACCTAGTTACAGGAAGGATGTAAATAAGGTTGAAAGAGTGCAGAGAAGGTTCACAAGGATGTTGCCGGGACTTGAGAAGCTGAGTTACAGAGAGAGATTGAATAGGTTGGGACTTTATTCCCTGGAGCGTAAAAGATTGAGGGGAGATTTGATAGATTTTATAAGATTTTGATGGGTATAGATAGAGTGAATGCAAGCAGGCTTTTTCCGCTGAGGCTAGGGGAGAAAAAAACCAGAGGGCATGGGTTAAGGGTGAAAGGAGAAAAGTTTAAAGGGAATATTAGGGGGGGCTTCTTCACGCAGAGAGTGGTGGGAGTGTGGAATGAGCTGCCGGATAAAGTGGTAAATGGTAAAGTGGTAAAACACTTTTAACATTTAAGAAAAACTTGGACGGGTTCATGGATGAGAGGGGTGTGGAGGGATATGGCCCAAGTGCAGGTCAGTGGGACTAGGCAAAAAATGGTTCGGCACAGACAAGAAGGGCCAAAAGGCCTGTTTCTGAGCTGTAATTTTCTATGGTTCTATGGTACGTTTTTCACTCAGAGGGTGGTGGTTGCGTGGAATCGGCTGCCGGTAGTGGTGGTGGAGGCGGATTCGATAGGGTCTTTTAAGAGACTTTTGGATAAGTTCATGGAAGTTAGTAAGATAGAGGGTTATAGGTAAGCCTAGTAGGTAAGGACATGTTCGGCGCAACTTGTGGGCCGAAGGACCTGTTTGTGCTGTAGCTTTTCTATGTTCTATGATCCCTGAGGCACACCGCTGGTCACAGGCCTCCAATTTGAAAAACAACCCTCTACAACCACCCTCTGGCGTGTCCCTTAGTGTCCCAAGCTGTGTAGGTTAGGGGGATTAGCAGGGTAAGTACTTGTGATTATGGGGAACTGGTCTGGGTGGGATTTCCCCTTAGTGTTAGGGGGGGTTACATGAGGTTAGAAGGAAAGGGCTTGGGTGGGATTGTTGTCAGTGCAGACTCGATAGCCGAATGGCTTCCTTCTGCACTGTAGGGATCCTATGATTCCTAAACACTTTCTGTATCTGCATGCAAACCTTTTGGGATTCATGTACCAGGACACCCAGATCCTTCTGCAACAGCGTTCTGCAATTTCTGTCCGTTAAACCACATCTACCGCTTTTCCTTCGTCAATGTGTTTCGTCACATTTTCAAAGAACTCCACCAGGCTTGTAAGGCACGATTTGCCTTTGACAAAGCCGTGCTGACTACTTTTGAGCATACTAAACTTCTCTAAATGTTCATAAATCCTGACCCTCAGGATCTTCTCCATCAACTTACCAACCATTGAGGTTAGACTCACCGGTCGGTAATTTCCTGGGCTATCCCTATTCCCTTTCTTGAATATCGGAACCACATCCGCAATCCTCCGGAACCTCTCCCGTCTCCATCGACGACGCAAAGATCATCCCTCTTCCCTCGCCTCCCACAGTAACCTGGGGTACATCCCATCCGGTCCTGGCGACTTATCTATCTTGATGCTATTCAAAATTTCCAACACATCCTCTTTCTTAATGTCCACATACTCAATCTTTTCAGTCCGCCTCAATCCTGTAGTACAACCACCCAGGTCTTTTTCCACTGTGAATACCGAGGTAAAATATTCATTAAGCACCTCTGCTATTTCTTCCGGTTCAATACAGACTTTCTCACCTTCACATTTTATACGTCCTATTCCTACACATCTCATCCTTTTACTCTTCACATATTTATAGAACGCCCTCGGGTTCTCCTTAATCTTACCTGCCAACGCCTCCTCGTGACCCCTTCTGGCTCTTCTAATTTCTTTCTTAAGTCCCTTCCTACAAGCCGTATACTCGCCTAGATCCCGATCATCGCCTAGCTCTCTGAGCCTTTTGTACGCTTTCCTTTTCTTTTTGACTAGGTTCAGCACAGCTTTCGTGCACCACGGTTCCCGTAACCTACCAAAACCTCCCTGTCTCATCGGAACGTTGTCATGCAGAACTCCAGACAAACATTCCTCGAAAATCTGCCACCTTACTTCGGTACTTTCCCTCGAGAATGCCTCCTTCCAATTTATGCCTCTAATCTCCTGCCTGATGGCTTCATGTTTCCCCTTACTCCAGATAAACACTTTCCTAGTTTGCCTGATCCTATCTCTTTCCAATGCTAGCGTAAAGGAGATAGAGTTATGATCACTATCCCCAAGATGCTCCCCCACTGAGAGATCCGACACCTGTCCAGGCGCATTAGCCAGTACTAGATCGAGTACAGCCTCTCCTCTTGTATCTCCCTATATATACTAACTCGCCATCACAGTGCCTCCCCATGTACACTGACCCTCCATTAGAGTGTCTCCCCATATACACTAACCCTCCATTACAATGTCTCCCCATGGACACTAAATTCCCATTATGGTGTGTCCCCGTGTACACTAATTCCCCATCACTCTATTTCCCCATGTACACTAAATCCATATGACAGCCTCCCCCGTACACTAACCGTCCGTTACAGTGTCTCCCCATGTACAGTAACCCTCCATTACAATGTATCCCCATGTACACTAACCCTCCATCACAGCGTCTCCCCATCAATGTGTCCCCATGTATACTAACTCCCCAACATTTTCTCCCCATGTACACTAACTCACCATTATTGTCTCACCGTGTACACTAACTTCACAATATCTTCCTGTGTACATTAACTTCCCATTATAGTATCTCCCCATGTACACTAACACCCCATAGCAGTATCTCGTCATGTACACTATCTACTCATCACAGTATCTCTCCATGTGCACTAAATCTCCATCACTGTCTCCACGTGTACACTAATTCCCCATCACACTATCTCCCCTAGTACACTAAATCCCCATCACAATGTCTCCTCATATGCACTAATTTGCCATTACAGTGTCTCCCCATGTATACTAACTCCCCATCAGTGTCTCCTCGTGTGCACTAACTCCCATCAGTGTCTCCGCATGAACACTAACTCCCCATCATTGTCTCACCGTGTACACAAACTTCCCATCACAATATCTTCCTGTGTACATTAACTTCCCATTATAGTATCTCCCCATGTACACTAACACCCCATAGCAGTAGCTCGTCATGTACACTATCTACTCATCACAGTATCTCTCCATGTGCACTAAATCTCCATCACTGTGTCTCCACGTGTACACTAATTCCCCATCACACTATCTCCCCTCGTACACTAAATCCCCATCACAATTGCTCCTCATATGCTCTAATTTGTCATTAGTGTCTCCCCATGTACACTAACTCCCCACGGTAGCACAGTGGTTAGCACTGCTGCTTCACAGCTCCAGGGTCCCGGGTTCGATTCCCGGCTCGGGTCACTGTCTGTGTGGAGTTTGCACATTCTCCTCGTGTCTGCGTGGGTTTCCTCCGGGTGCTCCGGTTTCCTCCCACAGTCCAAAGATGTGCGGGTTAGGTTGATTGGCTAGGTTTAAAAAAAATTGCCCCTTGGAGTCCTGGGATGCGTGGGTTGGAGGGATTGGCGGGTAAATGTGTGGGGGTGGGGCCTGGGTGGGATTGTGGTCGGTGCAGACTCGGTGGGCCAAATGGCCTCCTTCTGCACTGTAGGGTTTCTATGATTTCAGTGTCTCCTCGTGTACACTAACTCCCATCAGTGTCTCCCCATGAACACTGACTCCCCATCATTGTCCCCCCCCATGTACACTAACTCCCCATCACAGTATCTCTCCATGTATATTAACCCTCCACTGCTGTGCCTCCCCATGTACACTAAATCCCCATCACGTCTCCATGTGTACACTAATTCCCCATCACAGGCCTGCCATTGTATGCTAACTCTCTATTACAGCATCTCCCTGTGTACACTAACTCCCTACTACAATGCCTCCCCTTGTATACTAACTCCCTATCAGTGTCTCCCTGTGTACACTAACTCCCATCAGTGTCTCCCGACTCCCCATCATTGTCCCCCATGTACACTAACTCCCCATCACAGTATCTCCCCTAATACACTAACTCCCCATTATAGTATTTCCTCATGTGCACTAACATCCCATAGCAGTATCTCGCCATGTACACCACCTACTCGTCACAGTATCTCACCATGTACACTAATTCTTCATCACAGCATCTCCCCGTGTACGCTAACTCCTCACCACATCTCCCCGTGTACACGAACTTCCCATCGCGGTATCTCCCTTGTTCACTAACTCCCCATCACAGTATCTCTCCATGTACAATAACTGGGCATTACAGTGTTTTCCCATGTACAATAACTCCCCATCACAGCATCTCTCCATGTACAATAACTGGGCATTACAGTGTTTTCCCATGTACAATAACTCCCCATCACAGCGTCTCCCCGTGTACATGAACTCCCATCACAGTATAGCCCTAACTCCACATCATAGTATCTCCCCATGTACACTAACTCCCCATCATGGAATAGCCCTGTGTACAGTAACTCCCCATTATAGCATCTCCCTGTATACACTAACTAACCATCACTGTGTCTCCCCATGTACATTAACCCTCCATTACAGTGTCTCCTCATGTACACTAGCCCTCCATTACAGTGACACCACATGTACACTAAATCCCCATCACAGTGTCTACATGTATACACGAGCTCTCATCACCCCATGTACACTAACTCCTCATCAGTGTCTCCCCGTGTACACTAAATCCTCAACACTGTGTTTCTACATATACACCAACTCTCCATCACAGTGTCTCCCCGTGTACACTAACTCCCCATCAGTGTCTCCCCGTGTACACTAACTCCCCATCAGTGTCTCCCCATGTACGCTAACTCCCCATCAGTGTCTCCCCGTGTACGCTAACTCCCCATCAGTGTTTCCCCGTGTACACTTACCCCCCATCAATGTTTCCCCGTGTACACTTACCCCCCATCAGTGTTTCCCCGTGTACACTTACCCCCCATCCGTGTTTCTCCATGTACACTAACTCCCCATCAATGTCTCCCTGTATACCCTAACTCCTCATCAATGTCTCCCCGGGTATGCTAACTCCCCATGACTGTAACTCTCTCGGATACACCAGCTCTCCGCTGGGAAGTATGTGTTGCACCAACTTGATCAGTGATTTTTGTGCAGATTCCTGTAAAGTGGTGTAGCAGCGAATCTGTTAGATCTGCTTCCTATCTTTCTTCATCAGTTGCATCTCCTTTAACCTGTAGCCAGCAAGTTTAAATCTCTGAAACATGAGTATAGTAAATCCTCTCCGCTAACTCTGCTTTTGCAGTTATACAGATGTGTGCATATCGTCTCCTTTTTAAAGCTTCATCATTGATTGAATTAACATGAATCTTCTGTTTCTTTAGATGACCCAGTGAGTATCTTTAAGCACCAACCTCAAGCAGCGCACTCTGTGCTCAAGTTCCTGCAGGATATTTTTGCTGACAAGGACACAGCCAGAATATTTTACCGCACCGACATGATGGTGATGATTGATATCATTGTGCGTCAGATCTCTGACCTCTCACCAGGAGAAAAGGTTAGAACAATGCAGCAATACTAATGATGGATTTCTTCATTAAGCCCATTATTATCACTGGCTAGGAATTTTCAGAGCTTACATGGGTTAGCAAATGGTGTACAATATTATGAAAAATGATGTTAGAGGGAAGTATTGGGTTTGTAAACCAGAGACTATGATGTAAACGTGCACCATGGTGGACTGAGGGAGTTTCTCACTGTTAGAATTTGAAGCAATGTGGGTCCTATTAGTTGAAGGGCGATCTGATAGAAGTCTATAAGATTATGAGAGGCATGGACAGAGCGGATAGTCTGAAGCTTTTTTCCCAGGGTGGAAGAGTCAATTACAAAGGAACATAGGTTTAAGGTGCGAGGGGCAAGGTTTAAAGGAGATGTACGAGGCAAATTTTTTACACAGAGGGTGGTGGGTGCCTGGAACTTGCTGCTGGGGGAGTTACTGGAAGCAGATACGATAATGACTTTTAAGGGGCGTCTGGACAAATACATAAATAGGATGGGAACAGAGGGACATGGTCCCTGGAAGGGTAGGGGGTCTTAGTTCAGAGTGGCAGCATGGTCGGTGCAGGCTTGGAGGGCCGAAGGGCCTGTTCCTATGCTGTAATTTTCTTTGATATGAAGCTGAATCCCCAACTCTTCATCACCCAAACTGTTTCCCCCAGCTGCATCACCACCCCCTTTCCTCAATTCATCTGCTGCCAGCATCCTCATGGATACCTCTGTTTGACTGGTCCCACACTCTCCTGCCCACCTTAAACTTCAGCTCACTCAAGGTTCTGCTGTCTGTGTCCGACTGCACACCAAGACTGGTCACCAGCACCATGTGCTCACTGACCCACATAAGACCCTCATCCAAATAGACCTCTGTTTTAAAATCCTCATTCTTACATTCAATGTCTTTGAGACCTCTGATTAGGTCTGGCCTGGACTGTGTACAGTTGAGGCATCATTTCTTCCCCTTTGTGTATTCCAATTCTTGACGTACCTGAACCAGTGAATTCTACACATTGACACTAAGCTTCCTTTGCTCAGCCATACTTCCTGCGTTTATATCATGATGATAATATTCCTCCGATCCAAAGTGAATGATCTCATATGTTGCGTGGAGTTTAAAATTCTTATTTTAAAATCTCTCTAAGGTCTGGTCCCTGCCCATGTCTGTAACCTCCTCCAGCCCTACAACCCACTTGAGATCTCTGCACTTGCCTAGCTCTCAACTCTTTAGCATTCCTATTTTATACGCTGCACCTTTGGCAGCACTAAGCTCTGGAATCCCTCCCTAAACCCCCAGCTATACCATTCCATTAAGGCCCTCCTAAAAATCTGCCTTTTTGATTGACATTTCGGTTGATGTCCGATATCTCCTTATGTGGCTCACTATCAAACCTTTTTTCATCACATTCCTCTGCAGCACTTTGGGATGTTGGACTAGCTTAAAGCTGTCAGATGAATACAAGTTGCTGTTGTTTTGCCCCCTCATTTGACCTGTGCCTCTGACTTCCTGCTCTTATCTACATTATTTACTAATGCAGTTCTCTAGAGAATACCACAAAGCTCCTTCTTCCATTGCAGTTTATTCTCTTTATCCCTACTTTCTGACTCCTACTCCTCATTACAGGAAGGATGTGGAAATGATTGAAAGGGTGCAGAGGAGATTTACAAGGATGTTACCTGGATTGAGTGGCATGCCTTATGAGGATAGGCTGAGGGAGCTCGGTCTTTTCTCCTTGGAGAGACGTAGGATGAGAGGAGACCTAATAGAGGTATACAAGATGTTGAGAGGCATAGATCAGGTGGACTCTCAGAGGCTTTTTCCCAGGGTGGAAATGGCTGCTATGAGAGGACACAGGTTTAAGGTGCTGGGGGGTAGGTACAGGGGAAATGTTAGGGGGAAGTTTTTCACACAGAGGGTGGTGGGTGAGTGGAATCGCCTGCCGTCAGTGGTGGTGGAGGCAAACTCAATAGGGTCTTTTAAGAGACTCCTGGATAAGTACATGGGACTTAATAGGATGGAGGGTTATAGGTAGGCCTAAAAGGTAGGGATATGTTCAGCACAACTTGTGGGGCCGAAGGGCCTGTTTTGTGCTGTAGTGTTTCTAGGTTTCTATGTTTCTACTTCTCAACCAATTAGAAATTGCAAAATCAAGACTAATGCATCTGCAGTTGCCTCACAAATGTTCTTGAACAAAAGAATTGCATTTATATAGTATCTGTGTAATAAATTGAGGGTGACCTGATGTGGCTCAAAGTAACAAAGGCTTTATTGCCAATAATTAATTATTATAGACACAAAAGGTCAGACTGAGTCAACTATGTGACTGAACAACTCTCCAACGGTGGGACCTCTTCAACCAGGTACAATGGTTAGCACTGCTGCCTCACGGTGCCAGGAACCCGGCTTCGATTCCAGCCTTGGGTGACTGTGTGGAGTTTGCATGTTATTCCTGTGTCTGTGTGGGTTTCCTCCCGGTGCTCCGGTTTCCACAGTCCAAATATGTCTGGGTAGATGGATTGGCCATGCTAAATTGCCCTTAGTGTCAGGGGGATTAGCAGGGTAAATCTGTGGAGTTATGGATATAGGGCCTGCATGGGATTGTGTTCGGTGCAGGCTTGATGGGGCCAAATGGCCACCTTCTGCACTGTAGGGATTCTATGACCCAGGGTACATGCCCTTGCCCCTGATTGGCTCAGCTTCCCGCCTTAACAATCTGTAGCGTCACAATGCCCTCAGATAACCCTCCCTTAAAGGGCCACACTGCTATGCTCCTTCCCCCTTAACTCCAGAAATCTCCTATGGGGGAACAAAGAACAGGATCAGCAAGGCAAACAATTTTTTTCATTAAAGGGCAGCAGGAATAATCCATGGAAAAAATTATCATACGTTTAGCCAGTCCAGAGACTTCCGGATTCTGGTAGAATGCCTCAGTTCTGTGGTAGGCTCATTGATGTTTGAAGGATCAGACCAAATAGATGCAAAAGGTAAACTCATCAATCCAGGGTCCAGCTGCTGGCTTCTCAGTTACCATAACCACCAGTTGCTCAGGTCCCTTGTTTGCAACCGCAATGCCAGTAACCAATCCTGGTATCTTCGGAATCATAGCAAGTTAATCCCCTGCATCCGTCACTGCTCTCCTCCTTACATGGTCTGCATGTTTGCATGGTTTGCAGGGTGGCATAGTGGTTAGCACTGCTGCCTCACAGTGTCAGGTACCTGCGATCAATTCCAGCCTTGGGTAACTGTGTGAAGTTTGCACGTTCTCCCCGTATCTGCGTGGATTTCCTCCGGGTGTTCCGGTTTCCTCCCATACTCCAAAGATGTGCAGGTTAAGTTGATTTGCCGTGCTAAGAGCAAAGAAAATTACAGCACAGGAACAGGCCCTTCGGCCCTCCAAGCCTGCACTGACCATGCTGCCGGACTGAACTAAAACCCCCTACCCTTCCGGGGACCATATCCCTCTATTCCCATCTCATTCATGTACTTGTCAAGATGCCCCTTAAAATTCACTACCGTATCCACTTCCACTACCTCCCCCGGCAACGAGTTCCAGGCACCCACCACACTCTGTGTAAAAAATCTGCCTCATACATCTCTTTTAAAACTTGCCCCTCACACTTTAAACCTATGCCCCCCAGTAATTGACTCTTCCACCCTGGGAAAAAGCTTCTGACTATCCACTCTGTCCATGCCCCTCATAATCTTGTAGACTCCTATCAGGTCTCCCCTCAACCTCCATCGCTCCAGTGAGAGCAAACCAAGTTTCTCCAACCTCTCCTCATAGCTAATGCCCTCCATACCAGGCAACATCCTGGTAAATCTTTTCTGTACCCTCTCCAAAGCTTCCACATCCTTCTGGTAGTGTGGCGACCAGAATTGAACACTATATTCCAAGTGCAGCCTCACTAAGGTTCTATAAAGCGTCAACATGACTTGCCAATTTTTAAACTCAATACCCCGGCCGATGAAGGCAAGAATGCCGTATGCCTTCTTGACTATCTTCTTCACATGCATTGCCACTTTTGGTGACCTGTGTACCTGTACACCCAGATCCCTTTGCCTATCAATACTCTTAAGGGTTCTGCCATTTATTGTATATTTCCTATCTGTATTAGACTTTCCAAAATGCATTACCTTACATTTGTCCGGATTAAACTCCATCTGCCATCTCTCCGCCCAAGTCTGCAACTGATCTATATCCTGCTGTATCCTCTGATGGTCCTCATCGCTATCCGCAAATCCACCAACCTTTGTGTCGCCCACAAACTTACTAATCAATCCAGTTACATTTTCCTCCAAATCATTTATATATATTACAAACAGCAAAGGTCCCAGCACTGATCCCTGAGGAACGCCACTTGTCACAGCCCTCCATTCAGAAATACACCCTTCCGCTGCTACCCTCTGTCTTCTTTGACCGAGCCAGTTTTGTATCCACCTTGCCAGCTCACCTCTGATCCCATGCGACTTCACCTTCTGCACCAGTCTGCCATGAGGGACTTTGTCAAAGGCCTTACTGAAGTCCATGTAGACAACATCCACTGCCCTACTCTCATCAATCATCTTCGTCACTTCCTCGAAAAACTCGATCAAGTTCGTGAGACACGACCTCCCCTTCACAAAACCATGTTGCCTCTCACTAATACGTCCACTTATTTCCAAGTGGGAATAAATCCTTTCTCAAAGAATCCTCTCCAATAATTTCCCTACCATTGATGTAAGGCTCACCAGCCTGTAATTACCTGGATTATTCTTGCTACCCTTCTTAAACAAAGGAACAACATTGGCTATTCTCCAATCCTCTGGGACCTCCCCTGTAGCCAGTGAGGATACAAATAATTCTCTCAAGGCCCCTGCAATTTCCTCCCTTGCCTCTCTCAGTATTCTGGGGTATATCCCATCAGGCCCTGGGGACTTGTCTACCTTAATGTTTCTCAAGAACCCCAATACCTCCTCCTTTTTGATCTCAACATGACTCAAACTATCTACACATCCTTTCCCAGACTCATCATCCACCAAGTCCTTCTCTTTGGTGAATACTAACGCAAAGTACTCATTTAATACCTCGCCCATTTCCTCTGGCTCCACACATAGATTCCCTCCCTTGTCCTTGTCCCTTATTGCCCCAAAATGTGTAGGTTAGGGGGATTAGCGGGGTAAATACGTGAGGTTACAGGGATAGATGCTCTGTTGGAGTGTCGGTGCAGCCTCGATGGTCCAAGCGGCCTCTATCTGCACTGTAAGGATTCTATGATTCTTGAAATTACAGCCTTGTAACTCCACAGTGTAGGTGACCTGTTCTCTCCAGTCTTTCCAGCCGCCCATGCCAGTCCTGCTGCATGACTGGATCCTCAAGTTGGAACACTCTGCCTTTTTTCAATGAGTTGTGATTTTCTTTCTGGGAGGCTTGCCTCCACCCTCCCTGCTAAATCTAGGAATATCGTATCCAACCATTTTCTTAAACGGCGTCCCATTAGTAACTCGGCTGACATGACCACCCCTGTGGTCGCATTTGGCGTGGTGCTGTAAGACGATAGTAACTGGCCATACATTGAAAAAGAAGCCTATTGACTTGTTTCTTTTCATCGATGACTTG